>NW_020665133.1:1324261-1356006 GCF_002925995.2 Terrapene triunguis
CCTCCTAGTGAAATAGTGTTTCCTAATATCCAACCTAGACCTCTCCTACTGCAACTTGAGACCTTTGTCCCTTGTTCTGCCATCTGCTACCACTGAGAACAGCCTAGCTCCATCCTCTTTGGAACCCCCCTTCAGGTAGTTGAAGGCTGCTATCAAATCCCCCCTCACTCTTCTCTAATGCAGACTAAATAACCTCAGTTCCTTCAGCCTCTCCTCATAAATCATGTGCCCCAGCCCCCTAATCATTTTCGTTGCCCTCCGCTGGACTCTCTCCAATTTGTCCACATCCCTTCTGTAGCGGGGGGGGGGGGGGGGGCAAAAAAGGGCCAAAAAACGCCAGGTGTGGCCTTACCAGTACTGAATAGAAGGGAATAATCACTTCCCTCGATCTGCTGGCAATGCTCCTACTAATACAGCCCAATATGCCGTTGGCCTTCTTGGCAACACGGGCACACTGCTGACTCATATCCAGCTTCTCGTCCACTGTAACCCCTAGGTCCTTTTCTGCAGAACTGCTGCTTAGCCAGTCGGTCCCCAGCCTGTAGCGGTGAATGGGATTCTTCCTTCCTAAGTGTAGGACTCTGCACTTGTCCTTGCTGAACCGCATCAGATTTCTTTTGGCCCAATCCTCCAATTTGTCTAGGTCACTCTGGACCCTATCCCTACCCTCCAGCGTACCTACCTCTCCCCTCAGCTTAGTGTCATCTGCGAACTTGCTGAGGGTGCAATTCATCTCATCATCCAAATCATTAAAGATGTTGAACAAAACCGGCCCTAGAACCGACCCTGGGGGCACTCCACTTGATGCCAGCTGCTGATCACTACCCGTTGAGCCCAACAATCTAGCCAGCTTTCTATCCACCTTATAGTCCATTCATCCAATCCATACGTTTTTAACTTGCTGGCAAGAATATTGTGGGAGACCGTATCAAAAGCTTTGCTAAAGTCAAGATATATCACATCCACCGCTTTCCCCATATCCACAGAGCCAGTTATCTCATCATAGAAGGCAATCAGGTTGGTCAGGCATGACTTGCCCTTGGTGAATCCATGTTGACTGTTCCTGATCACCTTCCTCTCCTCCAAGTGCTTCAAAATGGATTCCTTGAGGACCTGCTCCATGATTTTGCCAGGGACTGAAGTGAGGCTGACCGATCTGTAGTTCCCAGGGTTCTCTTTCTTCCTTTTTTAAAATATGGGCACTATATTTGCCTTTTTCCAATCGTCAGGGACCTCCCCCGATCACCACAAATTTTCAAAGATAATGGCCAATGGCTCTGCAATCACATCAGCCAACTCCCTCAGCACCCTTGGGTGCTTTAGATCTGGACCCATGGACTTGTGCACGTCCAGCTTTTCTAAATAGTCCTTAACCTGTTCTTTCACCACTGAGGGCTGCTCACCTCCTCCCCATACTGTGTTGCCCAGTGCAACAGTCTGGGAGCTGACCTTGTCTGTGAAGACCGAGGCAAAAGAAGCATTGAGTACTTCAGCTTTTTCCACATCATCTGTCACTATTCAGTAAGGGTCCCACACTTTCTCTGACCTTCTTCTTGTTGCTAACATACCTGTAGAAACCATTCGTGTTACCCTTCACTTCCCTTGCTAGGTGCAACTCCAATTGTGCCTTGGTCTTCCTGATTACACCCCTGCATGCTCTAGCAATATTTTTATACTCCTCCCTAGTCATCTGTCCAAATTTCCACTTCTTGTAAGCATCCTTTTTGAGTTTAAGCTCATCGAAGATTTAATTGTTAAGCCAAGCTGGTCGCCTGCCATATTTACACACATCGGGATGGTTTGTTCCTGCACCCTCAATAAGGCTTCTTTAAAATACAGCCAGCTCTCCTGGACTCCTTTCCCCCTCTTCTGCTCCAGGGACCCACGTCCAGGGCCGGCTCCAGGTTTTTTGCCGCCCCAAGCAAAAAAAAAGGGGGGGCCGGAGTGCTGCCGCCGGAGCAAAAAAAAAAGGACTGCCGCCCCTTGAGAAGTGCCACCCCAAGCACATGCTTGGAACACTGGTGCCTAGAGCCGGCCCTGCCCACGTCACTCTCAGGACCGCGGCATTGTCTTCACACTGTGAGCTGTGTCACACTCCGTTTCCCCCGCTTGGGCCCTCTCACTATTCTGGGTCCCGGTCCAGGGACTCTGAAGATGGCCCCCACTTGCTCCGTCCCCTCCGACTCCTCTGTAGATCTTCCTGGGCCACTTTCCCAGTACCTTCTTTGCCCTTGCCTCAGGGCCTCAGCCTGCAGATCCCTACAGGCGGCCAGGAACTGTCTTTATCTCCCTGGGTCTCTGCCTGCAGCACTGCTCTGTCCAGGGTGCTTGCTGCCCTCCGCCTGCAAGGCAGCCAGTCCACCTCCCTCCTCAAGCTCCAGTGAGTGACTGAAACTTATATGGGCTCTTCTTATATGGGCCAGCCCAGCCCTGATTGGCTGCTCCTATAAGTCCTTCTGTGATTGGCTGCCTCTTGCGCAGCCTCCCTAGGGCTCTATTAACCCTTGAGATCCCAGTGTGGGGCAGGCGCTCCATCACACTCCCATAATACCTGAGTGCCTCAGACTCTTTGCTGTGCTTACCCTTGCGACATCATGTGAGGGAGGGAAGTCTCCCCAGTCTATTCCTGGGGAACTGAGGCCAGAGAGATTAAGTGACTTGTCCCAGGGCACACAGGGAGTCTGGGTAGGGGCATGGATCAGTGTTCACATCACGCTCCCTGTCAGTACCTGGCCCCAGCCGGGGAAGCTAATGACCCAACCAGCGGGCCAAATTCGGTGATTTAGCCTGGTCACGTGCCACCTGAGGCATGTTGCTCATACACTAAGAAGAAGACAGGGAATTGAATCCAGCTCTCTTAATTATTATCTCTCGATTAATACCCTAACCACTGGGCCACCATCTATTATTACTGGGGAAGCTGGCCATAGAGGCTCTTGGAGATCTCAAAGTTTGTCACATGTGTGTGTCTAACTGGGGTTCTCCCTCTGTGTCCATTTGCCCCCAGGTGGGATATTTGCCCCTCTGATCCTTCTAAGGAACCCTCTTTCTTCTAACCCAGGAATTCTCCCACAATAGTGCATGTAAAACATAGTAAAAGAACCAAAAAAGTGCCACCATGGCTAAACAACAAAGTAAAAGAAGCAGCGAGAGGCAAAAAGGGCATCATTTAAAAAGTGGAAGTTAAATGCTGTTGAGGAAAATAGAAAGGAGCATGAACTCTGGCAAATGAAGTGTAAACATGTAATTAGGAAGGCCAAAAAAGAATTTGAAGAACAGCTAGCCAAAGACTCAAAAAATACCAGCAAAAATATTTTTTAAGTACATCAGAAGCAGGAAGCCTGCTAAACAACCAGTGGGGTCACTGGACAATCAAGATGATACTAAAGGAAGATAAGACAATTGTGGTGAAATGAAATGAATTCTTTGCATCGATTTGGAACAAACTGATAAATTAAACAGTAATAAGTCATCAGGACCAGATGGTATTCACCCAAGAGTTCTGAAGGAACTCAAATGTGAAATTGCAGAACTATTAACTGTGGTATGTAATCTATCATTTAAATCAGCTTCTGTACCAGATGACTGGAGGATAACTAATGTGACACCGATTTTTAAAAAGGGCTCCAGAGGTGATCCCGGCAAATATAGGCCGGTAAGCCTAACTTCAGTACTGGGCAAACTGGTTGAAACTATAGTAAAGAAAAGAATTATCAGACACAGAGATGAACATAATTTGTTGGGGAAGAGTAAACATGTTTTTTGTAAAGGGAAATCATGTCTCACCAATGTACTAGAATTCTTTGAGGGGGTCAACAAACATGTGGACAAGGGTGACCCAGTGGATATAGTGTACTTAGATTTTCAGAAAGCCTTTGACAAGGTCCCTCACCAAAGGCTCTTAAGCAAAGTAAGCTGTCATGGGATAAGAGGGAAGGTACTCTCATGGATCAGTAACTGGTTAAAAGATAGGAAACAAAAGGTAGGAATAAATGGTCAGTTTTCAGAATGGAGAGAGGTAAATAGTGGTGTCCCCCAGGGGTCTGTACTGGGACCAGTCCTATTCAACATATTCATAAGGATCTGGAAAAAGGAGTAAACAGTGAGATGGCAAAATTTGCAGATGATACAAAACTTCTCAAGATAGTTAAGTCCAAAGCAGACTGCAAAGAGTTACAAAGGGATCTCACAAAACTTAATTCTCTGAAAACATCCACGCAATGTGCTGCGGCAGTCAAAAAAAGCAAACAGAATGTTGGGAATCATTAAGAAAGAGGTAGATATCAAGACAGAAAATATCATATTGCCTCTATATAAATCCATGGTATGCTCACATCTTGAATACTATGTGCAGGTCTGGTCACCCCAACTCAAAAAAGATATATTGGAATAGAAAAAGGTACAGAAAAGGGCAATAAAAATGATTAGGGGTATGGAACGGCTTCTGTATGAGGAGAGATTAACAAGACTGGGACTTTTCAGCTTGGAAAAGATGACTAAGGGGCAGGGTGACCAGATGTCCTGTTTTTAAAGGGACAGTCCCATTTTTGGGGACTTTTTCTTATATAGGCGCCTATTACCCCTCACCCCCTGTCCCGTTTTTTCATGATTGCTATCTGGTAACCCTACTAAGGGGGGGGGGATATGATAGAGGCCTATAAAATCATGACTGGTGTAGAGAAATTAAATAAGGAAGTGTTATTTACCCCTTCTCATAACACAAGAACTAGGGGTCACCAAATGAAATTATGGTGGGGCAGGTCTCTGGCCTGTGCTACACACAGGGCTGGCTCCAGCTTTTTTGCTGCCCCAAGCAGCGAAGCAACAAGAAAAAAAATTAAAAAAAGCCGCGATTGGCGGCACTTCGGCGACAGCTCTACCGCGCTGCTTCATTCTTCGGCGGCAATTAGGAAGCGGGTCCTTCCCTCCGAGAGGGACTGAGGGAACTGCCGCCAAATTGCTGCCAAAGACACCTGCTTCCTTCGCTGGTGCCTGGAGCCGGCACTGGCTACACAGGAGGTCAGATTAGATGATCACAGTGGGCCCTTCTGGCCTTGGAATCTCTGCATCTAAGTTACTTAGCTGCTGCCACCATTAGCCATAACTTGCCTGGGCAGGATGGAAGCTGTTCCCAGTTCCCGACCGATGCTGTGGTCTGGGTTATATTTTTCTGCCAGCCCCCAGATCTGCGCACACCAAGCCCACGTGGGTCAGGATCCTGGGTCTATGGGAGGTCTGTTGAGAGTGGCAATGAGAAGAGCAGTGTGGCCAGTGCAGCTTTGAAGGTTGTATGTGAAACGACGGCCATAGATTCCAGCCTATGGCATGGCACTGGGTGTCTCTGGGCTGGGCATGAGCGGACACCAGCCTCACTGGTGCTGCCTGAAGAGTTTGTCTTAAGGGAACATTGTTTTCCAAGGTGGTGTCTCTAAAGACACCTGCCAGTTACATAGAGCCACAGCTAACTCCAGCCCACCCACCCTGGGTATACCCACCTCCCGGCACACCTATGCCCCCCACCTCCCTCTGAACCCAGCCATGCCCTTACCCCATTCACCCCATGCCCCACCCACCTCCCTTTGCAATCACCCCCAGCACTTAGTCACCCCAACACACCCCTCAGCTCCACCCACTTCCCTTTGTAACCACTCAGACTTGACCTACCTGTACCCAGCCCCTTCCCACTCCCCACCCAACACACCCTGTACCCCCCGACACACCCATGACTCCCACCTATAGCTCCAGCACCAGCCACCCTCATTTCCCAGGCCCGACCCCTCATTCACCTGGAGCTGCACATGGCCCCCTTGTGTCCCATAGAAAGGCTGCCGGGGTGCTGGGGTCCAGTCCCGCCCCAGCACCCTGCAGGATTTGTCCCAGGCCAGGATCGCTCTCAATCACAGCCGGACCTGGCCACACTCAGATCAGTTTATAAATTCCATTTTTATTTGGATTGAACATAAAAAAAAAAAGGAAACCCAAACCCACACTGGTCTGATGCTACATCCAGGCTGTAGAGGCGTGAGTGCATGTGGTGGTCAGGGATGGACACGGGGAGGGAGCACACAGAGGTGACATGGGACAAGAGGGCTGTGTCAGGAAGGCAGTTCAGAAGTGGCTCTCCAGACAGGACACAGAGGGGCTGAGAGCTGAGGCAGCCCCCCTCTTAAAGAGGGGTGGTGATGTGATCAAGGACAGACTATGGCCAGCTACATTCTGCAATGGATGACTATCTTTGGGGCCCAGAGGGTTACTGGGCTAATAACCCAGCTGTAATACAGCACTTTTCATCAGGGGAAGCATCATTATCTCCATTTTACAGCTGGGGAAACTGAGGCACAGAGACTTACCTAAGATCACCCAGTAGGCCAGTGACATAGCTGGGAATAGAACCCAAGTCCCAGTCCACTGGTCTGTCCACTAGGCTACACTGGAAGATGGGGGCAATTGGGCAAGTCTATAGGACAGTCCCAGCGGGGGCTGAACAGGCCAAAAGCAGATGAGTCACGCATAGTGTGAGCTCCCTCGGCGAGCCTGGATGCCCCTTTCTGATAGGGAGCTTTGTCACACCCTGGCACAAGCAGCTAGGGAATGTCTCACATGTGGATTTTCTGATGGCAATGGGGCCTGAGTTGCAGTACAGACTGAGTGTAAAACCTGATGATTCCTGCAGCCTGTCTTTGCCAATGCCCCCCACCCAGGGCCATATACAACAGGCTTCCTGATGACAACAGCACACAGCTGGGGTGAAAAGTGTGTGGTTTCTGGGACATGTGGAGATGGTTATGGGGAGATGGTGCTACAGCTAGTGGTGGAATCCAGCCCTTGTTATTGAGGTCCATGCAATGCCCGAATCTCAAATAGAAAATCTCGATGAGTGTGTATTGCTTACAGGATGATTTGGTTTATCATAAATATAGAGATATAGAATATATTATATATCTGATAGGCCTCTAATCTCCGGTTATAAAAGCACACGCTATTGCATCACTCAGACTGAGGGGGGGACTCCATGCACGGTACATGCACTTTTGTTTTAATCTAAATGTTCCGCAAACAGCCATGCGAGTCCAGGTGACCTCTCTTGCCCCGAGGCGAGTGGGAGCCGCCCCAGGGGAACCCATGCGCTCAGCAGACACGATGGCCCCATCTCCTGGAAGGGCGTTCCCAGCGGAGGAGGGGAAGGGCGGATGTGGGTGAGGAGTTGGTGGGTGTGCACAGGACACGTTCCATGGAGGAATAATTTGGTTTTTTCCTCCCCCCTTTGTGTATATATTCTATAATATATATATATATATATTTATATATGTCTGTCTGTCTTTGTTCTTCTGGTAAGCAGTCTGTCTGTCTGGGCTACTTCATCCCGCTCCTCAGCACCTGATTGGCAGCAATCAGCATGACACTGATGATGAAAGCGATGGCGAAGGCGCAGATGAGGCTCTTCCGGACGCACGTCTGTCGGATTTGCTGGTTCGAGCAGGCTGGGGGGGGGGGGGGGGGGGAGGAGAGAGAGGAAGGGGAGATGCAGGTTAGTTTGGTGTCCTCTGTCACTCCCCTAGTCCCAGGCTCATCTGAAAGATTCACCCACACCCTTCATACACAGTGACTTCAGGCAGCCTTCTGCTTCCTTCCGTTTGCTCTCCCTGCTTGCAGCCCTTCTGGCTAGGAAGTTCCTGTCCTGGCATCCCCTTCCTGGGATGCTGCAGGTGCGGGAGTCACTGTGCAGGCTCCCTCCTCGATGCCCTGGCATGGTGCTTTGCCACTTGGCATGCAGAGCGGCAGCTGGCCCTCAAAGCACCCAAGTGGCCTCCTCCTGCATTAAAATTCCGAGCAGCCCAGAGCCAGAGTCACTTTCTTAATTAAAATTTAAAAAAAAGGAGTAATAGGGCTCAGTCTCTCTAGCTGGCGCAGTCCCTGGTTCCTCAGGGAGAGGCATCGGGCAGCGTGTCAGCGCCTTTCCTCACCCAGAAGGCCTGTGATGTTGGGTACTCGCAAAAGTCACCATGTTCTAGATGCACAAAGATCCCAATGGTCTCTGCAGTGGATGAGGGTAGAGACTGTACTGCTTTTACTGAATCATAGCCTTTGTGGGGCAGCAATATCCACAGGCCATGTGGGTGTGGAACCCGGTGATCTCCACCAGCCACATGTGCATGGAATGTGGTGATCGCCAGTGTGTGTGGATGCTGTATGGTAATATAGAATCATAGAATCATAGAATATCAGGGTTGGAAGGGACCTCAAGAGGTCATCTAGTCCAACCCCCTGCTCAAAGCAGGACCAATTCCCAACTAAATCATCCCAGCCAGGGCTTTGTCAAGCCGGGCCTTAAAAACCTCCAAGGAAGGAGACTCCACCACCTCCCTAGGTAACGCATTCCAGTGCTTCACCACCCTCCTAGTGACATAGTGTTTCCTAATATCCAACCTGGACCTCCCCCACTGCAACTTGAGACCATTGCTCCTTGTTCTGTCATCTGCCACCACTGAGAACAGCCGAGCTCCATCCTCTTTGGAACCCCCCCTCAGGTAGTTGAAGGCTGCTATCAAATCCCCCCTCATTCTTCTCTTCTGGAGACTAAACAATCCCAGTTCCCTCAGCCTCTCCTCATAAGTCATGTGCTCCAGACCCCTAATCATTTTTGTTGCCCTCCGCTGGACTCTTTCCAATTTTTCCACATCCTTCTTGTAGTGTGGGGCCCAAAACTGGACACAGTATTCCAGATGAGGCCTCACCAATGTCGAATAAAGGGGAACGATCACGTCCCTCGATCTGCTGGCAATGCCCCTACTTATACAGCCCAAAATGCCGTTAGCCTTCTTGGCAACAAGAGCACACTGTTGACTCATATCCAGCTTCTCGTCCACTGTGACCCCTAGGTCCTTTTCTGCAGAACTGCTACCTAGCCATTCGGTCCCTAGTCTGTAGCAGTGCATGGGATTCTTCCGTCCTAAGTGCAGGACTCTGCACTTATCCTTGTTGAACCTCATCAGGTTTTTTTTGGCCCAATCCTCTAATTTGTCTAGGTCCCTCTGTATCCGATCCCTACCCTCTAGTGTATCTACCACGCCTCCTAGTTTAGTGTCATCTGCAAACTTGCTGAGAGTGCAGTCCACACCATTCTCCAGATCATTAATAAAGATATTAAACAAAACCGGCCCCAGGACGGACCCTTGGGGCACTCCGCTTGAAACCGGCTGCCAACTAGACATGGAGCCATTGATCACTACCCGTTGAGCCCGACGATCTAGCCAGCTTTCTATCCACCTTACAGTCCATTCATCCAGCCCATACTTCTTTAACTTGGTGGCAAGAATACTGTGGGAGACCGTATCAAAAGCTTTGCTAAAGTCAAGGAATAACACATCCACTGCTTTCCCCTCATCCACAGAGCCAGTTATCTCATCATAGAAGGCAATTAGGTTAGTCAGGCACGACTTCCCCTTGGTGAATCCATGCTGACTGTTCCTGATCACTTTCCTCTCCTCTAATTGATTCCTTGAGGACCTGTTCCATGATTTTTCCAGGGAAAATATTTGTGACCTCTGTGGTGTACATGTGACTAGACAGGGTGACATGTCTGAAACATGAAGTATATATGGGTAGATGTGTGTAGAATACAGGGAGTACGGGGAGCTCAGAAGCTTCTATGTGTACATGCCCAGAATGTGATGACTTGACATTCTCTTGGGTGTGCTGGGGAATAGGGTGTGGACAGGGGAGCAACATATTAATCAGCCATATTTGTTGGCCTCACATTGAGAGCAGTAGCCAATCAGTGCAGAGGAATTTACTGCAGCTAATCAGAGCAGATATATTTGCATAATTGTAATATATCTACTCAAGAAAGTACAAAGCCCTACGCTGTGATTGCCTAACAATGCTGTGATTGTCAGCCAATCAGAACACTGGGATTTGCATACTGTACCGTGACTGATAAATAACTCTATAGTCATACAACTCAGAACTCCTCTGCCAATCAGAGTGCAGGGAATCCCCTAATGAGAGAGGAGTGTACAGTTAGAAATCAGTAAGTGCACTTTGATTCCCTTAGGCAATTACATTGCTGCATGATAAGACCTTACGTTACCCATTATCAAAATGCAGCCATCTCTGGGGCGGAACAGGCCAGCTGTCCTTCTAGACATTAGCTTCTGCCATGGCCCCTCTTATTTGTCTCCTCTCTAAACTAAACAGCCCGAGATCCTTTCAATCTCTCCTTGTATGGGATTTTCTCCAGGGCTGCAATCATTTTTGTCATTCCCTGTGCTGACAGGCTGTATACCTCGTCCTGGCTCTGAAAGGGGGATGTGAGCCTGGGAGACCAATTACCTTGCCTGGCTGCACCTGGAGGGTGGACCAGGCCTTATTAAGGGTGAAGCCTAGCTGGGGAAGAGCTGGGTGATGACTATAAAGACAGGAAGCCTGCAGCAGCAGGGGGGTCCTGCAGGGAGAGAGGGAAAGGAACTTGGCAGTCTAGGACCAGAGATTGGTGAGACTGTGGGGAACAGTATGGCTCCTGCAGGCTGATGAGGAAGCCTGGTGGGGAACCTGGAAGACACAGGTCTGGAGCAAGCCCTTGTGGCCAGCCCTGACCCAAAGGCAGGCACTGGACCTCTGGGGAGAAGCCCTAGATGGTGCGCAGTGTTACAAAGAGCCCAGAGAGGTGCTGGGGGAGAGGCTTATGACAACAAGGAGACCAGGGAGGCACTGGAATGTGTTTGAAGGGGGTATTGTGGGGCCCCTTGATGTTGCTATTTAAAAGCCAGACAGCCTTCCAGGAGTCTGGGGCTAGACAGACCCCTGGAAAATCTTGTATTTTAAGTGTTTTAAAGAAGTAAAATTTGGGTTCTGTCAGTATTTTGCTGTGATTTCTATAAAGGATGAAAACAGCTCTGCTGCTGTTGCTCTGCTTAGCATGGATTAACCTGGGACCTATCTCTGCCTTCCTGGCAACAATTTGGGATCCCTTGAAGAGCGGTTGGGGGTGGGGAGGCAAACATCCCCTCTGCCTTGGCGGTACTGGTCCTGGTCCAGAGGGCGGATGTGAAAAGGCCACTCAACTCAGACTGCACAAAACCTGCCTGTAGCTCAGAGCGCTGGGCAAAGCCAAGGTCTCCAAGGACCCCCACCCACGCATGGCTTGACCGTCTCATGCTCCTGGGTCGCCCTCTGACCTGAGAGGGGGGAGTCAGGCCGGGGGGGCTTGGAGAGGGACAGCCCAGAGTCCCATGGAGGATGGGAAGCCCCGTATTAGCTCATGATGCATCACAACAAGCCTACTGGCCTACTCCCTGCTTCTCCAGACAACTCTGTAGGGGCAAGGTGGCTGATGAGGGCAGGTGACAGGGGAACAGGGACTGCAAGTATGGCTTGCTCCTTACCGTGGTCTGCAGGGCTGGCCCCCAACATTTTGGCACCTGAGGCGGGGAGCTCAAATGACGCCCCCATGACCCCTCGTTTAGGCCAAAACTTTGAAAGGTCTCAATTCTGCCTTCTTCCTGATCCACTCCTCTCATGGTACTGCTCTGCTGCCAACCCCAATAAAGGAGAACTAACAACTTAAAATGCCTTGTTCAAAAATTTTAAGTAACACTTAACTTTCAAATGCCTGAACAGCAAATGTAACTTTTCTTGTCTGCATAGTAAACACTGGCATTTTTATCTGTTTGAATAATCAAAGTGGTGCTTTCCGCACCTTCTTGGCTGCAAAGATTTGAACTGCTTCCTGCTGAAGGTCCACGGTCTGGGCCAGCTCATGCTCTATTGAGATGGTTGCAAGGCCAACCAGCCTCTCCTGTGTCATTGTGGAGCGTAGATGTGTTTTTGTTAACTTCAGCTTGGAGAAGCTGCGTTCTCCATTGGCAACTGTTACAGGAAGGGTTAGAAGTATGTGCAGAGCAACAAAAGCATTTGGAAAGAGGGAGGTCATCTTATTTGTGCACGTATATTCCAGAACAGGCTTTGGAGTTGATCCTGCTGGAATGTATCTTGAAAGGGCTTTCAGTTCATCACCTAATTCACTCGCATCAATATCGCGCACGTCATCATGTGTCAACACTGTCTCTAGTGCCCTGCATTGCTGGTGTAGGTCTTCTTCAGGTATAGTGAGGAGTTTTGGAATATCATATACAACATCCCAAATATACTGCTGTGTTCCTTGAGCTGCATGAAACATTCTTCAACTGAGTGTATCACACAATCTAGCACCTGGTTAAAGAATTCAACTTTGAATTGTTGTTTGGGGTCTCTTATGGGATTATCCCGTGCCTCGTAATGAAAATGTCTTCTTCTTTGGTGACTCTTGTATTCTTGAATGGGTGGGAAAATAGCTTCAGTGTGAAGTTCCTCGGCCAACTTCTGTGCACTCTTCAGAATGTTTTGAAATCCCTCATCTGACCGGTAAAACTGTAGGTATGACTTTGCTTTGTCCAGTTGTTCCATTGCTCCAGATATATCAAAGTCAACACCTTGGAGTCTCTTACTTACAACATTTATTTCAAACAGTATGTCATGCCACAACATTAAGCCACACAGAAATTTGAAGTTATGTATGTTTCTGGTGATTCCATTTCCCTCTGCCAGTGTTCTCCCACGAACAGTTCCTGTCATAGCATTATCCTCCATACTGGCAACTATGGCATCATCTATCTTCCCAATTTGGTGTTTGATAGGTTTTATTGCCTCCACTCGACTTTCCCATTGTGTGGCACTCAGTGGTTTCAGTGTCAGAGAGGATGTTCCCAGATGTTGCTGCAAAATTTGCCATCGATGAATTGATGCAGAGAAAAATACATAGATGCTTTGAATTACATTAAAAAATTCAGCAGCCTCAGTAGAAACTGATGCTGCATCACTGACCACCAAGTTCAATGAATGAGAACTGCATGGGACAAAAAAAACTCGAGGGTTTAACCACTCACATCCTCCCTGGGGCCGGAAGGCTCACCGTGAACATTTGTGTCTATGACTCTCAGGAGAGCTCCTTCCTGCTTAGATAGAAAAGCTTCCTTTGCTTGCTTTCTTTTTCAGAGGGGCGTTTTCTTCTTTCACTCATGACTGTGGTTCTGTGCCAGCTATAGTGGCTCTCAACACTCAATTGAAGGGGACAAATAAGCGGGCTGGTAGCAGGGCCTGAGTGAGGGAAGATATCAGCATCTTAAGGGCCTAACTGGCTCCTACTACTTCAATTGACTGCCTGTTCTCCTCAAGTGGGTTCAGGGAAGCAGCAGGAGACAGGAAGCTCCCTGAGAAGCTGGTGTGAATCAGTCCAGGCTCCTGGGGGTGCCAGAGAGGTACATAAGAGGCTCCTCCTCCTCTCTCTCCCTGCAGCTCCTGCTGCTTTCTGTTATTCCCTCTCACCTTTTCTCCTGCCTGCCTGTTATGTCTCTTGTGCCCTCCTTCCTCCAGCACAGCACTCCACCATCTCTGTGCATCTAGAGCAGAGAGAATACATATGCACCCGCAGCAGACACAATTTTCTACATTCTGGGTCCTAGTGGTGCCCCCCCACAGTCTGGCACCTGAGGCGGCTGCCTCAGTTCGCCTCATGGTAAGGCCAGCCCTGTCTGGCTGCTCCAGGCAGCACCAGAGATGGACAGCAAGCCCCTGGACGCTGATTGTAAGCTCCTTGGGGCAGTGTCGAGTTCTGTGTCTGTACGGAGCCTAGGACCATGGGGCTTGGGCCACGCTCCTAGGCGCTATGGTACCAATAGTGAGCGGCAGTGCCTGGGGCTGCCAGGGCTGGGGAAGGGTCACTTACGCTCCACATCGACGGGGCACTCCTCGGCATTGCCCATGTGGCTTTCCTCCTCCGTCATGATGATGTTCTCAATGTCCTTCATGGACAGGTGTTCGCAGAAGGTGTCGTAGAGCAACCGCTTCAGCTCATCCACCGTCAGCTTCTGCATGTCGCACTGCGGCAAGGGGAAGCAGCACACAGACCCCTCAGGGGGGGATTGCAAGAACCGCCCCATGTTCACGTGATCTCCCCTGGGCATCATGTGACTTCCAGCTGTGTGTCATGGGGAGCAGCGCCTGGCATGGCTGTCACTGATCAGTCACCACCACACACCTCCGGTCACGCAGGCCGCAGCACAGCAGCTGCTGATCTCACACGGGGCGCTGGACTGGCATGTTGCCAGCTGCCCCCAGAGAGCACAGGCCTGGCACCGTGGTCCCCAAAACCTGGCCATCATGCAGCACGTGTGGTGTCATGGCTGTCATGTGACCTCACCATTGAGGGCAGGGACACATTGACCCCGGTGCTGGCAGTAGGGAGGAAGGGGAGCCAGGGGAGGCCCACAGTGTGGTTGACAAGCATGATGGCAATGTCACAGATAGGCAGCTGCCCTGCCAGAGTAATGGCTGGAGCAAAGACTAGACTGTTGTGCCCTAGTCACACTGACACCAGGAGCTCTTTGCTCCTATAGGGCTGGAGTCATGAGTCAGGGGCCCTGAGTCCAGTTTTCCCATCAGGGCCCTGACTGTCTCCTTTTTAGGAGTTGAAGCACAAAAAGGAAAACCCACCAACCAGGGAAATGAAACTAAGCCCTACCCTGGGTTCTGCAGTGTGAGCGTGCAGCAGGTGTGATGTGTCCAAGGAAGGCTGATGAGCCACCCAGAGGAGAGGCTCCTGGAGATGCTAAAGATGGGCGAATTGGGCTCCTGGGGGGCAGTGCAAATCAGAAAGAGGCCAGGCTGTACCCTGCTGTAACCCCACTGAGACTAACGGGGCTGGGCCAAAGGCAGGGTTGATCCAGAGGCAGCAAGTGACAGCTGCTCGTGTCAAAACAAAGCTAAGTCACATTAAAGAAGATGCTCCCCTAAGGTGTTTCTCTCGTGAGCAAGGGAGGAGTGGGCATGAGGCAGGCCCATGGCTTGCTCCTTCACTTCTCTGGTGTACAGAAAGTAGATCTGGCTTTCCAGAAAGGAGGCGTGGTCAAGGCCAACTCCCTCCCATCCCCAGAATCCCTTCCAAGAACAGCAAGTGGGGTTTTCAGTAGACACAGGTGCTGGGGTGGGTGATGGGTTGGGGAATAGGGTCACTGCTGGAGGGGTGGGACGGTGTATGGTAAGGGTGGGCTCATTGATGGGGGGGCGTGTGGTGGAGGGAGGGGGTCAGTGCTCTTTGGGGGGGCTCTCTGGCTGGGCTTGTGGCAATTGTCATTGCAACGTCTGTGAAACACAACCTGTGCTGCCTAGTGTCACCACTAGGGGCTCCCTAAGACCAGGCGTGGACAGGGCAGTCATGGCAGAGTCTGCTGAGCACGCTGCAGTGACACAGGGCACATCCGGGGTGTGGACGATGCGCTGACAATGGCCACCAGTGGATGGTGTATGCACTGGAGTGCTGGCTGTTGAGTGTCCAGGGCAGTTACACACCTTGCTGGGGTACAAGGCTGCGGTGTGTCCGTGCTGCACCACAGGCAGGGTAGGAGCAGTGGGGTCAGCACAGGTTCCCTGGGGAGTCACATGAGCATTCCTTGGGCACGTCAGTTGTTACCTCTCCTGCCTCCGCCTTCGTTCCCTTTATCCGCTCCTCTCCCCCTCAGGCTGTCTGCTTACCTGATCGCACTGACCCCATCAGCTGCCCCTTGGTGCTATTTGGAATAGAGAGGGTCCACGTTGGAGCCTGCTGTGGCTGGTACAGGCAGTGACTGTTTGCTGGGGCCCCCGTAAATGAGGAACTCACACGGGTGCTGTCCTACCAGAGCCTCTTCTCTGTATGGTGCATCTGCCCGCCCCCTACCCCGCCCCCCCCAACACTGGCTGCTCCTTCCATGGCAGATTCCCAGGGGCCTGGGGGGAGAACAGGGAGCAGTCTGTACTTCTTGGCCTGGAGTAACTTTGGGATCTGCTCTCCCTCTATGTCCATGATTCCCCCACCCCAGGTTTGGGGATCTCAAGAGGAGGTGTGAGGGTGTGGAGAGGGCCACGGATGAGGCACCAGTTACCTTCCAGAAGACGGTGTCGAAGTCTGTGCCATGGAACTTCTTGGGGATCCCCGAGGTGGAGAGCTTGGGCCCCAGCAACGTCACAAACTCCTCAAAATCCACCTGCCCGTCCCCTGGGAAAGAAAGAGGCATGAGTTACCACTCCCGGGTGCAGGTTGGACACTCATTGGAGCTCTGTCTTCTCTCCCCCTTTGGTGCCCTGTGTATACATTTTCCAGCCAAACCCAAACTGGAACATTGTTTTCAATTAAAAGTCGAATTTCCTTCTGAGAACATCGACAAAATGATTTCCCCATGTTGTCAAACTGGGGGGGGGGGAAGGGCTCCCCTGTTTTCTGACCCATGCTAATGGTTTGCCCTGGGGGGTGGCAATCACGGACCCCCCTGGGGCTGCTGATCCAGGGGTTCCATGTCTGGCATGGGTATGTGGCCAGTGTGATTTGCTGGGGGTGGGGGTGGGGAATCCTGCCCATTCCCCAGGCCTCGCTGGGGAGATCCACCCCTCCGCCCCCTCAGTGCTGCCTCTTCCCATCAACCACCAGCAGGGGGCACCGGCACTAGAGGGCCTGTGGAACGGGCCAAATCCCTCCCTAGCCTCTCCTCCCCTCCCACAAGTCCTATGGGACCCAATAGCCAGGGCCGGTGCAAGGAAGTTTTGCGCCCTAGGAGAAACTTCCACCTTGCGCCCCCCCCAGCTAACCCCGCCCCCCCGTGGCAGCTAACCCAGCCCCCCACTCGGGAAGCCCGCCCCCTTCCCCGCAGAAGCTAACCCCGCCTGGGGAGACTCCCCCCGCAGCAGCTAATCCCGCCTGGGGAGCCCGCCCCAGCTCACCTCCACTCACCTCCACTCCACCTCCTCGCCTGAGCGGGCTTTTAGGTGCCCCCAATCACTAGGTGCCCTAGGCGGCCGCCTAGTTTGCCTAAATGGTTGCACCGGCCCTGCCAATAGCTATGGAAGAAGAACTGAAGAGGAGCGAGACAGAGGGTGGTAAAGGGAGAATGGGATAAAAGGAACTTGTAAGAGAATCAGGTGTGGGGGCAGGGGAGACTGATCCTGAGCAGAGCAAGATGCCGGGGTACGTGGAAACAAGGGCCTGATTTGCATTGCCCAACACCTAGAACTGTGCAAAGGGGCATGAAATGCTCCCGGTCAGATTGAGTAGCTTTTCCCACCCACTCTGTGCTGGTGTCGGTGAGAATCAGGCCCAGGGCGGGAAGCAGTGGAGATGGGGACTTGCAGAAAGGCAGCAGAGCGTGTCCTAAAGAAAAGAGGCTGAACTTGGATGAAAGAGTGAGGAGCTCAGGGCTCAATGGCCAAAAGCACTCTGCGGGGGCAGCCCGGGGCTGTGAGGCAGGAGCACAGTCGGAGACAGGGGCAGTGAGATTCGAGTGGGTGAGAGGTTGGCACAGTTTGAACAGAAAGGTTCATTTTCAATGAAAAACTGGCACTTTCCCCAAAATGATTCGTTTTTTCAAGAAAAATCATCAACACTGTCAAAATATTATTTGTGCTGTGGTAGCGCCTCAGAACCCCGGCCCTGGCCTGGCGCCTGTTGCGCTAGGCACTGTACACACCCAGAACAAAGGGGCCGTCCCTGCCCCAAGAGCTTACCATCTGATGTAAATCTTCTGGGATTTATTTTCAAAAAAGCTCCTGCCCTTCCCCCCTCCTTGATATTTTGGGTTGAAATGTTTTACCAAAGGTTAATTTTTTGATAATCATTTCTGTGGTGTTTTCAATATTCAATTTTAAATAAGTAAATACAAAATTTTGCATAGATGAAAAATGGGTCAGTTTTGAACCCTTCAGACAGCTTTGAAGTTCTGACCGGGCCGGAGCTCTGCCCAGTGGCTTTTGTGCCCCCCCGTCCCCCTGGCTCAAAGGACGCTGTGAGTGGTAATGCTCTGTTGCACAGTTCACACAGCAGGGTTGGCTGCTTGTGCCAAACCCTGATTTCCAAATGCAGCCCTGTTAATGGGTCAGATACAGTCTCTGGGCTGGTGCTGGGGAATCCCCCGCTGATCAACACAGCACAGAGCATCCATGCTGCGTGAGGACATGCCATTGCATAGCAATATCTGTGGCAGCCGGGAGGGACGGGCGACATGGGGGACAGAGGCAGGGATAGTGTGAGCCACATGGGCACTATGGATTAAGCCATCGGCATCAAGCGAGGGACCTGACCAGTCAGTGTGAGCATGGGCTCCTGCCTATCATGTGGCTCGAAGGGTAAGCGAGAAGGAGAGAGCGTGATGCAAAGGAGATGTAAAGAGATGACAGGCAGAAAGATGGGAGGGAAATAGAATGGAGTGAAGGAGAGAGAGACAGCTAGGACAGAGAAAAAAGAAGAGAACAATCCGAGTGAGAGAGACATGAGCAGAGGAGATAGGGAACGATCTCAGCCGGAGATGACCCTCTGCTCATCTTGTGAGAACAATTGATCACCATCCTCTTTTTAATAACCCTTAACATATTTGAAGAATGTTATCAGGTTCCCCCCTCAGTCCTCTTTTCTCCAGACTAAACATAGCCCTTTTTTTAACCTTCCCTCACATGTCAGGTTTTCTAAACCTTTGATCATTTCTGTAGCTCTCTTATCTGCCTGTACTTTAGACATGTCCCTAGGACACAGACACTGGGTCAGATTGGCACAGACCCTGGGTTTTTTCCGCCTTCCTCTGGTGAGTGGGGCATGGATCACTTGCAGGTTTAAACTAGTGTAAATGGTGAATTCTCTGTAACCTGAAGTCTTTAAACCATGATGTGAGGATGTCAGTAACTCAGCCAGAGGTTAGGGGTCTGTTACAGCAGTGGGTGGGTGGGGTTCTGTGGCCTGCAATATGCAGGTGGCCAGATTTAGGTGATCATGATGGTCCCTTCTGGCCTTAAAGTCTGAGTCTAAGAGTCATGGTAACTGTGCAAAAGCCTCTGATTGGCTCTCCCTCCGCTGCCCCAGAGCAAGCAGGTATGGAGGTCCCATTAGGGAAATGTGCTCCTGGGCTCACGCAGCAGGAAGGCCAATACACTGGAGACTAGTGGGCAGTGAGACAGGGCCGCAGCCTCCTTCTGGGACTTGCTAATATCCATCCCAGAGATCTGGGGCCTGTGCCAGCAAAGCCAGCAGCCTCTGGGTAATTATTAGGGGAAGGGATGCCAGCATTAATTCTCTCCTTTATGCTGATAACTTCCTTCGGCTGTCACTGAGAGAGTAGGGCCCTCTCCAGAACTGCAGCACGCCAGCAGGATCAGACACTAAGAGGACACTCAGAGACAAAAAACCCAAAGGTCACAGGGCTCCCTGAACTGTTGCCAGCAAAGGACAAGAAGAAACTCTGATCCCACCTCATTGCTAAGGTTCTGAGACACAAGGAAAGGGCTGAGCTGGAGAGCAGAGCCTGGGGCAGATGGTGCGCTTCTGTGACAATGCCGCTGGTGAGCTGGGGATCAGAACCTGGGGAGGGATTACCAGGGAAAATGGGACATCTGAGCTCTGGGGATGCTGCAGGAGGAGCGCTACTACAAGGGGATGGGAAGCTGGAGCACCAGTATGTTTAACCAGTCCAGAAAGGAAAGATGTTAGCTAACAAGGCCGAGTCTCTTCTAGGAACAGAGTGGTATTTAAAACTACCCCCCTCCCCATTGTAGCAACCTGCCTGGAACTTGGAGGGAGGAGCACAGGGTGCAGGAGGGAAGAGTGTGAGGATGCCCCACAAAGTCAGTCTGTGTGCACGTGGCTGGAATGCTCTTTCTAAATCGTCCTTTTAGTAAAGAGCCAGTTTAGTTTTCCAAGTTTGGAGTTCTCACATGCTATTACACGGCATGCAGTACATGAAACATGAGTGACATATTTGCCTCCCCCTGCCTCCGCCATAGTTGAACATGGTCTGGCTGCTGATGTGAAGGGAACCCTTCAATCCCTGTACAAGCCCAATTGGGCTGGAAACAGAACACCCCAAATGCAGGGAGTTCAATTTCCGAACCTATCTCAGGGGGCCAGGATCATCCCCAGGCTGTGGGAGGGGGGATCAGGCTTGGCAGGCCAGGTACCATGCTTTCTGAGCGTGCTCCTCTTCCACATGGAATGAGGGATAGCTCAGTGGTTTGAGCAGTGGCCTGCTAAACCCAGGGTTCTGAGTTCAATCCTTGAGGGGGGCATTTAGGGAGCTGGGGCAAAAATCTGTCTGGGGGTTGGACTAGATGACCTCCTGAGGTCCCTTCCAACCCTGGTATTCTATGGTTGGGAAGCCTTTAAAGAGGTGGTGGCGGCGGGGGTGTGTGTGTGTTGGGGATGGAGCTGCTGCCCTCCCTGGAATCAGGTGTCTGTCCTACACCAGTAGGCCTAGCTCTCAAGGAGCCGTGCATCACCATGAACAAAGCTTTGTGACAAGTCTGCCCTGTAGGACAAAGACCAGGGGGCTGGCTTGGGAGGCCTTTGGAGGGGGCCTGTGTGAAGTGAGTTGGGAATCTCACAAAACCACCTCCACAACTTGCTTAACTGGCCTTGTTGATGGCATTCTGAGCAGAGAGAGCAAGGAGAGAATGATGTTTGGAGACTGAACTTCCTTCTCTCCCAGGCCTGGACCCCTACAGGGTAGGGCTGACCCACATTGGTGGGGCAGAGCAGTGGGGTGCTTGCCCTGCATTTGTCTGTGCTGTACCTTTCCTGTGGATAAAAAGAACTTTGGTCTCCAGTGCTGGCACTAAAAATTAATAAGGGAGGGAGATGGTGACCTGGCAGCCTCGCCTGAAGGGCTTTTAAAAGTTAAGAACCCCTCACCCCATCCAATACATTAACATGCTGTTTAAGGTCCCAGGTCCCAGATCAGTAAAGAGCGACAGGTGCAGATTTTAAAGTGATCAAAGGACTGTAGACCCGCCTCTGATCTCCATTACTCTGTGGCCATCTGTACAGTGGAGCTGCTCCAGATTATACCCATGTCAGCGAGACCAGAGTCCAGCCCATTGTGTGGAAAAACAAAGGGACTGGTTCTGTCCCTTCCCCCAGCTTCCAAATGCTGCTGTGCTGATGCATAGGGGATGAAACTATGCAGCAATGGGCTGGGGGAAAGGCCTGCAGTGCAGGCATGGTGTAGAGTTGCCATAACCAGCCTTATGCAGTGCCCATTGCAAGCCCTGGCACAGAGGGAGCATCTCCATAGCTCACACCTCTATAAGGATTCTGCACTGCTGCAGGCACTGCATAGGCAGCGCTTGGGAGGGTTCCATAAATTAGAGCACCCCTTGGGCTGCTCTAATTTCTGATGGGGGCCACAGAGCCCCTGGAGCAGCCCAGAATCTCAAAGCCATCTTGGATGCCCCTTCTGAAGGCCTAGCACAGACTCTCATCCCAAGTCCCTCCTTTATTTCCTTGACACGGTGTGGTATATGTGCAATAGACACGCGTCTCTCTAGCAGCATGTTCCCTGCAGTCTTTATGTTGCTGTTGGTCTTGGTAACGTTATCACCTCTTGCAAGGAAACAAATCCAGCAGCTCTGGATCTCAGGCCTAAGGCTCTCCAATCCCCTCCAGCTCTCACTGGGCTACATGGCACCGTCTGGGATCACACCGCACCCACGAGACTTCACTGACAGAAGCACAGCTGATCAAAGCCAGTGCAGCAGAGCTGGGCTGGGGCAGTGATGCCTAGCTCTTCCCAGCCTTCGAGAAACAGGCTGCAAATTAGTTGTCACACCAGGTCGTTAAATTCCACTAAACCAGGGGTCGGCAACCTTTCAGAAGTGGTGTGCCGAGTCTTCATTTATTCACTCTAATTTAAGGTTTCGCGTGCCAGTAATACATTTTAACACTTTTAGAAGGTCTCTTTCTATAAGTCTATAATATATAACTAAACTATTGTTGTATGTAAAGTAAATAAGGTTTTTAAAATGTTTAAGAAGCTTCATTTAAAATTAAATTAAAATGCAGAGCCCCCCAGGCCTGTGGCCAGGACTCGGGCAGTGTGAGTGCCACTGAAAATCAGCTCGCGTGCCGCCTTCGGCACGTGTGCCATAGGTTGCCTACCCCTGCACTAAACGAAGCTCATATGTCATCACAGCCGCCATGATCATGATGATGATTAATATTTATACTAAGTGTTTATAGTGCGTCGTAGAGTACCCAGCTCCTTACAGACACAGAGGCAAAGATATTCTCTACCCCTCCTAACACAGATGAGAGAAGCGATGGCCCAGGAGGAGAGAGGGGGGAAGTATTTTTGGAAGAGGTGGGTTTTAGGGAGAGACTTGAAGGAGGTGAGAGGTTCATCCTATTGGGATCCAGGAAGGATCTGCTAAAGGACTCTGCTAAAGGACCTCCCCCCAGCCTAAGAGGAGGATCCACAGGACCTGGAAGCCAAGTGATTCCGGGGGACAATGAATGAAATAACAGGGACAGGAGTGCGGTCAAAGGGTCAAACAAAGGGAACCTGACGGGGAGGTGAGAGGCCCTGCCAGGGTTACAGGGCAGCAGGGTGGAAGGTGAGCAGGAAGACGAGGGGATTGGGAAAGACGAGAGCTGGGAGTGGCTGGGAAAGCAGAAGACAACCTCAGAAATGTAGGAGGTGCCACAGGGCTTGGGAGAGCTGAGTCTGTTGCACTAAAGGGAGCTGATGAGGGTTTCTGGGAAGGATTAGGGTGGCCTTAGAGGCAGCATGGTGAATAGTCTGGAGGGGGGGAGGACACAGTGAGACTGGGAGGGAGGGCAAAGGCCTGGGGAAGGGGCTCCGCCATAAAACAAGCCCAGACTCATGCCACAGAGCTCTCTGGTGCCAGGGGTTCTGATAACAAACAGTTAGATAAGGGAAAGTGGTGGATCCTTCATAGCAAAAGAGACAGGACTTAACTGTAATGAGTTCAAGGGAATTCTTTTACAAGGCTGCTGGGCACAGACACCCCCTGGAGTTCTCTCTGGTTCTGCAGCTCCCAGCCTGCACTGCCCAGGTTCGCCACACAGGGTCTCCTTATGTTCTGGCCTGGACTCTCCTGTCACAGAAGGGACAGCTGACTTCACTACAGGTCCAGTTTGAGATGTGTGGGAGGGAGTGATGGTGTGAAGGGAAACGGAGATCAAACTGCACTCTGGTTCCAATGTTACGCTGGCTGACTCCCTAATGGACACAGTCCACATGCATGCACACAGATATCTGCATTTTCCCCTCATCCTTGTTACCAAGAGCACTTTAGATGATTAAACCTGAAAGGGTTTATTGAAATCTAATTTATTGTTCACTGTTCATGTTGCTTATTTTTTCACTGCACTCAGCTTTGACAGTGAAACGACTGTAGGCTGGTCAATTTCATTTCCTGGTTCTGGGGCTGAGCATAGCACTGTGATGTTTAGGTTCCCCATGCTGCAGGGGAAGGTGTGCATTTAAAACTGCTTTCAGTTAAAAAAAAAAAAAACCCTACAGGGCTCAGCAGGGGGTTTGAACCCTAAGTCTTCAGATCCACAGTACAGTGCTCCATCACTTGAACTAAAGGAACAATATCATTACCTGGTAGCAGTAGTAGGCTACTTTTCCTGTGATGGACACATCCCGGAAGGCACTGCGGTACACACATTTCCACATCTTACACAAATGTTTCTATTCCTATTAGGATTTTGTAAATCCTGTTGTAAAAATCTAAATATTGAGCCTATAACTAGAATAATAGAATCATAGAATCTCAGGGTTGGAAGGGACCTCAGGAGGTATCTAGTCCCACCCCCTGCTCAAAGCAGGACCAATCCCCAACTAAATCATCCCAGCCAGGGCTTTGTCAAGCCTGACCTTAAAAACCTCTAAGGAAGGAGATTCCACCACCTCCCTAGGTAACGCATTCCAGTGCTTCACCACCCTCCTACTGAAAAAGTTTTTCCTAATATCCAACCTAGACCTCCCCCACTGCAACTTGAGACCATTGCTCCTTGTTCTGTCATCTGCCACCACTGAGAACTAGCTGCCTTCCACCTCTTTAACAAATGTTTAAAATGTAAAAGGGCAAGAAGGATCAGGAGCTTGCAATGAGGAGATGGCAGCAAAAATGGAAAATAACTAGAGAAAAGGAGAAGCCCCTGGAATATGGATTAGCTGCATTTCCTTTCCCACTGGCCCAGGTACTCCAAGACAAGAGCTGGCGAGCTGACAGCATAGCTCCATCTCCGCTGCGGCAGAGGGCAGAGGCAGCGTGAGTGGCTGCGGAGGAAGGCAGCTCTGGCAGCACGTCCATCCCATACTCAGACAGTTGCAGTCACACTCACACACCTGAGCGTATTTCATTGAGCTGTCACCTTTTACAGCAGAGAGATTATATCCACTCTCAAAGAAAATATTCTCTTTAGCTGGTGACATCAAATCTGTAATAGCTTTGGCAATGCGGCTTGCATTAGAGTCACGCCAGCGAGACAGCGGAGCGCAGGAAGACAGAGAATGGAGCAGCGTAGGAGAGATGGAGAGAAGGAGAAAGATAAGGGAGGAGGAGAATGCTAAGGGGTACGATTCCTCGCTGCAGGATATGTGTCAATGAGAGTTACTCGGGGGGGGATATGAGGGATCCTGAGAGATGGCCAGAGAGCCATGAGAGATGGAGGGATGGAGCCAGTGAATGAGCGGGAGAAAGAGATGGAGAAAGTGAAAGATGAAGAGGTGGCAGGTGAGGGAGCTGGAGAGAAACCCAAAATGAGAAAGACAATGTGAAAGAAAGCTAGCCGGAAAGAGACAGCAAAAGATGGGAGAGAGATGACAGCAATGGTAGGAGAGGGAGTGAGGAATTCAGTGGAGAGAGCAAAGGGACACTCTGGCAGAGAGGGGTTTGCTTGGGGCAGTGTGATTGTGATAGTTTGGGGGCATGGGGAGCAGGCTGAGCTGGGTAGACGACGACCCCATGCAGGGGGGCTGGAACAATTTGTATAGTGGGGGTGCTGAGAGCCCTTGAACCAAACTGTAAACCCTGGATATAATGGAAACCACTGCAAGCCAGGGGGTGCAGCAGCCTCCCCAGCATCCCTAGTTCCAGCACCTATGACCCCATTTCTGTAATCTGTGACTCTCCCTGCTGGCTGAGATGCTGCAGGTACCCAGACCCCAGTGAGACGTCCTGCCCTGATAGGGAATCAGAATGGGCCACCCGGGAGGGCTTTCCTGGCCCTGCCATCTCTGCTCCTCTGAGCTGGAGTCACCCCACGGACACAGGAAGATATGGAGTGTGCAGGGGACAGCATCCAGGAAGGGGGGAGTCACCCCCAGGGGGCAGGCAGTGTTTCTGCCTTCCCCCTCCCTGGGAGGGCATCCCCCAGCCTCCCTGGCCAAACCCCCTCCCAGTCCAGCCATGCTCACTCTTGGGGAAGTGCTGGCCTCTTGTGACAGCCCTGGTTTGCTGCTTCCCCCACTGGGCTTTCTGCTTTGCACACCAGGCCCATGCCTAGCCCCATGTACTCACAGCAGGGGCGCTGGGGACCAGCGGGGGAGGGGCTGAAAGAGGGAGAGAGGATGGAGTAGGAAGGAATGTGGGAGAAGTCCCAGGGGAATGAGGGAGCTCTCTGCTGTGCCCCTGCAGGCCTGTCACAGGGATGGGTCCCAGGAAGGTCCTAGGGTCTGAGGGGCAGCGCCACGCCCAGGGGCAGAAGGGACAGGAGAGGTAAGACTTACCATCCATGTCCAGCCGCTGGATGATGACCTCCAGCTCCACCTCATTGGGCATGTAGCCCAGGGAGCGCATGGCCGTGCCCAGCTCCTGCTTAGAGATGAAGCCATTCCCATCCCGGTCGAACACTTTGAAGGCTTCCCGGATCTCTGTGGAGAGGGAGGGGAGTGAGTGAGTCTGTCAGCTGGGTTGCCCCGTCACCCACCTGAGCCCTGGGGCATTGACTCCCAGGGGGTAGTACAGACAGGGGTCCAATTCTCCCCACCCCCTCGGCATCGTAGTGATTCTCACTGGGAATGTCTGCTGTCCGGTAGGGATGGGATCTTCAGCTGGAAATATGCTGCTTAAACTCACAGCATTGTCTGTC
This sequence comes from Terrapene triunguis, assembly GCF_002925995.2. Taxonomy (NCBI): domain Eukaryota; kingdom Metazoa; phylum Chordata; order Testudines; family Emydidae; genus Terrapene; species Terrapene triunguis. The sequence continues at coordinate 1,350,207 of NW_020665133.1, forward strand.
GAGAGTCCTTTTCCGGCGCCAGTCCCTGAGCACCTCATGATCTCTAACACGTTTATCCTCACATGTTCCCAGGAGGCAGAGCAGAGCTATTATCCCCAGTGCACAGATGAGAAACTGAGGCACAGAGAGACCAAAGCCCAGAGCCTCTAAGGTGTTTAGATGCCTAATTCCCATGGTAATCAATGGGAATTAGGTGCCTAAACACCTGTTTGTTGAAAAATAACCAATCTTAAAAATAGCTTTTACAGGCATGATTTTACTGGCTCTGGCCTAATGACGTTGTTACAGTGATGTCTGGAGCGCGGCTCATTCCCTGGTGTTTCAGCATGTTCACTACAGCGTGCCCACGAGCTGCAGCCCTTTGAAAGCGTCTTGTTGCTGTTTAATGGATTCATTTCTAATAACCATGGAGCGGAGCCATCCCTGTTGTGTCTGCACCCTGGGTATTTACTGAGTTCTGAGTGAGCACGTGTCTAAAAAAGGGTTATATGAATGTTCCAACTGGGAACATCACGCGCCCCCTGGATTTGGGGGAACCTCTCACTCCAGACCCAGCTGCTTGAGTTGCAGGGAACAAGGTAGAAAAATTCTACCAATTTAGAATCATAGGGCTAGGAGGGACCACAAGGGTCATCTAGTCTAATCCCCTGCCAAGATACAGGAGTTGTGTCAAAGGCCTGGTCTACACTGGGTGGGGGGAGGGATCGACCTAAGATACGCAACTTCAGCTACGAGAATAGAGTAGCTGAAGTTGACGTATCTTAGGTCGACTTATCTCACGTTCTCATGGCGCAGGGTCGACTGCCGCCGCTCCCCCGTCGACTCCGCTTCCGCCTCTTGCCGCGGTGGACTACAGGAGTGGACGGCAGAGTGATCGGGGATCGATTTATCATGTCTACACTAGAAACGATAAATTGATCCCCGATAGATCGATCACTACCCGCCGATCTGGCGGGTAGTGTAGACGTACCCTAAACCATCCCAGACAGATGCTATCCAGCCTCCTTTTGAAAACCTCCATGACCAACCTGGGCGTCTGTTCCGTTGTCCTGCTGTTCTTACAGGTAGGGAGTTTTTCCTGAGATTTCATCTAAATCTGCACTGCTGTAGTTTGAACCCATCGCCTTTTGTTTTGCTCTCTGTGGCAAGAGAGGACAACTATTCTCCATCTTTTTTATGGCAGCCTTTCAAGTATTTGAAGACCGCTATAATGTCCCCCCCTTAATCTCCTCTTTTCCAAACTAGATGTAAGCATGGTCTGCTGAATTCTTCCCTGACAGCTAGGTGGGAGGGGGAGAGACTTCAAGAGCAAACTGTATTTACATGAACACACCTACTCTGCTTAGTTATCCAGTAGATAGAGCACTGTGTTGCTCAAAGTGATCAACTTTGGCTGGTGTTGGGTTACAAATCATCTTAGTACTGAATGCAGGGGTAATGAAATGCTGTTACCAATGTTGGCATTATTGTGAACAAAGGGGGGAGGGATAGCTCAGTGGTTTGAGCATTGGTCTGCTAAACACAGGGTTGTAAATTCAATCCTTTAGGGGGCCATTTGGGGCAAAAAATCTGTCTGGGGATTGGTCCTGCTTTGAGGTCCCTTCTAATCCTGATATTCTATGAACTGTGCTTAACCTGTCCTAAATGAGAGGGTGACCCTCAGCTGAAAGGACCTCATTAAGCCAGGGGCTCAAATGCCAGAGGACTGTGGAAGTAAAAGGGGTGGGGACAGGTGTTCTAGCCAGGAGGTGTGTGGCACCTCCACTAGGGTCCTTTCCAGACTGGTTTAACCTATTCCTCCCCACTGTTCAAATAAAGAGCTATATAAGCTTCATTAGGAGCCTCTTTACTATTTTAAATAAACAATCAGAACTGAAATCACTTGAGGTGGGGCAGTTTCTGCCCAGCCTGCAAAGAGTTCAAAATTACTGAGAGACTGATGTGCAGAGGTCACAGCAGAGAGGCAAGTAGCAGCAGAAGGTGACTCACAGTTAGCTAGTGAATGAGTGGCTGGTGAGGCAGCAGGATCCAGGACTGGTGGGACAGCCAGGGTAGGGGAACTGCAGCTGGCAGGGTGGCCAGCCAAAGCAAGTGCTCAGATTCTGAAGCAAGCAAGGTGCCTTCTTCCCTGGGTGGGAGGCGAACTCACACAGATGCGCCTCTAAACCCTGGCGTCCTCACTGACCAAAGGACAACCACTGTGAGTGGGGTATGGTGAGGGAGCAGAGAGGGGCGCAGAAAAGGAACTTTTGCTTGTTGGACTCAAGAACATGAGGCAGAAGGCACAGCCCCATGCACTCTGGGGTGGGTGTCCTGCTCACAGCTTTATGATTATGAATCCTGCTTGTGGCATTTTCCCTAATTAATGTTGCGTGACTTCCCTCCTTTCATTAAAAGTTTCTTTTCTGCACTCAGACTCTGTGCTTGTGAGTGGGGAAGTATTGCCTCTTAGAGGTGCCCAGGGGTAGTGTGTAATTTTCCCAGGTTACTGGGCAGGGGCTCGAGCTGGTCCTGTGTTGTGTCGATGGAAAGGAACCCAGCTCTGGTTGCTGCTGGGTCCACCTGGCAGTAGGGTTGCTCATATAGCTGCATTCCATCCCTTTGATCATCTTTGTCGCTCACCTCTGGTTCCTTTCCAGTTTCTCTACATCCTTTCTATACACTGGTGACCAAAATTGACACAGTACTGCAGCTGAGGCCTAACCAGTGCCGAGTAGAGTGGCACTATCACCTCCTGTGACTTGAATGCTCTGCCTCTGGTAATGCAACCTAACATTGCATTTGCTTTTTTTGGCAACAGCATCGCACTGTTGACTTGTGTCGAGGCTGTGATCCGCCAGAGCTCCCAGATCCTTCTCAGTAGTGCTGCTGCCAAGCCAGTTATCCCTGGGCATTTGGTTTTTCTTCCTTAGTGTAGCACCTTACATTTGTCTTTAATGAACTTCATTTTGTTATCTATAGCCCAGTTCTCCAATTTATCAAGATCCCTCTGAATTTTAGCTCTATCCTCCAAAGTGTTGGCAACCTCCCCCTCCAGCTTTGTGTCATCTGCAAACTCGGTCAGTCTGCTCTCTAGTCCTACATCCACGGCATTAATGAAGATGTTAAACAATACCGGATCCAGAACAGATCCCTGTGGAACCCCATTTGCGACCTCTGTCCAATCCGACATCATTCCATGAATAGTTACTCTTTGTTTGCAGTTGTTTAACCAATTATGTATCCACTTAATGTTAGTTCTGCCGAGCCTGAATTTCTCCTGCTTACCTATCAGAATGTCATGTGGGGACTGTGTCAAAACTCCCATGTTTATTTGTTGATTTTAGAGGGGATGTGTCTGAAAACAGGGCTTATAAGTGAACTGGGTTGCATAATACTTAGAAGTTACAGAGGGCTTCTTGGGTCTGATTCCTCAACTGCACTGTGCTTTAGATTGGGTCCCTAATCTAGAGATTATAAAGCTCTTTTACACAGCGGCAACAGTGGCATTATCCCCATTCTTCAGATGGGGAAACAGGCACAGAGAGGGGAGGTGACTTGCCCAAGGTCTCTCAGTACGGCCATGTCTACACTCAGCAGCACTGTAGTGTAGATGCTTCCTGTAGTGATGGAAGGGTGTTTTCTGTCAATGTAGTTAATGCACCTCCCCAAGCGGTGGTAGCTGGGTCAACAGGAGAATTCTTCCGTCGACCAAGCCACATCTACACCGGGGGTTAGGTTGGCTTAACTATGGTGCTTCATACCCCTGGGCACCATAACCATGTTGACTTAACTTTTAAGTGTGGAGCAGGCCTAAGGCAGTGGCAGACCTGGGAGCTGAACTCAGTCCTCATGACACCAAGTCAAGCACTGGACCACAGCACTTTTATGTCTAGCCCTTGGGTTTTAGACAGGGCTTTGTAACAGGGTCTATTCTGTGTTGTAAGCAGGGCCTCAGGCCATGGCTACCCTAGTGAGCTTACAGCAGTGTAGCTGCACTGATGCGGCTATAAATGCTCTGTGTAGCCACTCTAATCCTGTTGGCTTAATTACTCCACCCACAGCGAGCGGCGGTACCGTAAATCACCATAAATTATGTCACACCCCTGAGCGACATAACTTATATTGACTTAAGCTATAGTGTAGCAATAGCCAAAGGCAGCAGCAAAGTTGTCCTGTGTCATGGGACAGACCCAAGTCCAGCAGGACCCATCATTTCAAGAGGCAATGTCAAAGACAAGAGTTCGCAGATTGGAGGAAGCTGGCATTTAGCTGGCGGGTGAGCACGACACCCCTCCTCCCCTGCTGCCACGCAGGCGATTAAGTCTGTAGGCATCTCTGTGTCTTTACTTAACTATCCACCTCACCATCACACCAGCTGCTTTCTGGGCATTCGCCTGTAATTATATCTCTGCTTCGCATTACCGTTCTGCAAATTAATCACCACCATCACTTCCTCGTCTATAGCAGGGACCTGCCCAAACAATTGCCAGGGAATCCGCTAAAGAGCAGGGACTGCTGAGCTGCTCTGTGTGCGCCGTGTGGGTAAGCAATGAAAGGTCTGGTCACATACTGCATTGGCTCCCTACATGCCTCCCTCCAGCTGACCCCCTGGCACCTCACCCATGCCAATCCCACGGGGGCTGGTCACTGCAGATACATGCGACCCTTTCCCTCCTCAGTATATCAGATCATGGCCATTCTGTTCTGGCTACACGGACTCCTCTAGACTGGGCAAGGCTGTAGCTGCCTGCCATTCTGGGGGTGTTCTTGAGAAGATCTGGTGATTTGTGGGTCCCCAAGGGGCTGGTTTTCACATGGCACATGGGCCCTATGGGAGGGGATCCACAGCTGCCATCACCCCCTTCCTGTACGCGGCTCCCTCACCTGAGCCCTCTGATGTGCTGATCCTACCTTCACTGCCTCTCACTCCCTGTCCCCCTTCATGCCCCCAGCTCTCCCAGGATCTTCCTTCCTTCCCGTCCCTCCCTACTCTCCTTTACTCGGTCCCCTTTCTCTGCTCCCTGCCCTCGTTACCTCCTGCGGTCACCTGCATGCTCCTATCTCACCTTCCCCCCATCCCTACTGGTCCTGCCTCCATCCCGTCTCTTGTCACACCTGCTCTCCCCTTCCCAAAGCCCTCTCTCCCTGCCCCACGCTGCATCCAAGCCCCAGCTCCTCCTCCTGCACACACTTAGCTGAGCAGAGGCTGGCACGCTTGGCCTCCTGTTCACCTGGCAGCACTGACATCCAGAATGTGGGTTCTTCAAATGTCTCAGCCCCTGCACCAGGCCCACAGCTCGAGGGCCACCGGCTGCTTCTCCATGCTTTAGTGCCTGGCTCCCTCCATAGTGAAATGCCCCCTACAGGAAAGTGACACTGGTTTAGGAGGCAGTGACTCTCCAGGGCCACCAGGAGCCTCATCCTGAGGATCTCCCTTTGGAGAAGCTTCTCTGCAGGCCCCTTAGAACCCCGGGCACGCGCTGGCACGGCCAATGCACACGCGCTGGCATGGCCAATGCACACGCGCTGGCACGGCCAATGCATACGCGCGGCTGTAATTCCCCTCAACTGCTGGTTCCATAACCATAAATGTCGATAAGAAGAATTGTACCAGGTTCTCAGGCAAAGAGATTCTGAAACCAACCTGCACTGCAAGGTCTTTGTGTTAACTCCTTCAGCTCTGGATTACAACAGAGAATCTGGGCTACCCTGACACTGAGACACAACTGCCCTCCCTCTGCTATATCACAGCACAGCACCCGGGAACCCCAGCACTGAGAGACGACTGCATCCCCGCTGCTCTATCACAGCACCCGGG
>NW_020665133.1:1356016-1370779 GCF_002925995.2 Terrapene triunguis
GCACTGAGAGACGACTACACCATGAGAAAAGGAGAACTGTTAGCCCAATTTTGCAGATGGGAAATGAAGCCCATAGAGACTTGCCCACGGTCATCCAGTCTGTGGTAGTCTGGAAGGAACCCAGATTTCCTGAGCCCCAGGCCAGCTCCTTTGCCTCAGATCAACCTTCCTCTATTTCATTTCTTTCACTGTGTGGCTTTTTCATAGAGAGAAGAAAAATGTAAGGAAGAAAAAGTACAGAACAGATACATCAGGTGAGAAATTGGCCATTTGAAATAAATAGGAACATTAAACATGAATTAGAAATCATGTAATGTGAGGGTTTTTTGCTCTCCCTCTTTCAAGTGAATTTAGATCTGGCAAATGATACCAGATTGACAGACCTGAAATCTCTTTAGTCACAGAACGGTACAGTCTGGACAATGATGGGGCAATTTTCCTACCATCAGTGTGCCACACAACCGTGATGTGGAAGGACTAAGCCTAGGGATGGAAGGGCACCATGAATACATAATTTGTCATCCCCTTATAATAGGCAGCCACTACTGCTAAGTGAATTAGTTCAAAGAGTTATTCCATTACTGACACTAATTCTTTGAAGAGTCCTAGAAAACTGAACCGGTACGAGAAGTTTGGAGAAAAGTAAACATGGTACTGGTCTTCATTCTGTTGAACAAAGAATGATCCTGACAATTACTAGATTGCAATGGCCAGTCTCACTGCAATCACAGGTAAAGTAAACAGTGCAAATATGCAGATGAAAAGAAAAATCACTAAAAACAGAGGAAAGAAGAGCTATGAGCAATTAATTAATATAAAGAAACAAATCTTGCCATGTAAGCTTGATTGTTTTTTTAAATAGAATTATAAAATTAGCTGATGACAAGATTGCAGTGCATATAATACAGCAGGGTTTTAGGGAAGTGTTTTATACAGCAGCTCATGAAATCTTATCCATAAAATTAATGTCATTTGGCTTGTATGGGAGCACTGATTAGAAACTTAGCTGAAGGACTGCAGGCAAAAGGTAAATGGCATTGTTTAGAGCTATGGAGAGGTGTGGGATGGGGTACTGACAGAGATCAGTGCAGGGGCTGGTCTTCACTGTGACGGGTTGGATCACAGAAACCCCCTTGGGAGCTGCCACCTGATGTGCCAAGACTACCCCTGCTTCTGTTTTCCCTGCCAGCTCAGGACTCCAGCACCCTGTCTTGCTGAGCGAGACACTCCAGTCTGGCTCCAGACACAGACCCAGGGTCTGAATCACTTGTCCCAGAGCTGCAAGTTAATCTGAAAACAGCTTACAGTAGTGTGCTTGTCTTTAGCACTCAGATGCTCAACTCCCAATGGGGTCTAAACCCAAATAAATCCGTTTTACCCTGCATAAAGCTTATGCAGGGCAAACTCATAAATTGTTCGCCCTCTATAACACTGATAGAGAGATATGCACAGTTGTTTGCTCCCCCAGGTATTAATACATACTCTGAGTAAATTACTAAATAAAAAGTGATTTGATTAAATACAGACAGTAGGATTTAAGTGGTTCAAAGTAGTAACAGACAGAACAAAGTAAGTCACAAGCAAAATAAAATAAAATGCGCAAATCTATGCCTAATCAAACTGAATACAGATGATTTCCTCACCAGTTCCAGAGCACTCCCTTTTACAGGCTAACCTCCTTTTAGCCTGGGTCCAGCAATCACTCACACCCCCTGTAGTTACTGTCCTTTGTTTCAGTCGCCTTCAAGTATCCTGGGGGGGGGAGGGGGTGGAGAGGCTCCTTCTTTAGCCAGCTGAAGACAAACTGGAGGGGTCTCCCACAGGTTTAAATAGACTCCCTCTTGTGGGTGGAGACCCCCCTCCTCCCTCCTATGCAAAGTCCAGCTCCAAGATGGAGTTTTGGAGTCACCTGGGCAAGTCACATGCCCCTGCATGACTCAGTCTTTACAGGCCGATGCCATTGTCCACATGGTATCTTGCATGTCTCCAGGAAGACTTCTTATGTGGATTGGGGCATTCCAAGATGCATTGTTCTCCAAGTGTTTCCTGATCAGGTACTTAACCTGGCGAATTCCTTCCTAAAGAAGCTGACCAAATGCCTCCCAAAGCTTACTTAGAAACCAAGCAAGCATACAGCCCATATTCTTAACCTCAAGTAGAAAATGATATGCATGTACAAATAGGATGAATAGATATAGTAGACCATAACCTTTACGGAGATATATTACATGGCACAGGCAGCACAAAACATATTCTGGTTATGTCATACATACATTTATAAGCACCCCCCCCCCCATAAAGCCTTATGGGGTACACTGTCACAGCATTGTTTAGAGCTATGGAGAGGTGTGGGATGGGGTACTGACAGAGATCAGTGCAGGGGCTGGTCTTCTTTAACACCTTTGCGAATGATCTGGAAAAAGTGAGTAGACAACAGGGAATCATTCCCACTCTGCATATAAACAGAAGGCTCCAGGGATGAAGGATTTGTACCTCCCCTACCCAGGCTGGGCAGTCGGATTAGCACTTGGTCTTTGCTGTTCCTTGATACAACAGCACTTGAGTGTTTAATGTTCAATGAGCCAAATTCAGAGAGGTGTCTCAATTGGTGTAAATTATACACTGAAGGGACTGGGAGAAGATATAAATGACGGTGTCTTAGAGTCCATTCCGAGCTGGTTGGCAAGTGGGCACTATCTTCTGCAAAACATTTAAAATGAACTGCAACATCTTTCATTTTTTCCCTAAACTTTTCTCTCAGGTTTTCTGACAGAAGGCAGAAAACTGAAAATGTGTCAGTTTTTAATGGTTTTTGGTTTCCAAAAACTGAAACATTTTTGGTTTTGTTTTTTTCATACAAAAAAATCCTGAACATTTTGAAAGAAACAAAATTTTTCACAAAGCATTTTGTTGAAAGAAAAGACCACTTTTTGTCAGAACAAAATGTCTGAATGAAAAATTTTGATCAGCTGCGGTTCATTATCCTATTATGATCCACTCCCGGAGTCACGGGGTTCTAGGCCAGTCTGACCTCGTGTATATCACAGGGCTTTACATTTCACCCAAGTACCCCTGCGTCGATTGGCCTCACCTCTGAGTTTGGCCCATTGTGTCTAATCAAACCAAAAATGAAATATCTCCCTGCACATTGAGTTAGTCAAATCTCGCACCATGGAACTCCCTGCTGCAGGTTATTATGGCAGCAGGTAACTTGTATGTTATTACAAAATGGACTAGGCCCATCTGTGAATGGGAATGGCACCTTCACTTACACTGGGTAGGACAAAAAGACAAGGGATCTCAACCCTTGTGTTCACAGCATAGGCACATCACCAGGTATGATCAGGAGGAAATTCCCCAGGGTGTAACTGTTCCCCACTGAGATGATTTATGGGGTTTTACAGCTTTCTCTGAAGCATCTGGTATTGTCCACTATCAGACACAGGATCCTAGTCTAGATTCATATATTTTAAGGCCACGTCATCTCATCTGACCTCCTGCATAACACAGGCCAGAGAATTCACCCTGTGATTCCAGAATCAAGCCCATAACTTCTGGCTCATCTGCAGCGTGTCTGTTAGAAAGACTTCACATGATGGAGAATCCACCACATCCGTAGCTCGGGAAGTCATTCCAATGGTTAATCACAATATTGGCATTATGGGATGACACTTGTTTTGACCCCGTGGTTGAGAACCCGGGGACTCGATGGCCCATTGGTCTAGTCTGATGTGTTCCTTCTTATGGTTTTCTTTTGCTCTCCAGAAACATCCGTGCCGCACTCTCCTTCGAAGGGCACGTCTACACTGCAGCTGGGAGCGAGCCTCCCAACCCGGCTAGACAGACATGGGCTAGCTCTGCTCAAGCCAGCATGCTAAAACTAGCAGTGTGGATCTTGTACCGAAGGCAGGCATGGACTAGCCACCCGCGTCCAAGCCCACCTGCCCCCTTCGGTCCAGATTCAGATGGTTAACCCATGCTGCAACATCCCCACTGCTGTTTTTAGCACATGAATTCGAGCATAGCTAGCGCGTGTCCGTGCGCTGGGAGGCTGGCTCGGAGCTTCAGGGCAAACATGACCTAAGGGACTTCTCATTGACATCCCTGATCAGTCTCCCAGAACCAACTGAGGGCTGAGAGCCAGGCAGCCTCCTTTCAGGAATTCATGCCCTTCTCGCAGGAAATAGTCACAGACGTACTATGGGCAGCCAGGCCCCCCTGTGCCTCTGAACTAGTAAGAGAGAGGGGAGAACATCTTGCGAGCCCCACTGACCGCTTGTCAGCATCTCCTTCGATGAGGGGACTCTCCCACCCTCCCCCCGCACTAATGAAACCATTGCTCTCTGTGAAAGACCCCACAAACTGCTGCCCACAGGCTGACCTCCCTTAGCTAAGTAAGCGCCTGGAGAAGCCTGCAAAACTCCCGGCTCCAGTGCCACCTGCCAGTGGCCTGGAGCCGTCTCAGTCAGCACTCAGGCCAGGGCAGCATGGGACAGACAGCACTTGTGACTCTGGGGCATGGCCACTTCTTGTCCATAGGATCCATATTCATTTAATAGTGTTGACCAACCAGTACTGCTGCCCTGGCTCCACGAAGGGATGAGTGGAAAGGCCCTGAAATAACTCAGATCTTTCCCCTCCTACCAAACCCAGGGGGCTGCTCTGGACAACTGTTCCTCCCCCTCCAGAGCCCTCACCTGAGCCTCAACCCTCTCCCCGTGCTCTTCAGCATCTACAGGAAGTCACTGGGGAACTGGTGAGGCCATCTGGGCTGCACTGCCAGCTGTAGACAGCTCTAGGTCTCCACTCTGGCAGATGTGACCAGCCCCTGGACAAAGAGCAGCTGGTGAATGCCACACCCAGGTGAGACGGAGGCGATGCTGCTATGAAGAGGGAAGTGCCATGAAGATCTCTCCTCTTCCATAACTTCCCCCACAATCGAGGGCACCTACCTGATGAGTGTAAAATCAGCCGCAGCCTTGGGCAGCACAAACTGCCCCCTCCGACTGTGACTAGCCATCCGATCGTGCCCTGTCCTGTCTGACACAGACCTGGCCACGGTGAGGACATTCGGGACCTCCCGGCTCCATTAGTGTGGCTCAGCTGCCAGGATGGAGCTACACGCCCTGGGAACGTGCTGCCTGGTGCCTGAGCCCTGAGCACATCACCCCAGCGCTGCACCCCATTGAACAGAGTCCAGCACAGGACCCTGCTGTCCCAGCCCTCAATGGAACAGGCCCTGTTGCCTGAGAGACGCTTCTCCCTCCATGAGCACAATGTCCCACAACAGCTAGGTTCCTCTGGGACCCTGACACTGACTCCAAAGGGGGAGGTTCATGAATGCAGGAGACAGAACTCTCATGGGAGCTGGGCGTAGGCTATGGAACTCACTGCCACAAGAAAGAGACCATAGGCCTCCCCACTCATTGCAAAGCTATTTTTTTCTGAGCTAGTCCTCCATAAATTCCCCACATAGACAACCAACATGCCCAGTCACACACTCACGCATGCCCAGACAAGCAAACAACAAGCCAATCAAGCTATTTTCCCTAGAGGCTGGGAAGGAGTGGACAAGAGACTGTTAGTGTTTATGTCTATTTGTTAATGGTTGAGAGGCACTCAGATCCTACAGTGGTGGTGGTGGTCTAAGTTCCCTCTAAGCTGAGTGGCCACGGGGAGAAGAGCCCCTCCCCCAGCCCAGCCCAGCTCAGCCCCGCCCAGCCCCGCCGGAGCTGCCACGGCTGGGAAGAGGCACCCACAGCCCTGTGGCAGCCTGCACCCCAAACCCCTCATCCCTGGACCCACCCCAGAGCCCGCACCCTCAGCTGGAGCCCTCATCCCCCCCCCAACCCTCTGCCCTAGCCCCGATCCCCCTCCCACACCCGGAACCCCTCATCCCCAGCCCCACCCCAGAGCTCACACCCCCAGCCAGAGCCCTCACCCCACCACACCCCAACCCTCTGTCTCAGCCCTGAGCCCCCTCCCACAGACCGAACCCCACGGCCCCACCCCTGCCACACATCACTTCCATATTGGTGCACATAACAAAATTAATTCCGCACACGGACGTACAAAATTAGAGGGAACACTGGTGGGTCTTTTGATGCATTCTTAAAACTACAATACCTACCTGGTGAAGTGAAGAAACAGATTGACAGATCCAGAAGGGTACCCACAGGGCCGGCTCCAGCTTTTTTGCCACCTCAAGCGGCGAAGGAAACCCCCCCCCCCCCATTGAGCTGCTGCCAAAGTGCCGCCGAACAGGAAGAGAGGGAGTGAAGGACCCGCCGCCGAATTGCCGCCGAAGACCCGGACGTGCTGCCCCAATAACGGACGGAGTGCCGCCCCTTTCTATTGGCCGCCCCATGCACCTGCTTCCTTTGCTGGTGCCTGGAGCCGGCCCTGGGTACCCAGAAGTCACCTACTACAGGATAGACCCAACAAAGAAAGTAACAGAACGCCACTAGCCGTCACCTACTGCCCCCAACTAAAACCTCTCCAGCGCATCATCAAGGATCTACAACCTCTTCTGAAGGACGATCCCTCACGCTCACAGACCCCCAACCTGAAGCAAATATTCACCAGCAACTACATACCACACAACAAAAACACTAACCCAGGAACCAAGCCCTGCAACAAACCCCATTGCCAACTCTGTCCACATATCTATTCAAGGGACACCATCATAGGACCTAACCACATCAGCCACGCCATCAGGGGCTCGTTCACCTGCACATCTACCAATGTGATATATGGCATCATGTGCCAGCAATGCCGCTCTGCCATGTACATTGGCCAGACCGGACAGTCTCTACGCAAAATAATAAATGGACACAAATCAGACGTCAAGAATTGTAACATTCAAAAACCAGTTGGAGAACACTTCTATCTCCCTGGACACTCAATAACAGACTTAAAAGTGGCAATTCTTCAACAAAAAAACTTCAAAAACAGACTCCAGCGAGAAACTGCAGAACTGGATACCATCAAATTAGATCTGAATAAAGACTGGGAGTGGATGGGTCACTACAAAAGTAATTTCCCCTCTCTTGATATTTACCCCATCTTGTCAACTGTTGAGAATAGGCCACGTCCACCTTAATTGAATTGGCCTCGTTAGCACTGACCTCACACTTGGTAAGACAACTCCCATCTTTTCATGTGCTGTTTATATATTCTGCTTACTGTATTTTCCACTCCATGCATCTGATGAAATGGGTTATATCCCACGAAAGCTTATGCCCAAATAAATTTGTTACTCTCTAAGGTGCCACAAGGACTCGTTGTTATTACTGGATCGGAGCTCACAATTCTGCAACAATCCCCCCGAGGAACAGAGCCCTCTTTAAAATCCTTTCCTCTTCTGCAAAGCTCTGCTCCCCTTCCCAGGAAATCACCCAACGGCAGCTCCATGCCTTCCAAAGCAGGAAAGCATGGGAATTAACACTGTGTGCAACGCACAAGTCCCAAGAAGGGGGGGGAGGGAGAGCTGTTTCCTTGGGATTGGCCAATCCAAGCGCTGTGTGTATGGGTGTGATTTATGCCCTGCCTACTGGAAAGGGGAGACATCAACAGGAAGGTCCCAATAAACACTGAGAGACAGATAAATCTTTGGTGCACCAAGCTGCAGGGCTGAGAAAGGCCTTGATAAATCAGGAGCTGTGTGCGGGGGAAGTGCATGAGGGTGTATACGTCTCCGTGCTCACATATGTCATGGGCTGCCTGTGTGTCTCATGTTGGCCCCTCCTGGCCAGCCTGCTACCCCAGGGGCCCCAACATCATTGCACTCATGCAAAGAAAGGCACAAGCTGCTGCAGTGAAAAGGAGTGCAAATCCCAGCACCGAGGTACGCTGCCATGCTCCAAGCAAGCCCAGGGCAGCATGCTCCCAGCACTCAGGGCCAGGCTCCGCCCATGGGCCAGCGCAGGTGGCAAATGGAAAGGAACGGCTGCTCAATGCAAATTGCCAGCAACTTTCCATGAGCATCAGACAGGATCAATGGAAAGCTGCCCAAGGTGACCGTAAAGTGTCTTCAGACATGTGTACAGATGTATGCAGGGCTACCAGCAGCAAGGTCCTGTATATCCAAGTCCGGGCAGTGAAAGCCACTGAACCAAGCCACACAGCTGTTGTTACTGATCACCATCATTAGTTGTTATGATTATAGCCTTGTGATTCTTGTGTAACCCGTCTGCCCACTTGAATTGGCAGCAACAAGGGCCAGATTAAATATCTAGGGGTTTCGCTTCAACAATACCACACAAAACCAGCCCAAGCCCCACCCAGTAGCCTGGGACAATTACACACCAGCCCTGGGCGCATCTAAGAGGCAATAGTTCCCCTCTCGCAAGCACAGAGTCTGAGTGCAGAAAATAAACTTTTAATAAAAGGAGGGAAGTAACCCAGCATTCATTTGGGGAAACACTGCAAACGGGGTTCATAAGCATAAACCATGAGCAAAAGACCCACCCCCATGTAAGTTGGGCAGTGTCCTTTTCTGTCAGGTTCTTAAGTCCACAACCAAAAGTCTCATTAATGTGCCCGTCCCTTCTCTGCACCCCACTCATAGTTGTTGCCCTTGGTCAGTGCAGACCCAGAGTCCAGAGGTGCATCTGCAGAATTCACCTTCTGCTCTGGGTGGAGGTGGTAAGAAGGCATTTTATTCACTCCGCTGCCCAGGCACTCACTCACCACTCCTCTTTGCTGGCTACCCAATCACTACACCTCTCCAACACAGAATCATAGAATCATAGAATATCAGGGTTGGAAGGGACCTCAGGATGTCATCTAGTCCAACCCCCTGCACAAAGCAGGACCAATTCCCAACTAAATCATCCCAGCCAGGGCTTTGTCAAGCCTGACCTTAAAAATCTCTAAGGAAGGAGATTCCACCACCTCCCTAGGTAACGCATTCCAGTGCTTCTCCACCCTCTCAGTGAAAAAGTTTTTTCCAATATCCAACCTAAACCTCCCCCACTGCAACTTGAGACCATTGCTCCTTGTTCTGTCATCTGCTCCCACTGAGAACAGTCTAGATCCAGGGCCGGCTTTAGGCCGATTCGCCCGATTCCCAGGAATCAGGCCCTGCACCTAAGAGGGCCCCGCGCACTCACCCTGGTGGCGGTCGTCTTCGGGAGCCCTGCTTCCCTGGCCAGAGCTCCGGCCGGAGCGCGGCAGCCCCATGGCCCCGCGACCCTGGCCGGACCTCCGGCCAGAGCGCAGCAGCCCCGCTCTCCCGCCCGGACCGCTGGCCGGAGCGCGGCAGCCCCGCGGCCCCCCCTCCCACAGCCGGCAATCGAAGTGCCGCCCCAGGAATCGGGCCCCGCACTTGCTAAAGCCGGCCCTGTCTAGATCCATCCTCTTTGGAACCCCCTTTCAGGTAGTTGAAAGCAGCTATCAAATCCCGCCTCATTCTTCTCTTCTGCAAACTAAATAATCTCAGTTCCCTCAGCCTCTCCTCGTAAGTCATGTGCTCCAGCCCCCTAATCATTCGTTGCCCTCTGCTGGACTCTTTCCAATTTTTCCACATCCTTCTTGTAGTGTGGGGCCCAAAACTGGACACAGTACTCCAGATGAGGCCTCACCAATGCTGAATAGAGGGGAACGATCACGTCCCTCAATTTGCTGGCAATGCCCCTACTTATACAGCCCAAAATACTGTTAGCCTTCTTGGCCACAAGGGCACATTGTTGACTCATATCCAGCTTCTCATCCACTGTAAACCCTAGGTCCTTTTCTGCAGAACTGCTACCTAGCCACTCGGTCCCTAGTCTGTAGCAGTGCATGGGATTCTTCCGTCCTAAGTGCAGGACTCTGCACTTGTCCTTGTTGAACCTCATCAGGTTTCTTTTGGCCCAATCCTCTAATTTGTCTAGGTCCCTCAGTATCCTATCCTTACCCACCAGCGTATCTACCACTCCTCCCAGTTTAGTGTCATCTGCAAACTTGCTGAGAGTTCAGTCCACACCATCCTCCAGATCATTAATAAAGATATTGAACAAAACCAGCCCCAGGACTGACCCTTGGGGCATTCCGCTTGATACCAGCTGCCAACTAGACATGGAGCCATTGATCACTACCCGTTGAGCCCGACAATCTAGCCAGCTTTCTATCCACCTTATAGTCCATTCATCCAGCCCATACTTCTTTAACTTGCCGGCAAGAATACTGTGGGAGACCGTATCAAAAGCTTTGCTAAAGTCAAGGAATAACACATCCACTGCTTTCCCCTCATCCACAGACCCAGTTATCTCCTCATAGAAGGCAATTAGGTTAGTCAGGCATGACTTGCCCTTGATGAATCCATGCTGACTGTTCCTGATCACTTTCCTCTCCTCTAAGTGCTTCAGAATTGATTCCTTGAGGACCTGCTCCATGATTTTTCCAGGGACTGAAGTGAGGCTGACTGGCCTGTAGTTTCCCGGATCCTCCTTCTTCCCTTTTTTAAAGATGGGCACTACATTCGCCTTTTTCCAGTCATCCGGGACCTCCCTGGATCGCCAGGAGTTTTCAAAGAGAATGGCCAATGACTCTGCAATCACATCCGCCAACTCCTTTAGCACCCTCGGATGCAGCGCATCTGGCCCCATGGACTTGTGCTCGTCCAGCTTTTCTAAATAGTCCTGAACCACGTTTTTCTCCACAGAGGGCTGGTCACCTCCTCCCCATACTGTGCTGCCCAGTGCAGCAGTCTGGGAGCTGACCTTGTTTGTGAAGACAGAGGCAAAAAAAGCATTGAGTACATTAGCTTTTTCCACATCCTCTGTCACTAGGTTGCCTCCCTCATTCAGTAAGGGGCCCACACTTTCCTTGACTTTCTTCTTGTTGCTAACATACCTGAAGAAACCCTTCTTGTTACTCTTAACATCTCTTGCTAGCTGCAACTCCAAGTGTGATTTGGCCTTCCTGATTTCACTCCTGCATGCCTGAGCAATATTTTTATACTCCTCCCTGGTCATTTGTCCAATCTTTCACTTCTTGTAAGCCACCCTCCTTTGCCAGTCTGGCCACTGGCTCACTGATCCACTAGGATATCTACAGGTCCCACTACTTAACACAGCTCTCAGAGACTTCAGCTGTTAGTGGGGGAATCTCACTGCTGGAGCACAGAGGGCAGTCTCTTGCACATGAGACACTGTGCCAAAACAAATCTAATACTTACACCTAAATATCAAGTGACAAAGAGTCCTGTGGCACTTTATAGACTAAAAGACATATTGGAGCATACGCTTTCGTGGGTGAATACCCACTTCGTCAGACGCAACACCCACAAAAGCGTATGCTCCAATACATCTGTTAATCTATAAGGTGCCACAGAACTCTTTGTCGCTTTTTACAGCTCCAGACTAACACAGCTACCCCTCTGATACCTAAATATCAGTGATTTCAGCTATACAACATATAACAAAACTCTCAATTGAATCTAAATGAGCTGTTATTACACAGCAGAGAAAAGGGCATCTACCAAACTTCAACACTGCCAGGCACAAATATTTATCACCCCTTTCTCAATTGATAGGGCGTTGGAACCCATGCCTAGCGAGTGCCATTTAGTTGAGGGTGAGTCCCTCCATTGGGCTACACCAAGTACAGTTCTGCTGCCCTTGAGTCACACAACAAGGATAACAATCCTTTATTACTCCTTTATTACCCCAATAACAAGGGGGGGGGATCCAACACCAGGCAGGGTGGGTGTGCCCATGCAAACAAAATCAGCTCCTGAAGCCCTCTTCCACAGCTCATCACTAGATGTCAGGGGAGAGCTCATTCAGACTCTGCTTACACTTGAAGATAAACACCCTGAACACCTTCCTGATCCCCTGCATCTCATTCTTCCTGAGGGGATCCGCCATGGCGAAGGTGCCCCTCAACAAGGCAGACAAGATCGTCCAGCAACTGGTGAAGAAGTGGCTGTTCCTTCCCCAAAGTGCCATCAACAACAGGTCTACATCGCCCACAGGCACGGCGGCGCCAACATCCCCTGCATGGGCAACCTGTGCGAGGTTGTGGTGATCACCCACGCCTTCCATCTGCTGATGTGTCCCAACGCGACAGTAAGGAACATTGCGGTGAACGCCCTGTGTGACGTGACAAAGAAGCAGATCGGCAGAGCCCCCTCCAACCAAGACATCGTCACCTTCCTGAGCGGCTCCCTGGATGGCGAATTGGGACAGGACGGGGGCGACATTGCTTTACTGTGGTCCCGTGCTCGCAACACCATGTGTCGCCTGGGGAAGTGCGTTGGCTGCCGCTGGGAGTGGTATGAGGAGCACCAGGAGCTGGGAGTCCTGGTGCTGCAGATCAGGTCTGATGACAACACCATCGTTATCCCGAGCACCAGGGGCATGCTGGAGAGGACCCTGAAGGCAGCCGTACACTCACTATAGGTGGAAACCCTGAAGCATAAACAGGACCAGGGTAAAGCCTTCGAGTTGACCAGCAAGTGGGACGCCAGCAACCACTTCCTTGCCAGGGGCGGCTTCACCCTTTTCGCCGACTGGCGGTTCATCCACCGTGCCCAGCTCAACTGCGTCCCGCTCAACGGAGCCGTCCGCCACGGGAACCGAGACAAATGTTGCAGGAAGTGCGGCTACTCCAACGAGACCCTGCCCCACGTCCTGTGCAGCTGCAAACCCCACTCCAGAGCCTGGCAGCTGCGCCACAACACCATCCAGAACCGCCTCGTGAAAGCCATCGCACCGCACCTGGGGGAGGTCGCCATGAACTGCGCCATCCCTGGTACCGACAGCCAGCTGCGACCTGACGTCGTCGTCACCAAGACCCAGAAAAAGATCATCCTCATCGACATCACGGTCTCCTTTGAGAATAGGACCCCGGCCTTTCGTGAAGCCCGAGCTCGTAAGCTGGAAACGTACACCCCCCTGGCTGACACCCTGATAGCGAAGGGCTACGAGGTGCAGACGGACACCCTGATTGTCAGAGCCCTGGGCGCGTGGGACCCCTGCAACGAGCGTGTGCTGAGGACCTGCAGGAACGGTCGACGCTACGCACGGCTCATGCAGCGCCTCATGGTCTCAGACACCATCCGATGGTCCAGGGACATCTACACCAAACACATCACCGGTCCCCGATAGTACCAGGAGGTGTGAGCCGGAGCGACATCGTGCATCGAACACAAGAAAAGGACCGAGAGACATTTTCCGTTGGATCATATGAACTGGAACCATAAACTCACTGAACGTTAAATCTCAGCAAATGAGGGTCAATCCATCTCATCATCGTATTCACTCATTATACTCCACACCTGAACGTAGCCATCATATGAACAACACACCCTCATATCTCGATGTCTGTACTTTGACCTGTCAACCTTTTACCCCCACTTGGGGATATTGCAGATTATGTATTCCTTACGCCATCTGATCCTAAACCGAACTTCGTACCCCTTGATAATCTGTACGTTATTCCCTGATAATCAGAATCTTCTACACTTAAACTCTGTACTGGTCACTTTTTTTAAACACCATCTTAATAAAATATTTACGCAGCCCCATAGCTCTGTAAGGCTTGTGTCTGAGTGCAGTCCTCCCCTCCTTCCACCCCCAAGTGTTTGCTGCTGTTGTTTCTGTCCCAGTGGGTTTTTCCGTGTCAGTTTCTGACTGGAATACTCTACTGTATTGCAAAGAACGCACTGCACTTTCAGGCAGCAGGCCTTTGATCTGAGGTTCCCATTGCACCCTACTGTAAAGTCATGAATGAATTAATTGCAAGATGAAAGCACTCAATGATGTAAGCGGGTATTATTATGCTACATATAATAGTGTGGGTGTGTAACTGTGTGTATATGAGAGAGAGAGACTCATCTATCTAGAGAATATTTGCGCATATATAGGTATGTATATATATATATATATGATATGCAAACTAGATACAATCAGCTTAGGCTTGAATAGGGACTGGGAATGGCTGAGCCGTTACAAACATTGAATCTATCTCCCCATGTAAGTATTCTCACACTTCTTATCAAACTGTCTGTACTGGGCGATCTTGATTATCACTTCAAAAGTTTTTTTCTCTTGCTTAATTGGCCTCTCAGAGTTGGTAAAACAACTCCCACCTTTTCATGCTCTCTGTATGTGTATATATATCTCCTCAATATATGTCCCATTCTATGCATCCGAAGAAGTGGGCTGTAGCCCACGAAAGCTTATGCTCAAATAAATGTGTTAGTCTCTAAGGTAGGGTTACCATTCGTCCGGATTCTCCTGGACATGTCCGGCTTTTTGAGTTTAAAAATAGCGTCCGGGGGGAATTTGTAAATGTCCGGATTTCCCCCCTCCCCATGCAGAGCGCGGCACGGCTAACAGGGCAGCTAGCCGGATCGAGCCACTCGCACGGGGCTCCGGCAGCCAGAGCCCCTCCTCCGCTTCCCCCTCCTCTCCCCTGCAGCTTCAGATCACTCCTCTCTTCTCTCTCCCCCCATCCCCTTCCCTGCATTTGCAGATCGCCGGCCATTCGCAACGGGCCTCCAGCAGTCTGGAGCTCCTCCCCCTCCCCCCGCTGCCCAGCGTGCCGCTCAGCAGCACTCTGCGAGGACAGGAACCGGGCTATGCGCTCCGTGGGGGAGCGCGGCAGCGTGTCGGGCTCGGCGTGGAGCCCGACACGCTGTTCTGAGCGGCACGGTAAGGGGGCCAGGGGGTCGGAGAAGGGGCAAGGGGGTTCTGGAGGGGGCAGTCAAGAGACAGGGAGCAGGGGGAGGGTTGGATGGGTCAGGAGTTCTGGGGGGGCTGTCAGGGGGCGGGG
>NW_020665133.1:1370879-1401633 GCF_002925995.2 Terrapene triunguis
AATGTCCGGATTTCCCCCCCCCCCCCATGCAGGGCGCGGCACGGCTGACAGGGCAGCTAGCCGGATCGAGCCACTCGCACGGGGCTGGGGCTCCGGCAGTCAGAGCCCCTCCTCCACTTCCCCCCTCCTCTCCCCTGCAGCTTCAGATCACTCCTCTCCTCTCTCTCCCCCCATCCCCTTCCCTGCATTTGCAGATCGCCGGACGTTCGCATCGGGCCCCCAGCGGTCTGGGGCCCCCCCCCCCCCCCCCGCTGCCCAGCGCGCCGCTCAGCAGCACTCTGCGAGGGCGGGGACCGGGCTATGCGCTCCGTGGGGGAGCGCGGCAGCGTGTCGGGCTCGGCGTGGGAATTGTTTCTTGTAAAATGTTTTGGATTTTGGCAAAAGGTTCAGCTGTTGGGTAAACATTTTTGACTCTTAGGTTTAGGAAACAGATCATTTGTTTTTTACCCAAATGCAAAAAGTGTTTTTGAAAAGTGAAAAAAATGTCATTTGCCTTTCAGTTTCAGTTTCAGTTTCTGATTTAATAAACAAAAGAATTTCACAGGAAATTCAGAAAACAACCCAATCTTTAAAAAATGTCCTGTGAAAAATAATTGGGATTTTTGGACTAGCTCTCACTTTGGTGCTTTTGAAAAAATCTCCCCCTGGGCCTATGGCGCTGTGTTTTTGAGTATGTATTGTTATGTTGACCCATGAGTTGAACTCTGTCTGTCTGTCTGTCTGTCTCAATATCAGCTGTGTTCTGGCATGGCTGGGTGTCCTGACCTGAGTCTCACAGAAAACCTAATTAGTCCTGCACTGGACATGCTTGCTCATCTCTGGTCAATATCACTCTATATGTGTTGCATGTGCCCCGTGCCTGTAGCTTGCAGTGCATTAGCTCCCTGACTTTCCCTGCTCTCTCCTTCTGTGCAGCTGTGTGGTGTGGAGGCAGCTGGTGTCCCTGTCTGATGTATTTAGCTCACTCTGAGGTTCCCATCTGTCCAGACCTCACCAGCTGCAAATGGCAGGGTGTAAATTAAACACCAAGAGCCAGAAACCACTGGGGAGGGGGAGGCTTTGATTTTACAGTGTGGCAAGCACCTCCCACGGAGTTTGGCAGCCCCGCTGTGGGGAAGGGAAGCACAGGCTGAATCAGGGCAGAGGAGAGGGAATGGTAGGAGAGATAGAGGGGTCTGCGGCCTTGGCTACACTGGTGCTGTACAGCGCTGCAACTTGCTGTGCGCAGGGGTGTGAAAACGCCCCCCCTGAGCGCAGCGAGTACAGCGCTGTAAAGCGCCAGTGTAATCAGAGCCTGCAGCGCTGCACGCTCGCTCGCAGCTCTGCAAGCTATTCCCCTCGGAGAGGTGGAGTACTTACAGCGCTGCAAGAGAGCTCTTGCAGTGCTGGCGGCGCGACTACACTTGCGCTTCACAGCGCTGCCGCGGCAGCCCTGGGAAGTCCTGAGTGTAGCCAAGGCCTGCATGCGAAGAGGAGAAGGGAGGGAATGAAAATATTAAGGGATTTGCTGAGCAGGACAGAAGGGGATTGGCTCTAGAATGTGACAAGGCCCCATTTCAGAGGTGAATGCTGTCATGCCCTGTGGTGTATGTAGCTATGGAACAGTCAGGGCTTTATTTTCACTATACTAGGCCTTTAAAGTCCTAAGGAGACTGCCTATCAGGGCATTTTATGGGGCAGAGACCATGCAGCATCTTACACACCAGCCAAGGAGTTTTCACTTTTGTTCCTTCTTGCTGTTATTTCTAAGCGTGGCAGAATTTACTTTTGAGTTTTTTATAATGTTGACAGATCATATCAATATTTCTTTTTAAGCATTTCCCCCCGATCTTTATTGATTTGAATTTTCACGGTTGTAGGATGGAGACATCTGACAATGGTGTGGGTCAGACAATTATTTTACGACAATAGATGTTGAGATTCAGAAAGTGAAAGCTTTATAACCATTGAAACACAAATTGTCAACATCACATGTCAATAGATACAAAGTAAATAGCCTTCAAACCCTAAGAAGTTCTCAAACAGCATTTTTCACGCCTTGCCTATCTGTACATTTTGTTTATTATCAATGACAATATTTTTTGTCAGTTTGCGCATGTGTGGTGAAATCCATGTTGACCGACATTTACCAATAAAAACATAATCCTTCCAAGCTTAGTTATTTTCCACCATTGCCTGTAAAATAAAGATTACAGGCTGAAAATACCCATTTGCTCTTTGTGTATGGCGAAAGGTAATGGATTAACAGTGGTGGCTTTGCTGGCCAGAAACCCATGAGCTCTGAGCTGAGATGGAGCCTATCTAGTCTTGAGGGTATCCTGTTCTGGTGATGATAATTTCCTTCTTTACGTCACCAGGGAAGACTGCAGGCATACTGCCCTGGTAATGTGATAGGCCAGATGACCCACTTGGTTTCCCCCTCTCTAACAGCTGGGATTCTAAGACTATTTGCATAGTCCATCCTTTTTCTACCATGACTACTTATTATTTATTATATTATTAATTATCATTATCTCTTTTTGACCCAAGTGGTTAGCCAAAATTTGGGCTCCTGCAGGTTGTGTCCATAAGGTGGAGAAATTGGAGGTGGAATAAGTTATGTCTTTGATGCAATCCTTTCCCCAGAGAATGTACAAAGTCCTGTTTCCCTCATTACAGGAGGAATCAAACAGCAGCAGACAGTTTCTCTGCTCATAGATCCAAGCCTGTTTTAGCCCAGCACTCTGCCCCAAAGCTCTCTCCTTTAGCTTTTTCTCAGGCTCACACGGCCAGTGCTTCTGTGGCTGTGTCTGGTGCTTCCTTGCTGACTTTGCTGTCACCTGCTGCAGTGTTTCTCCTGCTTCTCTCTCTTACACACACTCGGCTAAAACAATACTTCTGTTTGGGGGGAGGGATAGCTCAGTGGTTTGAGCTTTGAGGGGGCCATTTAGAGATCTGGGGCAAAAGTCTGTCTGGGGATTGGTCCTTCTTTGAGCAGGGGGTTGGTCTAGATGACCTCCTGAGGTCCTTTCCAACCTTGATATTCTATGATTCTAATACCCAGCAGAGCCCCTCTGCCCATGTAGTTCAAAGTGCTGAGTGACCTTAGAAGTGTCTTTGCTGTGGGAGGAGGCTTCTATTGTTTCAGCTACCTGGTTCCATAAAGGAGCTGAATGGTTTCTTACAGCTACCTTAAGGGAAAGGTGGTGGTTGCACCCCCAGTGTCAGTGTGGTTTAACCCAGCCCAGATCATTATTAATAATTATTTGTATTATGGTAGCACTTAGAGTCCTGAGTGAGATCAGGGCCCCATTGTGCTAGGGGTTGTACAGACACATAGTAATAAACAGTCCCTGGCTTGAAGAGCTTAGAATCCAAGCAGACAAGGTAGATGGAGAAAAGTTTTTCTCAAGGTCACACAGCAGATTAGTGGTCAAATGGGGAGTAGCACGCAGGCCCCCTGACATGCAGTCTGGTGCCCTAACCACTACACTACACTGCCTGTCACCATAGGTGCTGGAACTGGGGGGGCTGCTGCACCCTCTGGCGTGAAGTGGTTTCCATCATATCCAGGGTTTACAGTTTGGTTCAATGGCTCCCAGCACCCCCACTATACAAATTGTTCCAGCCCCCTGGGCTGTCACACAGTGGCTGATCTGTTCTTGCTGCAATTTGGCTCTTGCTCTGCATGAAATGGTTTTGATCAGCTCTCTTTGCAATGAATGAACCTAGAATCAGTTTAACAGAGATAGGAAATGAGTTAATAGCAATGTTAATAAAGGGAACAACTTTCAAGAGGGCTCGCACTCAGGCACTTTGAAATACAAGGTAGGTCCTTTCTTCACTAGGCTATAACACTTGGGAGAGGTGAAGCAGGAATTTCAATTACCTTATACCTATCTTCTATGAGATAGGTATAAGGTAATTTCTGGCTACTGGAGGGCTTCAGTGTTTGACGAGTGGGCAATAGAAACAGAGTATGAGGGCTTTTTTTTTTTTTTTTTTTTTTGAAAGAAGATAAGATAATAAAGGCTGTACATTTAAAATAAAATGTGCTCCCTAATTCACACTAAGAATGCAGAATGCCTCCAGTCAGGCCCTGGCCCCTGACTGGGACCCCTTGACACCGCAGTAATACAAATAAACAATTCCTAACTCTTCGCTGGTACTCTCCAGGCATAGCTCCAGGTTTAGACTCTAAGACTTTGGGCCAAAAATGGTCATTGAGTATTTGTTTGTACTCCACCACGCACACTGACGCTCTGACCTAGCTGT
Organism: Terrapene triunguis; assembly: GCF_002925995.2. NCBI lineage: Eukaryota > Metazoa > Chordata > Testudines > Emydidae > Terrapene > Terrapene triunguis. Next base: position 1,375,134 of record NW_020665133.1, read on the forward strand.
AGTTGTCTGGTGCTAGTGCAGTGTAACTGTTGAATAGTAAGAATAATAACAATTAATGAACAATAATAATGAAGTACTTTATGCCCTTTGAGAATGTAACTTTATATCTCTTACTTGTTTTGCATCTTTAATACATATGTGAGACAGTGAACAAACTTTTCAATAGTTTAACTAGACATGTCTCCAACCATAGACCACCCGCTAGAATCTTGCTGTGTCTGTGATGTTACAGAAATCAGGTCTGTGCAGACTTTGCAGACAAATGAATTCCCAGTGCTTATTGCCAGAGCACATGGCCGCTCGCTCGCTCAGCCCGTTTGGGGGATACGAAGTGGCACTGCTGCTCTTTGTCTAACCTGGCTTTGAGCAATCACTGCATCTCAGGGCACTAAAGTTCCCTGCAGAAGGAGTGTTAAGGGGAACAAACCCTGATGTGCAAAGTTAGACTTTTGGGCCAAGAGCTGCAAAGGCATCTAGGCGCCTAACTCCCATGGGAGCTGGGCCCTGGTTTGCAGTATCCTGCGGCCATCCCCACCAGATTACTGACCACACCAGAACTTCAAGACAAATCAAGAAGAGACTATGCCCCTCCCAACCTGCTCCAGTGACCAAGAGAATCCATTCCAGGGCTGCACTGAGCCCCATGCACGCTGGGGCAGGAGGAGGTTGGGTTTTAGTCAGTGCAGGCTGGATGCCTGTGCAATGCAGATGTGACCAAGGCAACTTGCTGTGGAGCCCAGGAACTAGCACTGAGGTGCTCTGGTACCTGCAGACACAGCGCGTTGTGTGTAGACTCTACCACTGGCTTCTCCTCTGTTGTGCCCCATACCTGCAGCCCATGCAGTGCCCGCTGGGCTCAGACTCTGGCCATGCTGTGTCATCGGGGCAGAGCAGGAGCAAGGCTTTGAACCCTTGCTTTGGGGTCAGCTGGATTTTGTCAGCTTGCATCACTGGCCTGATCCTGCCCACCACACGCAGACAGACAGACAGACAGACAGACACAGAAGACAGGTCCCTGAATCCTAGCAAACAGCAGCTGGTTTTCATCCTCTGCTGGCTCCTCACATGTAAGAGGGGCAGGATTGGAGCTTTATTTTTGTATAATTTAGATGGATAATGTCGATGTTTATTTTTAAGCTTTTTTATTTCAATCAGTGTAAATGTTCACCGTTGAGGACATTGCGGGGAGGGGTCAGACAATAGTGTAGGTCAGACAATTATTTAATGCCAGTAGATGCTGAGATTCAGAAAGCTAAAGCTTTATAACCGTACAGCACAAACTGTCAACATCACATGCAAAATACACAAAGTCAATCTCCTCAAATCAAGCCCTAAGACATTCTCAAGCATCATTTCTTACTGTGCGTCTCTGTAAATCTCAGTTATTATTGATGGAAACATCTTTGCACTGATTTGCGTGTGTGCTGTGAAATCGACATTTCCCGATAAAAGTCTGATCCTTCCAAGCCTCCTTATATGCCATGAAACCTGAGTTCAAAGAGCCTCTCTACAGCTCCCAGTCCCTGTCAGTCATAGCCTCCGAGCTGCCCAGAGCAGCTTCCAGCTGCAACAGCCTAGCATGGCCCCTAGTGACTTGGGGGCTCCCTGTTAGCAGTACTGGCTGAGCCGCTGCCTACAGGCTAGGCGCATACAGGTTTGAGCCCAGACTCTGATTACAATGCAGGGTGTACACACAGCAAGTCTGGCCTTAGGCTGAAGGCTGCAACCTGGTTAAGTTCTGTTCTACTTAGAGGATACCAGTGGCTCCCACAGCCGTATGCATGTTACGTACCACTGGCAGACCTAGGCAACCTAGGCGTGTACTGTGCCAAGGGCCCAGTTTGTGGGGGTGGGAGTCAAGCTGAGCTCTGGTGTGCTGCCCAGGTTTAGCCCCACAGCCCCTCCATCACGGGGAACGGGGGGAAACATGGGGTCAAAATTAGCGCATAGCAGTTACAGCACTGCTTGGGTTTGGCCCTGCAGAGGGTGCAGGGCACCAAAATACATTATAAAACAATGGCAGTTTCTTCAGCCTCCCTCCTTGTTAACCCTTTTTTCGCTCCGGTCACCCTCCCAAGCACCTTTCTAGTTTTTGCCTCCTGGAGATGCTGGTTCAATTGTCTTTACATCCCTTTCATTTGGTGCAGACTCTGCCCCCCAAAGCAAACCATGCAATGAGGGGGATCAGGATAGCACAACAGAGCTGTATGCATGCATGGGTGTGTGTTGTGTTAACCCTTTAAGCCACACTCTTGTCCCCTCTTTTGGCCCAGAACAATCTCAAACCAAGATCTATTCACACAGTGCAGCCAAGAGGATCTGAGCACCATCATTACCAGGAGGCGTTGGAGATCGATTGAGCATGTGCTTCGGATGGAAACTGATCCTATTACCAGAATAGCAATTAGATGGACATCTGAAGGCAAGTGAAAATGAGGCCGCCCGAAAACAACATGGCGAAGAGCTGTGGAAGCCGAGCTGAGAAACCTGGGGCACAGCTGGGGAACCATTGAAAGACTTGCCAGAAACAGACAGGAGTGGAGGAGCTTCGTTGCTGCCCTAAACGCCAGAGGCGTAATGGGAACATGATGATGATGATGGTGTCCCATCTGCACCAATGGTCTGCGAGAACCCAGGCTCATTTGTTTTCACCATAATGAAGAGCCCATTTCTACATGGGAATTTTGATCAATCAAAGAATTAAGGCCCCCTAACGTAAATTTCTTTTGCAAAAAAAAGCTCTTTCTCTCCTTAAAGTCTCCAGGCCCCACTGCAAGCATTTCAATCCCGCAAAGTGATTTATTCTGGGAGATCCCCATGGTAAATCAGTTGCTCACTCACTGCCTTCCAGATGTCATGTTTGTTCAGTCAAAACCAGTCTCTGTCTCTCCTCCTGGCGCCTGTCTCCATGTGCTTGCTGAGCCGAGCAGTCACAGGGGAAGTCCCACATCCCTTGTCCATCCACGCAGTGTCTAACTCATCCGTGAGTGGTGGGTGGCAGAGACCCCCTTCCTCTCTCCTCTGCTGCTCTCATTGCTGGGGAGGGAAAAATGGCAGCAGAGACCGGCTCATCTCCTGGGGAAGAGTCTTGTCCCCTCCAGCCATGTGGGGAGAACGGAGGGTTCCTGGAGGACATGAGATCTGTTGTGTGGGGCCACTAGGTTCCTGCAGTAATGGTGGAGTGTTAATTCCCACTGGTGTCCATCAGACAGCATCAGACAGTGGTGTCTGTCTCACTCTCCTGAGTGGATGAGCTCAGATCCATCAGTGATGACTTTGGGACTAGCTCCAGAGCAGAGCAATGGCTGTACCCTTCCAGCAGGGGAGGCACCCTCTGTGCCCATCTTCTCTGCTCTCACACAGAGCTCAGAGACACCCCCTGTAGTTTAGTCACAGTGCTTCTACAGACTCCTGCAGCCCTACTATTCACACAGCCTCAGCTTAACTACCCCTTCTCCCCAGGGCGGCGGATGGAAATGGGTATGTGCTAATTAGCTCCTTAGGTACCCAGCCCCACTCTGATCTGGTAATCAGGAGCCCCCTCCTTCTGCAGGCCCCCTCCCAGAGAAGGGGCTAATTGGAAACAGTGCCCAGAGCACTGGATCAGTGGCTGATTCCCAGCACTCCATCACACCCAGCTTGCTGAGAGCCATCCGCAACTCTGGGCGGGGGAGCTTGCAAAGGTGGGGCAGCCTTTGTCTCTGCTCAGAGTCCCAGGAATCCCAGGGACAAAGGGCAGGCTTGGAGACCTGCAGGATACCCAGAGGGAAGGTGGGAACTCTGGCCTCCCTCAGATACAGGATTGGGCTCAGGGCCTGGGCTTGGAGAACTGGAAGGTGCTGGGTGATTAGAGAAGAGAAGGAAGGAAGGAAAGAGATTCTGGCAAGTCCCAGCTGGTAAATCTAGTCTCAGTAAATGAACCAAACAAATAGTGAAGGGGAAACAAACATAGTTAGCAATCTTGTGTTATTTACTCTCTGATTTGCAGCAGCACCCCCCGGCCTCAGTAGCTGGGCCAGCTGCTCAATGTGGCAGTTGGAGTCCTGCCAGCGCCTGGGGGGCTCAGCCCGGTGTGACTCCATGTCCAGTTTCTGAGCTGTCTGCTCCGGTGTGTCTGTGCACCCATAGTCTGGGCTGGAGTCTAGCTGGGCTTGGGCCTGTGTTTGCTGGAAGTAGGACAGATGGGGCAGGGGAGATAGAAACACCAGGCCAGATATGGAGGGGACCCGAGCAATGGCTCACACCTTTCCCTCCCTACTTTCCCTGGGCTGCTGGCCATGGAGTGTCCTCATTCTGCCCTGGAGGGTCCCTGCCTCCAGCACTTGGGCCTGATCTTTTTCGCCATCAGGTCTCTCTTTGAAAGCAATTGTAAGCCCAGGAACCACAACAGTAGGAAACAGCTTTGCACCCCAGCATAGGGTTGCCAACTTTCTACTTGCACAAAACCAAACACCCTTGCTCCACCCCCACCCCACCCCTCCTCGGAGACCCCACCCCTTCTCTGGGCCCCCACCCCACTCCATCCCCCCTCCCTCTGTTGCTCACTCTCCTCACCCTCACTCACTCACTCACTCACTTATTTTCACAGGGCTGGCTCAGTGGGTTGGGGGGGGGTTGAGGGCTCCAGCTTGGGGTGTGGGCTCTAGGGTGAGGCTGGGGATGAGGGGTTCAGAGTACAGGAGGGGGCTCCAGGCTAGGGCTGAGGGGTTCGGAGTATGGAAGGGGCTCTGGGCAGGGGAAGGGGGAGGTGCAGGAGGGGGGTGAGGGCTCCGGCCGAGGGTGCAGGCTCTGGGCTGGGGCTAGGGATGAGGGGTTTGGGGTGCAGGAGGCTGCTCCAGGCTGGGACTGAGGGGTTCAGAGGGCAGGAGGGGGATCAGGGCTGGGGCAGGAGATTGCGATGCACGGGGGCATTCAGGGGTGCAGGCTCCAGGTGGCACTTACCTCAGGCAGCTCCCGGAAGCAGCAGTATGTCCTCACTCCGGCTCCTACATGGATCCACGCGCTGCCACCCCCACAGATGCCACCCCCACAGCTCCCATTGGCCATGGTTCCTGGCCAATGGGAGCTATGGAACTGGTGCTTGGTGCGGGGGCAGAGCACGGAGCCCCCTGGCTGCCCCTACACCTAGGAGCCGGAGGGGGGACATGCCGCTGCTTCTGGGAGCCATGTGGAGCCAACACAGGCAGGGAGCCTACCTTAGCCCTGCTGCGCTGCTGACCAGACTTTTAACGGCCCGGTCAGCAATGCTGACTGGAGCCGCCAGGCGTATACCGGTCGAATACCGGGCACCTGGCAACCCTATCCCAGCGGAGAGCAGCTGCTCTGCAGCACCCCCAGCCTTTCCCATGCCCCTGTGCCCACTTGCACCCATGCTCTGACATCTTTCCCATCTCTGATAGCCTGGCAGACCCTCCATCCCCGCTGTGCAGCATCACAGGCAGACAGCCCATGAGGCAGCCTTTAGCGCAGAGTGGCTCTGGCCTTTGAAGGTGAGGGATGAAGACCTCTCTCCATGGGCCCCATCTACCTGTGGGGCTGGGGCTAATATCAAAGGGCTCCTGCTGGCCTGAGTGTACAAAGCTCACTCACAGGTGGCAGATGGGGCATGCAGGGAGGGGGAAAAGGGGGCCCTGCAGCCAAACAAGGGAGGAGGAAGGCAGGGAGTGTTTGGGAGCCCAAGGGGAATCATGAGGGGGAAACGGCCATTAGGGCCAGCCTCACCATGGATCACAGGGGAGCTCACCCAGGAGTGAACTGGGCCCTGCAGGTGAGCTGGGCCGAGACGCAGGTGTGCCAGGCACATCACATAAACTGGCAACTATGCAAAGAGTGTCTGGAGAGTTGTTCTCTGCACACACAGATGGCATGGGCGGGCACTGCTCTGAGGGCACTCACACTGCTGGTCCTGGGTGCCCACCAGCCCCTCCTTCACTGTGTGAACGGCCTGTGTCTCTGAGCAGAAAACCCTGAGGTGATCAGTCCCCGTCCCCCTTCCTTAGCCCCTCCCTGTCTTCCAACACTAGACCTGAGCGCTCCCTAGGGCCACCATTTCATAGAGCCGACTCTTCCCATCCCCCACTGATTGGGGCTGCCCCAGGACCCCCCACTGCTAGCTGGACTGTGGGCCTCCACAGCTGTCCCATTAGCAGAGAGAGGGAAGTACAGGTGTAAGCAGAGTCAGAATGAGCTCTCCCCTGACATCTGGTGGTGAGCTGTGGAAAAGGACTTCAGGGGCTGATTTCATTTGCATGGGCACACTCACCCTGCCTAGCATGATGGGACTGCTTGCCCAAATGGTCACTTTGGCTGCTGTGGGATCCCCAGTCTCTTTGTTATTGGGGCAGGAGTTATAAAGTGTTGTTATCCTGGTTAGGTGAATCAAGGACAGTAGAACTGTACTTGGCATTGTCTGACTGGGGGACTCACCCTCAACTAAGCAACACTCACTAGGCAGGGGACATGGGCTCCAAAGCCCAGGGAGGGAGAAATAGGGATTTATACTGGACTATGTGGGTTCTGTTGTAGGGCTTTAAATGTCAGTTTGTTCTGTCCACCGTGTAATAACAGAACTAAGTTTGACTTAATTAGGAGTCTTGTTATATGCTGCAGCATTGAAATCACCGATATCTTGGTCTAAGTATTAGACTACTTTAGGCTAGTAGTTCTGATGCAAGAAGGCTATCCAGGTGCACCAGCAGTGAGGCTCCCCTACTAACAGCTGAAATCACTGAGAGCTGTGTTAAGTGGTGGGAGTCTAAAGTCACATTGGTGAGCAGCTAGTAGGATAGCTGACGGAGAGGTACGGCTAGCAGAAAGGCACGGGCGGCTGGTGGAGAGGCGCAGCTAGCAGAACCCCACAAAGAGGCGTGGCAATCGGCCATCAAGGGCTCAAGCAGTAGAGAGTGTAAGGTGCCTCCATACCTCCCCCCGCTTCCACCCAGGCTGGGAGGTGAACTCTGCAGATGAACTTCTGAACTCTGGGGCTCCACTGACCAAGGACAGCAGCTGTGCATTGAGTGACTTTTGGGTTGCTGGACTTAAGACCGGGAGGGGAAAAGGACACTGCCAAACTTACTTGGGTGTGGGTCTTTTGCTCATGGTTTGTGTTATGAATCCTGTTTGTGGTGTTTCCCCAACATAATGCTGCATTGTTTCCCTCCTTTATTAAAAGGTTTTTGCTACACTCAGACTCTGTGCTTGCGAGAGGGGAAGTATTGTCTCTTAGAGGCGCCCAGGCGGGTGGTATGTAATTGTCCCAGGTCACTGGGTGGGGGCTCGAGCTGGTTTTGCATTGTGTTATTGAAAACGAACCCCATGATACTGAACCCGGCCCTTATTGCTGCCAACTCTGATGGGCGGGAGGGTTACACAGGCATCAGGCATGGAGGGGAGAGACCAAGTTGCCTTAAGCCTCCCCTCAGCTCCTGGCTCATTTGGATGCCTGTAGCTGGGTGACCTTGGGCAAGTCACCTTGCTGTTCTGTGCCTCAGTTTCTCCATCTGTACAATGGAGATCATGATCCTGACCTCCTCTGTACGGTGTGTGGAGACTGACCAATGAAAAGTGCTGTCAAGAGTTAGTGATGATTATTATTAAAGTAAAGGCACCAGGAGGGCGCACATTTAAGAACAGCTGGAGCTGGAGAGGCAAAGTTTGGATCCACATCCAGATTTGTAGGGCAGATTGGGTCCTGCTGTGTCCTAATGGACAAAGCAAAGGGCTAGGAGTCAGGACAGCTGGGTTCCACTCTCAGTTCTGCTGCTGACTCAATGCATGATCCTAGGCAAGTCATGCTTTCTCTTTACCTCAGTTTCTCCATCTCTAGAATGGGGCTAATGCTACTGCCCCTCCTTTGCAAAGAGCATTCTGCTATATAGATGAAAAGCATCTTCTCAGGGCAAAGCACAGTTATTTTGAAGCCACCTGTCTCTAATAGTTTTGGGGTGTCTGTGCCTTGGGGTGTATCTCCCATTACAGAGAGAGGCATGAACTGTACAATTTGAATCCAGATCCGCTATTGAATCTGGATTCTACACCCTAAGGGTGTCCAGGGAGGTCCTGGATTCAAGGTTCTGATTGGACTCTTCTCCATTTCCAACCACCAATGGCCACTATGGAGACAACAGACAAAGAGGCCACAGCTTGTTTTCCACACCAGGAAGATTTGGTGGATCCCACCCCCAAAGGGAGAGACAGTGCAGAGAAATGGTCTTGGCGGGAGAGGATGAGGCAATGGAGGAGAGAAAAATATGGTGTAGCCCCCAGCTGTGGGTTAGAGTCCCAGCGGGGCCATGCAGGCTGCGGGAGGAACCAGACCTAGGTAACATTGTGGGTGTGATCCTGATCCTGCCGAGGCCAATGGGAAAAGTCCCATTAGTTCAACGGGAGGAGGATCAGGCTCAAGTAACATCAGCCCTCACTCTGCAATTAGGGTTACCACCTGTTAAATGCAAAACCCCCAGAACCCATCCCCCGCCAAGGCAAGCCCACCACAACCCCAACCACAAGGCAACTTTCCAACCCCGCCTTTAACAGCTACTTACAGGATCTAGCGAGAGAACACAGATAGCTAAGCCAGATACCATTGCACGGCTCCTAACTCCGTGTGACCCAACCCCTCTTACACACACCTGCGCCGTGCGCTTGCAGACAACTGCTGTATTTTCAACAGGTGTGATCTGTTATTGCTTAAACTGCAGAAGTGGGAACACTGCAGCATCTTTAGCTGGAAAAAGAAACTTTTACCGTGAGCTATCCCAGCGTATTGGGAGAACAATGCAAATCTTTAGCCCCATGTAAAAAAACCCGGCAGACTGAGATTCAATTATTTTTCTGGCAACTGGCAAATACATAAAAAAACTAGCCAGGCCAGTCAAAAAGCAGCCAGATGGTAACCCTATCTGCAATATCCAAAGAATCCAGCTTGACATACCAGATACCAGGCCCGCTGTGCTGCCTTGCGGGGGAGGGGTGGGGAGAGCGGGGCCCGGCGCGCTGCTCATGGGGATAATGCCAACAATACAAAGAACAGAAATGTGCCTATCTCATGTATGCAAGGCAAGTAGACAGACACCTCCATGTTGACATCAAACAGCAAGTTCTTTACTGGTTTTATGTCAGATAAGCTTAAAACATGATGAACCTGTCACTGTGGAGTTATAGTGCCTGAGATAATGGGGTGACAGCAAGTCCTCATATTTTGTATATGGGGATCTTTCAATCACGTGCACAGGTACACACTACCATAGGTGCCAACACTGTGGGTGCTGGAGCATGGGAAAAAAATAGTGGGCACTCAGCACCCACCAGCCACTGCGGATCAGCAGCTTGGTGGTGGATGGGAGGAGCATGGAAAGGGGCAGGGTTGGAAGAGGTGGGGCAGGGCCTCAGGGAAGGGGGTGGAGTGGGGGCGGAGTAAGGGTGGGACCTTGGGGGAAGGGGTGGAGTGGGGGCAGGGCCTTGTGACTAGGGTTACCATTCGTCCGGATTCCCCCGGACATGTCCGGCTTTTAGAGTTAAAAATAGCGTCCGGGGGGAATTTGTAAATGTCCGGACTTCCCCCCCATGCAGAGCACGCGCGGCTGACAGGGCAGCCAGCCGGATGGTGCCACTTACATGGGGCTCCGACAGCCAGAGAGAGCCCCTCCTCCACTTCCCCCTCCTCTCCCCTGCAGCTGAGAGCACTCCCTCCCTCCCTCGCAGATCACCAGCCGGCCGTTCGCACCGGCAGTCTGGAGCTCCACCCCCTGCTCCTCCTCCCCGGCACGCTGGTCTGAGCGGCAGGGTAAGGGGGCCAGGGGGTCGGAGAAGGGGCAGGGAGGTTCTGGAGGGGGCAGTCAAGAGACAGGGAGCGGGGGGGCTTTCTGGGGGTGGGGGGGTGGATAAGGTTTTGGGCAGTCAGGGTAGAGGGTAGGGTCTCAGGAGGGGGCAGTTAGGGGACAAAGAACAGGGAGGCTTAGGTGGGGGTGGGGTTCTGGAGGGCAGTTAAAAGCAGGGGTCCCAGGAGGGGTAGTCAGGGGACAAGGAGCGGGGGGAGGGTTGGGGGTTCTGAGGGGGGCAGGAAGTGGGAGGGAGTGGACGGGGCAGGGGCGGGGCTAGGGCAGGACGGGGGCGGGGCTAGGGGAGGGCTCCTCCCATCCTCTTTTTTGCTTGCTGAAATATGGTAACCCTACCTTGTGACAGAGCGGGGTGGAGCACCCACCTGGAAAGAAGAAAGTTGGTACCTGTGTACACTACAGTAGGGATCTCACATACATACGTATACGCCCCACTATGGGGGCTCTCTTTCACACCCTCTCTCTCTCCCATGGGTGTGTGTGTGTGTCTGTCACACACAGTCCTTCTTTTTAATCAATCTACATCCATTCACTCTGACTCTGTAATTTTCCACATTTTCTCCTGTTTGCATCCCTCATTCCTTCCTTCCTCTCTCTCCCTTCCCATGTCTCTCATGTTCCTTCTCCTGCTTTCTCTTTCCCTCTATTCCCTTGTCAGTCATTTCCCCCTTTCCCTACTCCCCCTTTCCTGTCCCTCCATTTCTCCCTCCACTCTGTCTTCTTTATAGCCCACCATTCCTCCCTCCACCCTCCTCTCTTCCTAACACTCCCACCATTCCCCTCTCCTTTCTCCATCCCTTCTTTCTCTGTCTTTGCTCCCTGCCCGCCTCTAGGGGAATGTGCTTGTGATCTGTGGCCTGCCCTCCGTAAGAGCAAACGGCTTGGTGCTGTGTCCCGCTTTCAGACTGGGAGAGCTGTACTTGAAAAGAGCTGATCAGCCTGAGCTGCTGAGCGGCTCCCCCTCAAGTGCACAGGGCAGCTGGCCCAGCTTGCCACACTTTCCAATTTTAAAGACACCAACCACATGGGAGAGTCTGTGGCGGGCGGGGTGACAGGAGGGGTGGGTAGTAGAGATTCCCTTTCCTTCCTCATTGTGTTGATACCCTCCTCCAGTGCAACTAATGTCTTAGTCTGTGAATCGTCTATGATGAGGAGCTGTCTCTGGCTGCAGTGTAGTATTACTCTGCCAAGGTGCGCAGATGGCATTAAGATGCAAGCACATAGCAGAGCTCTGTGTACGTATCACCTTTCAAGGGCGCTAGCGTTAAAATTCAGACTCTGAATTGCCAGGTGTCTGGTTTTTGACCAGAAAGTCCAGTCAAAAAGGGGACCTGGCAGTGTCCGGTCAGCACATCCGTCCTGCCTGGCCCCTGAGCTCCTGGCTGGCGAGAAGAGAGCAAGCTCTGAGCATGCCAGCAAGGCTGCAGGAAGGAAGGGGGCAGCCCACTACCTGTGGGGCGCGGATGTTGGGAGAGGGGCTGTTTGGAAAGCAGACCCTGGCCCCACTCCGCTTGCCTGGAACTGGCTGCAGAGGGGCCCAGGCTTAGCGCGTTGTGTGGGGCCGCTTCCCCTAAAGGGCCGGGCCAGGCCGGGCTGGGCTGCCAATCCTGGCTCCATACACGACGCGATCACCACCCAGGTAGGAGATTGGCCGTCCCCCAGCACCGCTCCCTGAGAACTCGGGCACCTGCTCACTCCAGGTGGCAGAAGTTGGCAGGCTCGGGGCCTTTACAGCCAGCCCGCCTGAGCCGCAGCTGAGGTAGCCCGGGAACCGGGGCCTCAAGAGCCCCTCACCGTGGGATGCGGAGGAACCAGGAGCAGAGGCTCATTAAACCCCTTGGGAGAAGCAGGGAGACCCCAGAATCAATATTTCTGTGTAAGTTTTCTGGAGCCAGCCAGGGAGAGTGGGTCGCGGCTGCCAGGGGGGTGGCTACAAACAATGGGGCAAGTTCCCCAGGTGGAAGCAAGCAGCTCCCTGCTCCCAGTTCCACGGACCCAGATGAGCAGGGGATGCCTGGGCATGTTTGGGACTGTCCCTTATCTCAGTGCTGGGGGCCTGGAGCAGCTGGTGTGGGGGAGCTGGGAGTCAGGACTCCTGGGTTCTCTCCCTGGCTCTGGGAGGGGAGTGGGAGCCAGTGGGTTAGAGCAGGGGGGCTGGGACTCAGGGCTCCTGAGCTCCATTCCTGGCTTAGGAGGAGAATGGTGTTTTGTGCTTAGAGTGGGGCGGGGGGAGCTGGAAGCCAGGACTACTGAGTTTTATCCCTGGGACCTGGCTCTGGGATGGGAGTGGGGGCTGGAAGCTAGGACTCCTGGGTTCTATTCCCAGCTGCTCCACAGACTTCTTGTGTGACTTGAGTGAGTAGCTTATGGAGAGAGCCTCCCTCCCTGCATCTAACTGGTGGGGTGGGGAGAGTATGGTGGTCCCCGAGCTGGGCGCAGGGCGTGGGGGGCAGAGAGGAGTGAGCGGAGGGTGGGATCTTGGGGGAGGGAGCAGGGGGCGGGGCCTCAGGGGAGGGGGCAGAGCAGGGGTGTCCAGTTTTCAGAAATTGGAAAGTTGGCAACTCTAATTCAGAGTTAAGGTTGCTCTGCCATAACAACACAGAATCACACTCAAATAACCTCAACAACCTTAACTCTGCCCCTGCAGTGGGGTGACAATGCAACATTCTCAGATTGATTTGGAAGCTATTGCCTAATGTTAGATTCCCCTGGGGTTTAAGGAGGCCTGTGGGCTCAGCTTGCTGTCTGTAAAGGAGAGAAGACAGGAGAGAGATGGGGAAATAGTTTACTTGATTTATACCTGAGCTGCCCAGGTCTTGCTCATGAACATCTGGCCTGGGAGGGTGCTAGACACTGTTTGCTGTTGGCAAATAGCAGTATCATAATGGACATGACCAAAGTCTGTGATTGATAACATGTAAGGTGGGGGAGGAATGGCCTTATAATTCAGTTCTACCTTGATTTACAGCTCAGCCAGGAACTTGCCTGCTTAAATCTGGTGCTGAGGGAATACCTTTAATAATCCTGGACACCTGAAAAATGATGTAACTCTCTGTGATTGAATTAAGAACACACAACGCTTGAACTCCTATCTCTCGCAAGTGGAGCAGAGCACCTCCAGACTGCTCGGAAATGAAAAGGGCTTTCCCCGCTGCGGGTGGTGACAGCGTGTATGAAGCGAGTAACTTGGATGTGTGCATAAAAGGTGAATCTGCACTGGAGTGCCTTTTGATGTAGGTTTGTAACAGCCCAGTTCCTGCTCTAGTATTACAACCACTTTGCTTACTCTTCCTAAAGACTGTTGAGAGAGAGAGAGATCTTTCTTCCTTTTTCTGGCAAGGTGGCTGCAGCCTTTGGCTGGTTTGCCTGGAAGAGACCTGCTCCTCCAGGGAGTTCTCAGACTGTTCTGATGTCCAACCAGCTGGTCAGTCACCCAGCTTCTGATGGGGAAGTTACTTGGCAAAGGATGGTGGATCTGCTGGAACCAGTGGCTGGTCTGGAGACTGACGTGGGATGATGAGAGTTCATGAGCCTTGTTCCTGTGGTATCTGGGGCACTGGGCCACAGAGAAGAAAGTACTTAGAGTGGGAAAAGTAGCTTGGGAACTGTGCTAGAGGGTAGATCCATTAGCCTCTGCATGGATCACATCCTCTGCCATTCCCAACCGCATAACTTCTCCATGGCAACTCTACGCATTGCTTACCTAGCAAGGCAGCATTACGTACGGGTTTAACATACCCTGCTTCTTTTAATGCAATTCAGCAGCTGGAGACAAGGAAGAGAAGCCAGCATGACAGCTGCCATCTTGGCTGACATACCTGGGATTGAACTAGGACTCTCTAGAGCAGGGGTGGGCAAACGTTTTGGCCCGAGGGCCTCATAGGGGTTGCAAAACTGTATGGAGCACCGGGTACGGAAGTCTATGCCTCCCCAAACAGCCTGACCCCCGCCCCCTAGCCACCCCATCCCACATCCCACCCCCTGACTGCCCCCCTCAGAACTCCCAACCCATCCAACCCCCCTGCTCCTTGTCCCCTGACCGCCCCCTCCCGGGACCCCCTGCCCCTAACCACCCCCCGGGACCCCACCCCCTATTCAACCCCCGCTGCTTCCTGACTGCCCTGACCCCTATTCACACCCCCGCCCCCTGACAGGCCCCCTGGGACTCCCATGCCTATCCAACCCCCACACCCATTCCCCGTCCCCTGACTGCCCCCCCCAGAACCTCCACCCCATCCAACTGCTCCCTGTCCCCTGACTGACCCCCGGGATGCCCTGCTCCCTGCCCCCTTCCCATGTCAGAGCCAGCCACGCCGCCGCACTGCCCGGCAGGCCAGAGCACTGGCAGCGCGGCGCGCTGAGGCTGTGGGGGAGGGGGGAGAGCAGGGGAGGGGTCGGGGTCTAGCCTCCCCGGCCAGGAGCTCAGGGGCCGGGCAGGACAGTCCCGCGGGCCAGATGTGGCCCACGGGCTGTAGTTTGCCCACCTCTGCTCTAGAGCTAAACACGTGAGCTGCTACAGATTGAACGAAAGAGCCACATCTCTGCAGCTGCTGACTGAGACAGACTCATAATCTCTGCAGATCAGCACAGAGGGCGACCTGTAATATGAGCACCATGTGAGCAGCCAGCTCTCCATAGACCAGCAGTAAGAGCTGCATGGATCACGGTTTGGAATCCCCTATTCGAGGCCGGCTGCTTTATGGGCTCAGTGGCCCATCTTTTTAGTCCACGGGGACTGACAGTCATTATAAAGCTGTGTGCTTCAGGGCATAAACCAACTTCTAACTAACGGGTCAGGAGGGGACTTCCTTTAGGGGCAGGCTATGGCATAACCACCTTCCTCGGAAGCAGCTGGTAATAGCCAGTGTTGGGGCCAGGAGCCTGCTCTGGTCTCTTCGATGGCAGCTCCTGTATCTGAGGCAGTATTTTAATGGCATGGTATCTGGTGTTTGGCCAGGAAGGGTGCCATGCCTTTGATATGGGGATATTCTCGGGTCTCCCTTAGGGTACATGGCAACTGGGGAAAAGCCTCCCTCAGACAGCTCGACAATTGCTTTCCCTGGGGGATTTTAGATGCCTGCTGCACTGGCAGACAGAATGAGGAAATCGGAAGGATTAAGGTCATACAAAATATATTTAAGGGCAGTTTGAAGCTGAGGAGCTGTGGGATGTTTGGGGGGATCTTGATTTGACAGGAGATGGGGCTTTTCCATTTTGGGGAGGGGAATCATGTAGTTCAGTAGATAATCATTGCTACTGATATTACAGCAGCCCTTAGGGGCCACCTGTAGGATCAGGGCCACGCTGTGCCGGGCGCTGCACATACACCTGCCCGAGACAATCCCTGCCCGAAGAGCTTGTAGTCTCCATATACAAGACAGACAAAGTGTGGGAGGGAAAGGAGAGGTGCTATGACTTGCCCGAGTTCATGTGGTAGAGGAAAGAATAGAATCCTGGGCTCTTGATTCCTAGTTTAGGGCTCTAGGCACTAGACTGTACGACCTCCGGCAGAAAAGATACCATGGTGATAGGACATTGTGCATGCAGCCGATAGCATTCCCGGATCCTTGTTTGGTTGGCAATGTTGTGCTAATGATTTAGTGCTGAGAGAGGTTCAGATGTGACAAGGTAATAATCTAGTCTTACCTAACAGGCCCTAGGACTTCCCCGAGTGAATTCCGGGTTGAAGTAGAGCAGATCGCAGAAAAACAGCCCATCTGGATTTAAAAATTGCCAGTGATGGAGAATCTGCCACATCTTTGGATGAATTGTTCCAATGGTTTATTACCCTCACTGTCAAAAATGGTGCTTATTTCAAGGCTGAATTTTGTCTAGCTTCAGTGCCCAACCATTGGATCTTTTGAGTGCTAGACTGAAGAGGCCTCTGTTATCAAATGTCTGTTTCTACGAAGGATTTTTTTTTCTAGAGCAGGAGGCAGAGTGGGAGCCTCCTAGATGGAGAGGTGGGAGCTGACCCTGTGGAGCTCAGTGGTCACTACAGTAATTTTCAGGACATTTGTATGGAGCATTGTTTAATAGTTTGCTGGGAATTGGGAGGCTCTTTGCTCCAGGCTGAGCAGGGAGTAAACAGGGAGGTTTAGGTGAAGAAGGGGATGGGTTCAATACTGGAAGGGAAAGGTGGAATCATCAATATTTGCTTAGGACCAAAGGACAAGAGACTGCTGCATCCTGAAGTGCGGGTTTCCTTTCTCTGTGACATCACAATGTGTTGTCCTGGAAACAGTGATCTCACAAAGCCGCATTATGACATCACTGCTGGATCAAGCAGTAGGAGCGGAAAGATAGAGGGAAATTAAAAGAAAGGGAGAGACAGAGAGAAGAGTGAACAAATGTGAGCAGAGGCCAATCTGCCATGAAGCAAGAGGTAGGAGAGAGAGAGGCACAAGACAGGGACATGCGGATAAGAGAGAAAAGTGAATTAGTGAAAGAGACAGTTCATGGGAGTGCATGAGAGAGAAACTTGTGCAAGCAGCCGCTCCTTGGGTGATTAGCAGGGGATTGTTAGAGTCCATCTACACTGCAATAAAAGACCTGTGACAGGACTACGGCTGGCCTGGCTCAGCTGACTCGGGCTCTGGCAGTGGGGCTATAAAATTGCAGTGTAGACGTTTGGGCTCAGGCTGGAGCCTGGGCTCTGGGACTCCACGAGGGGAGAGGGTTCCGGAGCCCGAACGTCTGCACTGCTATTTTTTGACCCACAGCCATAGCCCCCTGAGCCTGTCAGCTGACCCCGGCTCTGGGCCGTGGTGCCGTGTGGATGTACAATGAAAGGCATGGGCCAGGAACAGGAATCTGTCTGAAGTGAGTGTTTATGAGTGAGGGAAAAGCCATTCATCACCTGAGGTTCACACCCGACCCCTTCAGTGCCTCTGGTTCCCCTTAACCCACCTCTGCAGCCATTCCTGGCCCCTCCCTCCCTCCCTTGGCGGGTTGTTCCACATCCTCTTTCTTGAACCTCCAGGGGGGCGAGGGAGGTGGGAACAGCTAAGCTCTCACCATTGGCATGTCTCTGACGGAACGGATGGGAGAAGCAGGTCAGAGTGATTGGTCCCTCTGCTCCAGGGTGGGATACAGATGGCGGTAAAATCTGATTCTCCTCCCACAAGAGCTAGTGATGGGCAGGGCCGGCTTTAGGCCGATTCCCCCGATTCCCCTGAATCGGGCCTCGCACCCAGTGGTGAGCTGGAGCCGGTTCCCAAGCTCCGGCAGCTGTCTGCCCCGCCCCCAGCCCCAGCTCACCTCCCCCTCCTCCCCTGAACGCTCCACCCCCCTTCTCCTCCCCCTCCCCTGCTTCCCACGAATCAGATGTTCGCGCGGGAAGCCTGGAAACAAGCAGCGGCAGGTAAGCTGGGGCGGGGGGGGAGGGGGCGCGAGGAGGGCTCCAGGGAGGCGCAGCGCAGCCCAGTCCGGCTCCAGTCGAGTGGCTCCGGCCCGTCCCTGGCCCGGCTCCGGCCAAGTGGCTCCCTCCAGCCCCGGCCAAGCGGCTCCCTCCGGCCCGGCCCCGGCCGAGCGTCTCCAGCCCCGCGGCATCTGCAATTCTGTTTCTTCTGGGACAGGGACAGTGGTAATTAGTGACCAAAAGGCCCCTTTAAAGCAAAGGATCATTTATCTAGAACAACAGCACTCTAGAGAGAATAGACCTTAAACACAAACCAGCCTCAAGGCACTGCCTGCTGTTCCTTAGGCGTCTCTCTCTCTTTGTACCAGCCTGCCTAGCTAGCAACTTCTGGAGTGCCGCAGGCCCCCCCAATTTCTAGGAACCAAAATGCTCTTTTAATTGTGTGTAGCCCTTTGATCTGATAGGTCCCAGCACTGCAAAACCACGTGTTGGAGACAAGACGCAGGATCTTTCAAGCTAGCAGCTGGACCCCATCGTCTTCCTAATGTGCACCTAAATGTTCTTAGCTGGCAAGCCACTGAGTTACTTCCCTGGTTGTTAGAATCATAGGGTTAGAAGGGACCACAAGGACCATCTGTTCTCCCCACAGTCCTGGTAGAAGGTGGATCAGATTCACACAGGAAAGCTTTATAACCCACTATAAAATAGCTTCCCTTTGCTGACCTGGTCACACACAGTGTTCATAAAATGATTGCAGATTATTACATCTCGGCTCCACTTCTGTCACAACTGGCATTTAGGCACTACCAGCCCGGGTGTGTTAGCAGTCGCAGCCCCCTCAGCAGCCTGGGCCTGCCAGCGTCTGCAGCCCTCAGCTACACAGCCAGATGGGGACCGTATGGTCACAATGGCCAGTAGCCTTAGTTCCTAAGCTGGAGACGGGAGTGTCACTAGCCCTTTAAGAGGGAAAAGGCCAATGCACCTGTGACTGGTCAGCTGACTCCCCAGTTAGGTTTAAAAGAGCTTGGCTACAGAGGGAGAAGATGGGAGCTGTTCAAGAGGTGCCAGGGACAGGAAGTAGCAGGAAAGAACTGCCAAGAGTTGTTTGGGAGAGCACTACAGGAGACTTGCTAGAGAGAGCTGAACTGCAGTGGAGCAGCTGGTGAGTGCTGGCCAAAGCTGGGGACCCGATGAGCAGCAGGCTGGGGCTGTAGCAAAAGGGGCAGCTCCAGCTCCATCAGGGGAAGCAGAGCTCAGAAGCAAGAGAGTGGATTTGGGAGGGATGTGCCCTGAGCAGGGGTAGGACTCCCTGCCTGGGGAGTGGGACACTGGGGAGCTCTCCTGGGGACACCTGACTTGGGGCTGTGGAGACTGGTTGCTCTCAGGTTGGGGGTCTGGACAGTGGGGGCCCTGCATCAGGAATGGGGAACACAGTGCTGCTGATGGCTTGGGGGGGGGGGTCTGGAGGTAGTGCCCCTGCAGAGACAATGGACAAGTAGTTGTACCTTTGTATGTTTATGGTGGGTGTGTCAAGAATGGCTTTGCTACAAAGGTTTGGGGAACTACTGCCCTGGTGTACCTGAACAGATTATGCACAGAGAAGGGACTTTGTAATGGACAATGAGAGAGTGTTCCTTTCATGGGGAAATTGAGGCAGGCAGACTTGTTGGTCTGCCACTGGAGTGTGTGCAAAGGAGGCTGCCTACAGGCAGCAAGCTCTTTCCTGGGAAGAATGGAAATAACAGTGGGAGCCAATGGGAGTCCTGGTGGGGTGGAGCTAAAAAGCCGGTGGTGCCCCAAGTTGGCACCAAAAACCAAGGGGTTGCTTTGGACAATTTGATGATAGAGGTCATTTTCCCCAAGGTTACATGCAGTCACTGTGCTGTGCACTGCTGAGCTCCAAAGGGCAGGTTTTTAAAGATAAGCCTGGCCTTAGCTAACTCAGGGCACTGATGGCAGGGTGAGGATTAGAACTCTAACCCACGCCGGCGCATGGCACATCCTAGCTCCGTCAACAGCGGCCAGGCAGCCAGCACTAGCCCCACCCTCTTGCTCTCCACCTCCGCTCTGGGCTCCATTAGGCTCAGCTTTCACCCTCCCTCCGGCTGGATGGCACCTGACTTCCTAAGCACCCCATTGAGCTCAGTGGGTCTCCTCATGGGGGGGGGGCTCCATGGAGAGAGCAAGGGGACCTGAATCAGGGCCCTAGGCAGTGAGTTGCCAAGGGGCCTGTGCAGCGCTGAGTCTAGCAGTGTCACCACTGAAATGCTCGTTATTAATAACGAATCACGAAGAACACTGGAGGCCCTGCTCTGGGACAGTAGCTCCCGTTAGCCTCTGTGGGTGCTAGCAACGCCAGTGAGTGAATACAGCCCCAGGGGCTACTGGCCCCTAGTCACACTGCCTCAGCTGTGCGCAGGTGTTTCTCCTGCTCTCTTCTTAGCAATTCCCAGGGCTGGGCCCAGCAATTCTTGGGCTGCTCTCCTCTAAGTGCCCTCCCACCCCAGTTTCTATTCTGCAGCAGGTATCCGGGCTGAAAGGCAGTGCCAATACACAGCAAGGGGGGAGAGAATGGTGGGTGGCTCCATGCCCTCCCTGGGGGCTCTCTCACTGCTCTGTCCAGCTGTGGGTGTCCGGGCAGATTCCCCTCCCAGGAGAGCGTGAACTGGAGTGAGTGGCAGGGCTGGGAGATGGGATGCCCCGGTCCCCCTTGTGTGTCTAGCTTTAAGAAGCTCTGTGTCTCTGGCTTGTGGCATTCCCTGCTGGAGCTGTGTTTGCTTAGCTGCCATTTAATGGCCTCTGTTCTCCCTGTGGCTCCTGCAGTGCCCAGAGCTGGAACTCAGGGAAATGTGCCACAAATGGCTTGATTTGAACAAAGGACTTTTCAAAATCAAGACCCCCAGATCCAAACACCTTCCAACTGTGGGGGGTGAGGATTCAGGGCCAGGTTGGTGCAATTAGTGCAGGGTAAAGATGAGTTGGCTGCCCTGCAGACTGGTGTGTGTGTTAAAACGTGCAAGTGCCTGTCTGCCTGCCCTCAGCCCCCTCCCATGGTGACGGAGCGCTCCCCATGCAGGGCATGCTGACACGGGAGCAGCAGGTACCCGACTGGGGCTCTCTCACCAGGAGAAGCAGAAGCGCCCCAGCTGGGAGCCCCCCATTTGCCTCCTCACCTCTGAAGGGAGCTTGGGCAGCCTCCCTGGGGAGATGGGAAGAAGCCCACACCCTCTGCTGCTGGCTGCCCTTCACCTCCATGTGCCAGGGGCAACAAGCTCATGCAGTTAGCGCCTTCTGCCTTCCTGGCCCAAGGGCTGGGGGCTGTTGGTGGACAGAGCAGGGGAAGGGAAGAGGGAGGGGGCTGGAGAGAGCCATAGGGTGGATCTGAAGGGGGAAGGGAAGCAGGTGGAGGAAAGCAAAGCAAGTGGAAGACTGCGGGGGAGAGGGAAGGAATGACTGAAAGGAAGCGGCAGTCCCAGCATGGCAGGGAGCAGTGGGGGTTAGTTTGGCCCTGCTGGCTCTGGGAGCAGCTGTTGATTCCTTTTCTAAGGGCCCAGGTGCCTCTGGGGAGTTAGTTAAGCCCCCTGGTAAAACCTGGTACATTTCATAGACTCATAGACTTTAAGGTCAGAAGGGACCATTATGGTCATCTAGTCTGACCTCCCGCATGATGCAGGCCACAAAAGCTGACCCACCCCCTTTCCCTTAACTCTGCTGTTGAAGTCTCCAGATCGTGATTTAAAGACTTCAAGTCGCAGAGAATCCTCCAGCTTGTGACCCCTGCCCCATGCTGCAGAGGAAGGCGAAAAACCTCCAGGGACTCTGCCAATCTACCCTGGAGGAAAATTCCTTCCCGACCCCAAATATGGCGATCAGTAGAACCCCGAGCATACAGGCAAGATTCTCCAGCCGGACCCTCATTTTACCAGCGATGGCACGTTATTGCCTAATTGACTAAAATCCAGTTATACCATTCCCTCCATAAACTTATCTAGCCTAATCTTGAAGCCAGAGAGGTCTTTTGCCCCCACCGTCTCCCTCGGAAGGCTGTTCCAAAATTTCACCCCTCTGATGGTTAGAAACCTTCGTCTAATTTCAAGCCTAAACTTCCCCATGGCCAGTTTATATCCATTTGTTCTCGTGTCCACATTAGTACTGAGCTGAAATAATTCCTCTCCCTCCCTGGTATTTATCCCTCTGATATATTTAAAGAGAGCAATCATATCCCCCCTCAGCCTTCTTTTGGTTAGGCTAAACAAACCGAGCTCCTCAAGTCTCCTTTCATACGAAAGGTTTTCCATTCCTCGGATCATCCTAGTGGCCCTACTCTGTACCCGTTCCAGTTTGAGTTCATCCTTTTTAAACATAGGAGACCAGAACTGCACACAGTACTCCAAATGAGGTCTCACCAGCGCCTTGTATAACGGAACCAGCACCTCCCTGTCCCTACTAGAAATACTTTGCCTAATACATCCCAAGATCGCATTAGCTTTTTTCACGGCCACGTCACATTGCCGACTCATAGTCCTCCTGCGGTCAACCAGGACTCCGAGGTCCTTCTCCTCCTCCGTCACTTCCAACCGATGCGTCCCCAGCTTATAACTAAAATTCTTGTTAGTCATCCCTAAATGCATCACCTTACACTTCTCACTATTAAATTTCATCCTATTACTATTACTCCAATTTACAAGGTCATCCAAGTCTCCCTGCAGGATATCCCGATTCTTCTCCGAATTGGCAATACCTCCCAACTTTGTGTCATCCGCAAACTTTATCAGCCCACTCCTACATTTGGTTCTGAGGTCAGTAATAAATAGATTAAATAAAATCGGACCCAAAACCGAACCTTGAGGAACCCCACTGGTGACCTCCCTCCAACCTGACAGTTCACCTTTCAGTACTACCCGCTGCAGTCTCCCCTTTAACCAGTTCTTTATCCACCTCTGGATTTTCCTATTGATCCCCATCTTTTCCAATTTAACCAATAATTCCTCATGCGGTACCATATCAAACGCTTTACTAAAATCAAGGTATATTAGATCCACCGCATTTCCTTTATCTAGAAGGTCTGTTACTTTCTCAAAGAAGGAGATCAGGTTGGTTTGGCACGATCTGCCTTTCGTAAACCCATGTTGTAATTTGTCCCAATTGCCATTCACCTCAAGGTCCTTAACTACTTTCTCCTTCAAAATTTTTTCCAAGACCTTGCATACTACAGATGTTAAACTAACAGGCCTGTAGTTACCCAGGTCACTTTTTTTCCCTTTCTTGAAAATAGGAACCACATTAGCTATTTTCCAGTCCAGCGGTACCACCCCCGAGTTTACAGATTCATTAAAAATTATCGCTAAGGGGCTTGCAATTTCTCGCACCAGTTCCTTCAATATTCTAGGATGAAGATCATCCGGTCTGCCTGATTTTAGTCCCGTTTAGCTGTTCAAGTTTGGCTTCCACCTCTGATACGGTAATGTCAATCCCCCCTCCTATATTCCCCTCTGTCCTGCTGCCTCTATTCCTAAGCCCTTCATTAGCCTTATTAAAGACCGATGCAAAATATTCATTTAGATATTGTGCCATGCCTAGACTATCCTTAATCTCCACTCC
The DNA here is from genome assembly GCF_002925995.2 of Terrapene triunguis. Lineage (NCBI taxonomy): Eukaryota > Metazoa > Chordata > Testudines > Emydidae > Terrapene > Terrapene triunguis. Next base: position 1,397,931 of record NW_020665133.1, read on the forward strand.
ATCTACATTCTTCAGCGGTCCCACTTCCTCTTTCTTTGTTTTCTTCCTATTCATATGGCTATAAAACCTCTTACTATTGGTTTTAATTCCCCTCGCAAGGTCCAACTCTACATGGCTTTTGGCCTTTCTCACTGCATCTCTACATGCTCTGACCTCAATAAGGTAGGTTTCCTTGCTGATCCCTCCCCTCTTCCATTCTTTGTACGCTTTCTGTTTTTTCTTAATCACCCCTTTTAGACGTTCGCTCATCCAGCTAGGTCTAAATCTCCTGCCTACTAACCGTTTTCCCTTTCTCGGGATACAGGCCTCGGACAGCTCGTGCAACTTCAATTTGAAATAATCCCAGGCGCCATCTGCCTTTAGATCCCTAAGTATGTTAGCCCAATCCACTTCCCTAAGTAGTTACCTTAATTTATTAAAGTTGGCCTTTTTGAAATCGTAAACCTTAGTCACAGTTTTAATTCTGTTAATCCTTCCATTTAGTTTAAACAGAATTAGCTCATGGTCACTCGAGCCAAGGTTGTCCCCTACAACCATTTCCTCAACGAGGTCCTCACTACTGACCAGCACCAAATCTAAAATGGCATCCCCCCTCGTCGGTTCAGTTACTACTTGATGAAGGAATTCATCTGCTAGCACGTCTAGGAACATCTGAGCCCTATTATTGTTACTTGCATTTGTTCCCCAATCTATATCTGGGAAGTTAAAGTCCCCCATGATTACACAGTTCTTATTAGTTTTTACTTCCCTAAAAACATTAAATAGTTCTCTGTCCGCATCCAGGCTAGATCCCGGCGGTCTATAGCACACCCCAAGCACTATCCCAGGGGAGGCTCTAGTAGTTCTTTTACCCAGTGTAATTATTGCCCAGACAGACTCCGTCTTATCCATTCCACCAGTTATTATTTCTTTACAGTTTACCTCATTATTGACATACAATGCCACTTCCCCACCTTTACCTTTGTTCCGGTCATTCCTAAACAGCACATACCCTTCCATACCTGTACTCCAGTCATGACTACCGTTCCACCACGTTTCGGTTATACCTACGATATCCGGTTTCATTTCTTGGACCAGGAGCTCCAATTCCTCCATTTTGTTACCTAGGCTTCTTGCATTGGTGTATAAACATCTTACTGTATGCTGTTTATCCTCTCTCCCATTAGTTATGCAATTTGGTACGAACCCCGTACTGTCCATCCGCCCCCTCCTTCTTATGTCCAATCCCTTACCCCTACCTATATCTGTGCTTATCTCTTCACCCTCCTTTTCAGTGTTAGAATCTGGCGTGGAGATTAACTGGACATCTCCCAACCGTCTCCCCCAAATTCCTAGTTTAAAGCCCTTTTGATGAGATGAGCCAGCCTCCCTCCCAGAAGTCTATTTCCTCCCCTACTCAGGTGAAGTCCATCCCGTGAGAACAGCTGTCTGTCCCCAAAAGCCTCCCAGTGGCCATACATCCCAAAGCCCTCCTTATAGCACCACTCCCTTAGCCAGCTATTTATCCTCACAATTCTGTCAGCCCTTTGCTGTCCTTCTCTAGGAACAGGCAGAATCCCACTGAAGATAAGCTGAGCCTCGACTTCCTTAAGCGTCTTCCCCAGTCTGGCATAATCTCCCTTGATTCTCTCTAGCGAGAACCTAGCCGTGTCATTCGTTCCTATGTGAAGGATGATCAAGGGGTTCTTCACATCCCGTATTTTGGCGCCCGGCAGACAGCACACCCTTTTGTTCTCTGGGTCCGCCCTGGTCACAGGCCTGTCTAACCTCCTCAGTAAGGAGTCCCCAATCACATAAACCTGCCTTTGCCTGGTGACAGTGCGATCTACTAATCTGTTCCCTGTAGTCGTAACTCCTGTCTGTTTCTATTTTCCCTTATAGTCCCCTTAGTGCCATCCTGTATCCTCCTGGGGCTCAGTATTGATGCTGTCTCCATCAACTCCTCCCCTCTCTCTATTGGACTAGCTGCTCTTCTCTTCTTCCTCTGCCTCCCACCATCAGTTACCACCTGCTGCGTCCCCTCCTCGTTATCCAAACACCCAAACCTGTTCCTGAGCTCTATTTTCCCCCTCACTAGCCCTCCTTTTCCTTGGCCTGCTCCTCACAGTCACATGCTTCCACTGCTCTTGTTCTCCCCCCGACATTCCCCCCTCACAGACCATAGCCCGTGCTTCCACCTGCACCCCTGAGCATTCCCCTTCTGCCACATCCTGCTTCTGCTCCATTAGCTGCTCGAATCCCCTTCTAAACTCTACCAGGGTATCTACCTGCAACTCCAACCCTCCTGTGGGTTTTTCCTCCATAAAATCAACTTTTAGTCTGAAAATCCAGCTGCCCGGACACGGTACAGTACCAGGCCTCCAGACTTTTCTTGAGAGGGCCCCCACTCTGGTTCCCCCCATTAGTCCAGCACCTCCTGCTGGGGCTAGCTTGGGGGATGTGGCCCTGCACAGCTACAGCGATGTGCATGCACAAGCCTGCATGCCTTTCCGATCCTGTCTTTGGTCCCCACGCACTTCCCCAGCTGCATTCTGGCTCCACACACTGATGCAATGTTGCCTTCTCATGTGACCTAGAGACTTGGGACAATACAACCAACCCCCAGGCCAGCAGGAGGCCTTGAACCCTCGACTGACAGCGCTAAAAGCTGAGTCTCCCACACGAGCTAAAGTAAGAACCCTTTTAACCAGCTGCAGCATCAGCCTTGTTAGCCACCTATGTGGCCCAGTAACTTGGAGGGTGACAAAGGCCCATATTCTCCACTTGTGTGGGTTACAATGACCTCCACCAAAGTGAGTCAGCTCCCCTCCTGGTTTGCTCCGCTGCTGAAATGATCCAGCGCAGGCAGAGTGGGGCAGGCTTCCCCAGCTCCGCCCTGGAGGGGGCACCTCTCAGGGCTTCTCTAGGTGTGGGACACTTCGGAAAGTTAATCCGAATTAACATTAGAAGTGAATTAAATTCAAAGCAAATTTAAAGTTACTTTAATTTGGAAACAGTGTCCACACAGGGCTTTAATGCGATCTAACTAATAAGTCACACCTTTAGTTAATTCAAATTAATTTCCTAGAGTGTCCTGTGTAGACATGCTTGCAGTTGGCAGAGGGAATTCAGGCTCCATAACCCATTCATCACCCAACCTCTGTGCTGAGTCTGCCAGTTAGTTCTAGTGATGATGGTGGTTTTTGAGACATAGATACCTGTCTGCTGGAAACTGGGCTGACCCCACCACTCAGTGCCACGGTGCTGCTGAGCAGCTCTCCAATGGCTCTCCATCACTGCACAGTGGATTGATTTGAATGTGGCATTCGGGGCATAGCTGTGAAATTGGGGCCAAGTTTTCCCAGGGCTCATGTCAGGATCCAGGATGAGCAGGAAGTGGGAGACAGCTGCCTGCCCGCCTGTCTGGCCATCACCTTGCTCCTGTTTGCTTCCACTCCCACCTCTTCCTGCGGGGGCTGCTCCTGCTCATCAGACCCTGCTCTGAACAGATCCGCCCTGTGTAAAAGGTGTGGCCCCTTCCGGAGCAAAATTCCAGGTTCATGGATGTCAATGGTAAAATCTCCCCTTGGCTTCACTGAGGCCAGGTGCTCAAAAGGCAGAAACGTGGGAGCAGGATTCATAGATTCTAGGACTGGAAGGGACCTCGAGAGGTCATAGAGTCCAGTCCCCTGCCCGCATGGCAGGACCAAATACTGTCTAGACC
>NW_020665133.1:1402033-1440143 GCF_002925995.2 Terrapene triunguis
GGAATAGCTTGCTTTTGGGCCCTTAATAGTGTCCCTTTGAAAAACTGCCAACTCTCCTCAGTTGTTTTTCCCCTCAGTCTTGATTCCCATGGGACCTTACCTATCAGCTCTCTGAGCTTACCAAAATCCGCCTTCCTGAAATCCATTGTCTCTATTTTGCTGATGGGTGCAGGAGGTGGGATAAAGGGGGGGAGGGATAGCTCAGTGGTTTGAGCATTGGCTTGCTAAACCCAGGGTTGTGAGTTCAATCCTTGAGGGGGCCACTTAGGGCTCTGGGGCAAAATCAGTACTTGGTCCTGCTAGTGAAGGCAGGGGGCTGGACTCGATGACCTTTCAAGGTCCCTTCCAGTTCTAGGAGATAGGATATCTCCATTAATTTATTTATTAATTTAGGTCTTGCCAAAGACACCCTGTCTGTCACAGTATAAAAAGGCAGGCAGGCCTCAGAGGGCTTAGCCATTCCATTTGGATACACACCCCAAAGCTTGGCTGCCAATACAAACTCTAGGGCCCTGGGGCATCCCCTCCAAGCTCCTGACCAGGACTTGAAGAAAGCTAGACAAGAAGCTACCTCCCGCCCAGAGAATCTTACACTGAGCCCCTTGCATACTGGGGCAGGGCTTTAGACTTTCCAGCCTTGTCTCGAAACACAAAGTTGCATGGCTTTAACTAACCCAGTGCAAAGCCCCTATGTGGATGCTCTTAAATTGCATTTAACTGGGTTTATTTTTGCTTAGCTGGCAGTGGTGAGTGGGCAGGAGCTGAGCCAGCATAACCAGTTCTAAACTGAGATCAGAGGCCAGGCCAGGATTGGCACCAATTTAGCTAAATAGGTTTTAAAACTGATTTCAGTGAAACCAGGGCTAGTTGGGGTGTGTGTGTGCGCAAACCCACCCAGCACTGACTGAGGCTATCCTTGCAGCGCAGACACTGAGGACTGTGCCTTTCTCTGCTGTCCCACGGCCTCACTTTAAGAAGCTCCCAGTAACCACAGAGGTAGCCTGAACTTTCAGAATTGGGACTTAACTTTAGGTTTGAAATGTTGGCTTTGACCCCTGTGTGCCTCAATTTCCCCCATCTGAAATATGGCGCTAATACTTCCCCACCTCCCTGGGGGTTGTGAGGATTAATTAGCTGATGTCTGTAAGTAACTTGAAGATGCCAAGTGTAATGATCTGAGCTTCATTAAAATGATTGATCATTTCCTTTGTGCTGCTGGTGTGCCTGGCACTTTGACATAAGAGAAGGCACCGTCTCTGTCACTGATTTGTACTGTGTGTCCTGGCCCCCTCTGCCTCGATGCCCGCTCCTAACTCATCCATATGCAACAGTTTGCGGATGCCAAGGAGCCGAGGCCTAATTGAATTGATCCTGCTGATGTATTTATATCAACAAATGGCTGCTACAAAACACAAAGTCAAACAGCGAGACCAGGCAGGCGGGAGTGTCCATGAACCTGGATTATCTGCTTCTTCCCCATGTGCTATGGTGGTGAGGGCTGTATAAGGAATTTCTAGTCTAGTCTAGTTTTCTCTGTTACCCTCCAGCGGGGTTGGAAAACATCTGGCAAAGGGAAATCACCACCATACAGATCTTTGTTCCCCTGCTAGTGGCTGGATGCATAGTGTTATCAGTGTCTGCTACTGCCGCCAAGTCACTGGGCCTGCACCTTTAGCTCTAGCAGTAGAGGCTCATACTTTCGATTGAGAGGTCCTAGGTTCAGTTCCCTCAGGTGACCCCCTCCAGAAGTGCCCTGTGCTGGGATTTGGACCTGTAACTCTCAGGACAAGATTCCCTAGCCAGGGAGAGTGTTTAAGCCAGGGGTGGGCAAACTTTTTGGCCTGAGGGCCACATCTGGGAATAGAAATTGTATGGCAGCCCATGAATGCTCACAAAATTGGGGTTGGGGTGTGGGAGGGGGTGAGGGCTGTGGTTGGGGGTGCGGGCTCTGGGGTGAGGCCAGAAATAAGGAGTTCAGGGTATGGGAGGGGGCTCTGGTCTGGGGAGTGGGGTGCAGGGGAGATGAGGGCTCTGGCTGGGGGTGCGGGCTCTGTGGTGGGGCTGGGGATCAGGGGTTTGGGGTGCAGGAGGGTGCTCTGGGCTAGGACCAAGGGGTTTGGAGGGCAGGAGGGGGATCAGGGCTGCGGCAGGGGCAGGCTGCAGCCAATGGGAGCTAAGGATCAAGTCCCCCCAAACAAAGGGGCGTCCCACCCAAACACTGATAGATTGCTGCGCAGATGCGAGCATGTCCAGGCAGAGGAACACCAGGGAGTTGGTAATGTTCCCCACTCCTCCAGCTCAGGGCACCCCAGCAGCCACCACCAAGCTGTTGTCTGATAAATGCCTACACCTTCCAATACCCTGCCATTTAGTTCACTTAGGAACATGGGCAGGTCTACCTAGTCCTGTTTGCTCTCTCCATCAGTGGCCAGCACAATGTGCTTCAGCAGAAGGTGTAAGAACCCAGTAGTAGCAGGTATGGGATAATCTGACCCCATATTAGATTTGACCCTGGTCTGTAATAGTCACAGATCAGCTTAAGCCCTGAAGCACCAGGTTTTATCTTTCTTCCACAATTGTTATAATTAGTTAGGATAACTTTGCATATTCTCACTGTCCATATACATGCCCAATCCCTTTTTGACTCGTGCTATAAATTCTTGGCCTTGACTGCTTCCAGTGGCAGGGAGTTCCACAGTCTGAATATGCATTGTGTGAAAATTGCTTGGTTTTGACCCCCACCCCCATCTCATTGTTTGTCCCCTTGTTCTTGTGTTAGGAAACAGAAAGAACAAACGCACCAAATCTCCCTTCTCTAGCCCAGTCACTATTACATAGACTCTGGTCCCCCTTATTCCTCTCCTGTCTAAAGGAAATGATTCCAGTCTTACAATCTCTTCTAAGATAAATACCCTGATCTGGGACCCCTTTAGGAGGAGGAATTTAATCAGTGCCCTGGTGTGAGCTGGTTGGGGTGGCTCCTTTCATTGCTGATTTAAAAGAAGGAAAGGTGATGTGAGGGGCAGCGCTGTCTAGTAGGTTGAGCACAGGGGGCTGGGTGGAGCTAGATGCCCAAAGCACCAGGGGTTCCATTCCTGGTTCTGTCAATGGCCTGCTGGGTGACCTTGGGCAAGTCACTTCATATCCTGTGCCTCAGTTTTCCCATCTGTAACACAGGGATAACACTTGCTGCCCTCACAGGGGAGGCCTGGCTTATGATTCCGCCAGGCTATGGAAATGGGGGATTAGGTTTGCAAAGCCAACCAGGGGCTTTAGAGACACAACCCCCATGACAAGGACTAGGAGCCGGTGGCTAGTCAGAAAGCTCGCCCGTAAAGCGCACAGGGCTGTGCGAGGTGGGGCAGCACTGGGGTAGACATGGAATTCGGCCATAAAGAAAGATCAGGGGACAGCAAAGGAAGGGCTCTAAGGTAGGTGATTTTTGGATCTGTGAAGCCACGTTCCTGCCTAGACGGGCTGGTTTGAAAGCTCTCTGCCCAGTGCAGGGCTCCAGAGAGGGGCACAGGTGGGGAAGGGAGGCTGTACTGAAAGGGGGGTAGAGCAGGGAATGTGAGGCATAGTTCATACCTGAAGGGAGAGGGTCAAGGCAGGGACTGCATGCAGGAGGGGTAGGGGGCATGGGACCAGGAAGTGAGGCTCTATTGCATATGGGAGGGCTTAGACAGGGCAGCTGGTATGGGACAGGAGGGGGCTCAGAGCAGAGTGTGGGGCCAAGAAGAACAGGGGGCTGAGGGAGGGGCTGGCTGGAAGGGCCCACTGCATGCAGGGGCATCCTGAGAGGTGCAGGGAGCTGCTCTGAAGCAATGGTTCAGTCTCACCTTGGCTGCTGCATTCAGCCTGGCCCCTCCACTCCAGAAGGATGAGCAGAGAAGACACTGCAGTGGAAATGTTCAGAGGTGTCCGGGATGGGGGTGGGCCGGGGTGGGGGTGGGGGGATATGTCTGAGGAGACCAGGCTGTTTAGGTGGGAAAGGCAGAGGGGGAGGAGACAGGACAGAGGGCCAGATAATGAGGGATGGCAGTGACATGGTTGGCTGAGAGCATCTGGCCCCTCCCCTCCCCTGGGGACAGTGAAAAGGAAATGTATGTGTTTCACAAAAATGTGACTGACCTGGGGCAGGATGAGAGACTGCCCCAGGGTTAGCCATTAATCTATGCAGAGACACTGTGAATGCTGTTAACACTGTTAACTCCTCCGAATTACAGTAGCAGCTAGAGACCTTAGCCATGATCCAGGCCCCATTGTGCTCAGCACTGTGCAGTTAGATCCATTCCTTGTCCTGGAGAAGTTACAGTCCAAATAGACAAGACAGGGAGCATTCCAAGGAGGCTAAGTGACTTATCCAAGGTCATGCAGGGGGTCAGTGGGAGAGATGAGATCTGGACTCAATTCTCCTGAGTCCCAGCTGGGAGCCTTAACTATGGGATTGTCCTTCCTTGCAGTCTAATTTTGAGACCATGCACCAAACTCTTCCTCATAGAAGCCCACTGGCTTCAGCAGGCTTCTAGCACAGAGGCATTTGACCCCCGTGGTTCAGCTGCTGTATTCCTGGGTTGTTGGGCTCCTGCTCCATTTAAAGAGGGAGATTGGGAGCGAAAGGAGCAGAGGTGGAGCGGGGAGAAAGAATCAAAGGCAGAGTGTGAGCTTAGGAGCGGCAAGGAGGAACAGGAGCAGCAGCCTGGATAGTATATATGGCTCCCACTCTAATGTAGAGTGCTGGCTCTCTTCAGAGTGAAACACAGGTTTCTACAAAACCAAATCACACTTGAACATGAACCCAGGTTAAGGTGACACAGAAAGACCCAGGCTTCCCAAGCACCAGGGAACCCCACCACTTTCTGCAAAGATCACGAACCCCTAAACTCCACATCTAGCATTCCCCATCTACTTCTGTGCAGAAGGTGAGGCCAGGCTGGGGGTGCAGCAAAGAATGCACATCAGCATAGCATAACGAAATGGGTTATGGGGGCTTCACATCAGGCGTTGAACAGCCCTGAAGACTTGACACCATACAGATGGAGCCATCAGCCGGTTGGACTGCATGGACCATTGGGCTGGTCCAGTACAGTGGAGAGATGGGACATTGCTCTAGAGGGTCCAAATGGTCTGTGCCAAGCAGTTCCTATGTTCCTCAAGTCCCATGATTCAGGGAGGGAATGGGCAAGTTGTACCATATCCACAAAAGAGCAGGGGGAGACTTTAGAAGGTCGAGGGGAGGATCCTATTCATGAGGGAAAAGAGAGAGAGGGCTTTGAAGTTCCTGGCACTCCAGCTCCTGACATGCCTATGGTGATCCAGCTGCTCAGGAATCCTCCAATGCCAAGCTTGCCAGCAGCCTGGCAGGGACAGAGCAGGGAACAAGCTTCATTGGTGTCACCTGCCCCATTGCTTCCCTGAGTGAAATCAAACAGCCCAGAGGAACCTTGCTATCGGTTGGGATGTTTTCTCCTTTAGGGTCTGCCTATGCCGCATGTGCATGCATCCCCGAGTTAGCTTGCTAAAAATAACAGGGTAGCCATGGTGTGGCAGGCGGTGGCATGGGTGAGGTGCCCAAGGATGTACCTAGGGTTGCAGGCGGGATTGTACTGGGCAGCTAGGCTGTGCTGCTGCCTGTGCTATTCTGGCTACACTGCTGGTTTTTAGTGAGCTAGCTGGGATGTGCCAGCCCATGCTGCAGTGTGGCCATTCTCAATGCAGGTTGCAGACCTGGCCAGCGCACGGCAATTTGTTCTGTGCCAACGTTTGTGGTTTTGAGATGTGCCTGTTCCACATGGGAATGAAACTAAAACCTGCCCAATGTTTTCGCGAAGCGGGTTTGTGTTGAAACGTCTCTTCTGCGCTTGAAAAGCACTGGCTGTCCATTCTGCCTGCTCTCTTCCTCTCTCTGAACAGAGGTGAGCAGAGCATCTCTGGGCCACAGAGAGCTTCCTATCCAAATCCACCTTGAGACCAGGATGTCTGGGGAACGCTGTGGCCATATGTCCATGAAAAGAATGTTCTGACCAGCCCTAGGATTTAGCACCGGGGAGGGTGCCTGGGGGAAAGGGGGGGCTCTCCAGCCACAGGACAGAGACAATAGCAGGGCCAGCTTCTCTGCACCCAACCTCACCCCTGTGCCTCAAGCCTACCCTGCCCACTTCTGGGGTACCTCAGTCTCTGTGATCCTATCGGTCCTTGGCCCCTCTGCTCAATCTGTCTGCAAGGAGCTGGGGACGTTTCTGCCTGGTGCACACCTGTTCCCCAGGCATTACACTGAGATCCCCCAACTCATTGCACATAAGACATCCAAAGGGGATGTTTCAATATCAGCTGTGTGGGCATAGCAGGGTTTACAGGGGCAGAAGCACCACTTGCTGCCAGGCATTTCTGGGCAGGTTGGGTTCAAGCAGCAGGGTGGTTTGCATGCAAACTAGCCCTTGGCAGAGGTGGTGAAGGAGGTGCCAGCTGGGGGTGTGTGAGTAGGAATGGGATGGAGAAAGCTTTATAGGGCCCCTATGCTCGGTGCTTGCTCCCTCCTGTGTCTGCTTTGGAAATCGGAAGAAGAGAATCCCTGTTGGAATCAACAGTGGGAGAGCGACGGGGAAAACAGCCACTGTGACCCAGCTGTTCTCGTGACAGGAAAGCAAGAGTCGCTCACGTTGTATCCTGACACGTTGTTGCTTTCCTATCACAGTCATGTTCCATTGTGATGGGAAAGCAAGAGTTGCTCACGTTACATTGTGCTAGGACAGCCCCAGGCGGTCCTGTCATATTATTGTGACCTAGTTAAAGAAAAGCAAAAACCACTCTCATCATATCCTGACAGAATAGAAGAGCAGGAGCTGTTCATGTCACACGATAGAAAAGTAAGTCACTCAGCTTATGTTGTGATTATAACAACAGCTTGTCAGTGTACTAGTGTGACAAAATGTTACACAAACGCAGCTCACTGTACTTGTGCTCTTATAGAAAAGCAACACATAAGCAACAGTTACTCATGTCTTACTTTATATCACAATGTTTCTATCAGAATATCGGGGGAGCCGTGTTCGTCTGTATCCACAAAAACAACAAGGAGTCCGGTGGCACATTAAAGGCTAACAGATTTATTTGGGCATAAGCTTTCTTCACCTGAAGAAGTGGGTTTTTTACCCACGAAAGCTTATGCCCAAATAAATCTGTTATTCTTTAAGGTGCCACCGGACTCCTTGCTGTTATTGTGATATAAAAGCAAGAGTTGCTCCAATCATACTGTGAGAAAGCAACAGCCATTTATAATTATTATACTGTGATACTGTTCTACAAAAACAAGCCACGTGGGTCAGAGGCAGGAGCGCCGCCAGCTTTTCTGCCGCCCTAGGCAGCGGAAGGTCCCACCGCCGAAATACCACCGTGGTCGCTGCCCCCCAAATTGTAGTGCCCTAGGCGACTGCCTAGGTCACCTAATGGGTTGCGACAGCCCTGGTCAGAGGGGGATAGAAAGGTAAAAGTTGCTTATGACACAGTGGGATTTAAAAAAAAAAAAAAAAGCAAGACGCACCCATGTCATAAGATTGTGACACAATGTACTAAGACAGCACCAGTCACCCCTGCTTTACAATTGTGATATACTGTGCTAGGCCTGCAACAATGGCTAATGACCTATGAGCGTGACCCACACCACGCTGGAGCAATGACAATTGCCCAGGCCCTGTGCGTGTGACCCATGTGGTGCTGCAACCACAATGATCGCCTGTGCCCTGTGAGTGTGACCCATGCCGCGCTGCAACCACAATGATTGCTCGTGCCCTGTGAGTGTGATCCATGCCGTACTAGGACAGTGAGGATCGGCCGTGCCTTGTGAGTGTGACCCATGCTGTGCTGGGACATAGGGTGACCAGACAGCAAATGTGAAAAATCAGGACAGGGGGTGTGGAGTAATAGAAGCCTATATAAGAAAAAGACCCCAAAATCGGGACTGTCCCTATAAAATCGGGACATCTAGTCACCCTACTGGAACAGCAACAATTGCCCAGGCCCTGTGAGTGTGACCCACTGCCATTGTAGCAGTGGATCAATCGCTTGTTGCAGGCGGCGCCCCACACCGAGTGCCAGGCTCCCCCGTCCCTCCCGGTTTGCGCCTCCTGCCTTGACACCGCTTGCCCCGCGCGCCGCACTGGCCGGCAGCCGGGCGCATGGGGAGCGTGGCGGGGCTGCTTGGCTGGCGTGAGCCCGCACGGATCGCCCGGGGCCGACACGAGCGGAATGCCAATGGCGGTGGCTGGCAGCCGGCGCCCGGGGTTGCAGGGCTCCCCTGCCCGCCGCGTGCCGCGGCTCGTCCCGCTTCCGCACTGGCACTGGGTCAGCGGCTCCCGGCCTCTCCGGGCCGGCGCAGCGCGCCCAGCAGGGAGGAGGCTGGGGGGGAGGATCAAGTTGGAACCGCAGAGCAGCCCTGGGGCGGGGGGTGATTCCCCGGGCCCTGAGCAGTCCCCCCCTCGCCCATGATGGGAGGTCCCCTCTGCTCTAGCGCTTGGCCCCCGCCCGTTGCTCCCCTTTCCTCCGCACCGGGGCTGCCCCCCCCCTCCAGCCCTCTGGCGCTGGGGCGCTAATTCCTGGCACACTTGTCTGCCCCCCTGCTCCTCCTCCGCCGCGGGCACGTCCCTCCCTCCCCCGCCTGCTGGGCAGCTCGCTTGGCTCGCCCCACGGCCCATGCACGCCGGCCCCGAGTGGGACCCCCCCAGCAGCCCTCAATGCCCCGGAGCCCCGGCCGCGCTCCGCAGGGCTGGCTCTGACGATCGCAGCGGACACGTCCCGGCCCCCGCCACTGACCGCTGCCAAACTCCGGCCGCGACTCGCTCCCAGGAAACAGGTGCTCCCCTCCCCCACCCTGTGCGGCTGCGGGGCGAAGTAACCCCGCAAAGGGAGGGAGCCCCGAGCTGCAGCCCCCGCAGCCCCTCTGCAGATCGCCGTACCGGGCCCCCCGCCGCCCCGCCGCCCCGCGGTCACTCACCCTCCAGCTCGTCCTCGGGGATCTCGACGGGGTGCTGCTCCGCGAGGATGTTGGGGACGGTGTAGATGCCCCGGTACATGAGCGCCGCGGTCACTGGGTGGAACGGCATGGTGGGAGCGGCCCGGATCCCCCGCTGGACCCCCCGCTCTCATCCGAGGCGCCCTGGCGGGGCCGGAGCGTGGGACCGGAGAGAGGGCTCCCCCCGCACTCGCCGGCCCGCGAGTCCTCCTGCCCCTCTCCGGCAAAGGCTGTGGCGGGCGAGCGGCTCCGGGCTGGCGGCGGGGGAGATGACAGCCTCGCTGACCGCCCTGCGCCCCTCCGCACACACGGCTCGGGTCCCCCCGCCAAACCACGGGGCAAAATGGTCCCGCTGGCGGCTCGTTCCAGTCAAACCCAGCTCCCCATCCCGGCAGCCCCGGCCTCCGCTGCTCCCCGCGGCTCTCAGGCAGGCAGCAGGACACAGCTGGGCATCCTCCCTAGTGTTTCACCCTGGGAGTCTCAGAAGCAAGGATCCCACCTAGCCCCTGCCCAGAGGCCTCTGGGGGGCTGGCATAGCTTCGGGCCAGGTGCCGCAGGGGGGGCAGCATGGGCTGCCCCCACCCCTCCGTGCGCTAAGTTTCCCCAGCAGGAGTTCAGCCCTAGACTTGCTCTGGCAACCTCTCTCTCCAGTCTGTGCGGTGCCTGCCTCTGGCTGGCTCACGGCGCGCACATGCTCCCCCCACCGCCAAGCAAGTGAACATCTGAGCGGCCACCGCGAAAGGAAGCACCGAAACCACCTGCAGGAAGCGGGAGAAAGGCCAGGGTGCACTGGCCTCTCATACCAGACTTAGGCTGACCCCCACCCCTGGAGAGGTCACTAGCTAGTGCTCCCTGGCCTTGGCTTCCTAGACTCTGTTCAGCGCAGTTCCCACAAGGTCTAGGTGCCCTCTTGCCCTGGGTCGGACCAGGCTGCCTGAGTCTGTCTTTAAACCTGGCTCCCTTTGCACGTCTCTGCAGCTGGAGCGGACAGGGGGTTTCTTGTGCCATGCGGCATCGCGCCAGACGGCCTCTAGAGCCTGCCGTTGGTTGCCCGGAGCCAGGGAGTCTTTTTGTGGCAGCAAAGGAGGCTCAGAGCTCGGCCCTGGGCATTACTGTAGCGTGCCTGTTAGCACCTGGGAGAGGCCTGTGTGTAGGGAGTCACCTTGTGCAGGGCTGTGCGGGGAACACAAATACATTCCAGCAGGTGCTTCTGTGCCAAGCAGGGCCAAGTGCCCATCTCTCAGTCTCATCCTGCTGTCAATGTTTCCCCTATGTTCTCCCCAGCCAAATAGGTCACACATATCTCAAGTGTGCAGGACATGTGTGCTAGGACCTCCATCACACTGTGAATGTGGACAAGCTGTGCAGTGAGGAAGGCTAAGAACCTAGGACGGGATCAGAGGGTCCTGTGGCACCTTTAAGACTAACAGAAGTATTGGAGCATAAGCTTTCGTGGGTGAATGCCCACTTCATCAGACTAGGACGGGATCAGACCATCTAGCCCGGTCTCCTGTCTCCAACAGAGGTCTGTCCCAGATGCTTCAGAGGAAGTGGTGAGAAATGGGGCATTGTGGAATGTGCATGAAGATCTTTCAGTCAGATCAGTCTCATGGGCTTGCCAGGGACTGGCTGGCTCCAGGGGCCCAGCAATGGGAGGCCGAGCCTGCGCAGTTCTGTTCTGTTCTAATAGGAGCTTATGCTGTGCTCATCACTGTAGTATCAGAGCATCTCCCAGTCGGGCGTTAAGCAATGTGACTAACACCTGTCACAAGTTGGTTCTCTCCTCCTTGCGCCAGGGGGACAAGCATGTGCAGGATGACATGGTCAATGAAACGCGTCCTGCCCCTGACGTGGAAGGTGGTGAAGTTTGGGGTGGCTCTTAGTTCCTTGGGGAGTTCATTCTACAGTCCCCATCTTGGAGCTTTAGGGCTTTTAGGTGCCCTGTTCCCAGGCTATGGAGCACCTTGAAGATCAGGACTGAGACCTTGAACTCAGTTCAATATTCGATGGGAAGCCGGTGTAGGGAGCAGAGGACAGGTGATGTTGCAGAGGAGATGCACTGCAGCAGTAACTGCACGTCGTTACCACCTGATAGCACCTGGGTGGCTGGTGTGAAACGAGTTTGCTGGGTCTCAGTCCAGCCCCTTGTGGGTCCGTATTGTAATAGCTACCACCACAAATGGCCCCCTCCCTTGTGGCAGTCCTGACAGAGAGACCAGGGATTGAATAATTTCCCCTTTCTCTGCATCATGGGGCATGGGTCACTTGCAGGTTTCAACTAGTAAGGGGTGATTCTCTGTAACATGGAGTCTTTAAATCAGGATTTGAGGACTTCAGTAACTCAGCCAAAGGTTATGGTCTGTTACAGGAGTGGGTGGGTGGGGTTCAGTGGCCTGCAGTGCACAGGAGGTCAGACCAGATGGTCATGATGGCCCTTCTGGCCTGAAAGTCTGTGAGTCTAAGTCATGGAGACTGTGTTCCCATCTCATCCAAGCAGTGAGAAGAGCAGCACATGGGCGGGGCACTATATGTGGGAGCGGGGAATTGAGTTTGGCTTGTTCAGATTGTGGGCTGCTCCAGGCAGAGACTCCAACCCCATATCTGTCTGTGAAGTGCCATGGCACACTCCTAACCAATCCCTGGCTCATTGCCACTGTTTGTGCAGAGCCACAGAGGAATTTAAACTGGCTGCCACCTTTCCCCGGCACAATGGCTGTTAAATGGTTTCTCACTGGGGATGTGTTGGTCTGGGTCCCCAGGCCAGTGGCATTTCCTGCCATGGGCCTTACGTTCTGTATTTATGGGCACGGCTTTCACCATAGAATCATAGAATCATAGAATATCAGGGTTGGAAGGGACCTCAGGAGGTATCTAGTCCAACCCCCTGCTCAAAGCAGGACCAATCCCCAACTAAATCATCCCAGCCAGGGCTTTGTCAAGCCGGGCCTTAAAAACCTCTAAGGAAGGAGATTCCACCACCTCCCTAGGTAACCCATTCCAGTGCTTCACCACCCTCCTAGTGAAAAAGTGTTTCCTAATATCCAACCTAAACCTCCCCCCCTGCAACTTGAGACCATTGCTCCTTGTTCTGTCATCTGGTACCACTGAGAACAGTCTAGATCCATCCTCTTTGGAACCCCCTTTCAGGTAGTTGAAAGCAGCTATCAAATCTCCCCTCATTCTTCTCTTCTGCAGACTAAACAATCCCAGTTCCCTCAGCCTCTCCTCATAAGTCTTGTGTTCCAGCCCCCTAATCATTTTTGTTGCTCTCCGCTGGACTCCTTCCAATTTTTCCACATCCTTCTTGTAGTGTGGGGCCCAAAACTGGACACACTACTCCAGATGTGGCCTCACCAATGTCGAATAAAGGGGAACGATCACATCCCTCGATCTGCTGGCAATGCCTCTACTTATACAGCCCAAAATGCCGTTAGCCTTCTTGGCAACAAGGACACACTGTTGACTCATATCCAGCTTCTCGTCTACTGTGACCCCTAGGTCCTTTTCTGCAGAACTGCTGCCTAGCCACTCAGTCCCTAGTCTGTAGCAGTGCATGGGATTCTTCTGTCCTAAGTGCAGGACTCTGCATTTGTCCTTGCTGAACCTCATCAGGTTTCTTTTGGCCCAATCCTCTAATTTGTGTAGGTCCTTCTGTATCCTATCCCTACCCTCCAGTGTATCTACCACTGCTCCCAGTTTAGTGTCATCGGCAAACTTGCTGAGAGTGCAGTCCACGCCATCCTCCAGATCATTAATGAAGATATTGAACAAAACCGGCCCCAGGACCGACCCTTGGGGCACTCCGCTCGAAACCGGCTGCCAACTAGACATGGAGCCATTGATCACTACCCGTTGAGCCTGACGATCTAGCCAGCTTTCTATCCATCTTACAGTCCATTCTTCCAGCCCATACTTCTTGAACTTGCTGGCAAGAATACTGTGGGAGACCGTATCAAAAGCTTTGCTAAAGTCAAGGAATAACACATCCACTGCTTTCCCCTCATCCACAGAGCCAGTTATCTCATCATAGAAGGCAATTAGGTTAGTCAGGCATGACTTGCCCTTGGTGAATCCATGCTGACTGTTCCTGATCACTTTCCTCTCCTCTAAGTGTTTCATAATTGATTCCTTGAGGACCTGCTCCATGATTTTTCCAGGGACTGAGGTGAGGCTGACTGGCCTGTAGTTCCCCGGATCCTCCTTCTTCCCTTTTTTAAAGATGGGCACTACATTAGCCTTTTTCCAGTCATCCGGGACCTCCCCTGATCGCCATGAGTTTTCAAAGATAATGGCCAATGGCTCTGCAATCACATCCGCCAACTCCTTTAGGACCCTCAGATGCAGCACATCCGGCCCCATGGATTTGTGCTCATCCGGCTTTTCTAAATAGTCCTGAACCACTTCTTTCTCCACAGAGGGCTGGTCACCTCCTCCTCATGCTGTGCTGCCCAGTGCAGCAGTCTGGGAGCTGACCTTGTTTGTGAAGACAGAGGCAAAAAAAGCATTGAGTACATTAGCTTTTTCCACATCCTCAGTCACTAGGTTGCCTCCCTCATTCAGTAAGGGTCCCACACTTTCCTTGACTTTCTTCTTGTTGCTAACATACCTGAAGAAACCCTTCTTGTTACTCTTAACATCTCTTGCTAGCTGCAACTCCAAGTGTGATTTGGCCTTCCTGATTTCACTCCTGCATGCCTGAGCAATATTTTTATACTCCTCCGTGGTCATTTGTCCAAGCTTCCACTTCTTGTAACCTTCTTTTTTGCATTTAAGATCAGCAAGGATTTCACTGTTAAGCCAAGCTGGTCGCCTGCCATATTTACTATTCTTTCTCCACATCGGGATGGTTTGTTCCTGCAACCTTAATAAGGATTCTTTAAAATACAGCCAGCTCTCCTGGACTCCTTTCCCCTTCATGTTATTCTCCCAGGGGATCCTGCCCATCAGTTCCCTGAGGGAGTTAAAGTCTGCTTTTCTGAAGTCCAAAGTCCGTATTCTGCTGCTCTCCTTTCTTCCTTGTGTCAGGATCCTGAACTCGACCATCTCATGGTCACTGCCTCTCAGATTCCCATCCACTTTTGCTTCCCCTACTAATTCTTCCCGGTTTGTGAGCAGCAGGTCAAGAAGAGCTCTGCCCCTAGTTGGTTCCTCCAGCACTTGCACCAGGAAATTGTCCCCTATACTTTCTGGATTGTCTGTGCACCGCTGTATTGCTCTCCCAGCAGATATCAGGGTGATTAAAGTCTCCCATGAGAACCAGGGCCTGCGATCTAGCAACTTCTGTTAGTTGCTGGAAGAAAGCCTCGTCCACCTCATCCCCGTGGTCTGGTGGTCTATAGCAGACTCCCACCACAACATCACCCTTGTTGCTCACACTTCTAAACTTAATCTAGAGACTCTCAGGTTTTTCTGCAGTTTCATACCGGAGCTCTGAGCAGTCATACTCCTCTCTTACATACAATGCAACTCCTCCACCTTTTCTGCCCTGCCTGTCCTTCCTGAACAGTTTATATCCATCCATGACAGTACTGCAGTCATGTGAGTTATCCCACCAAGTCTCTGTTATTCCAATCATGTCATAGTTTCTTGACTGTGCCAGGACTTCCAGTTCTCCCTGTTTGTTTCCCAGGCTTCTTTCATTTGTGTATAGGCACTTAAGATAACTCGCCGATCGTCCAGTTTTCTCAGTATGAGACAGGAGTCCTCCCCTCTCGCGCTCTCCTGCTCGTGCTTCCTCCTGGTATCCCATTTCCCCACTTACCTCAGGGCTTTGGTCTCCTTCCCCTGGTGAACCTAGTTTAAAGCCCTCCTCACTAGGTTAGCCAGCCTGCTTGCAAAGATGTTCTTCCCTCTCTTTGTTAGGTGGAGCCCGTCTCTGCCTAGCACTCTTCCTTCTTGGAATACCATCCCATAGTCGAAGAATCCAAAGCCTTCTCTCCGATACCACCTGCATAGCCATTCGTTGACTTCCATGATTCGATGGTCTCTACCCAGGCCTTTTCCCTGCATAGGGTGGATGGACAAGAACACCACTTGCACCTCAAACTCCTTTATCCTTCTTCCCAGAGCCACATAATCTGCAGTGATCCACTCAAGGTAATTCTTGGC
This sequence comes from Terrapene triunguis, assembly GCF_002925995.2. Taxonomy (NCBI): domain Eukaryota; kingdom Metazoa; phylum Chordata; order Testudines; family Emydidae; genus Terrapene; species Terrapene triunguis. The sequence continues at coordinate 1,417,149 of NW_020665133.1, forward strand.
AGTATCATTGGTGCCCACGTGGAGAAGCAGGAAGGGGTAGCCATCTGAGGGCTCAATGAGTCTCGGCAGTCTCTCCGTCACATCGGGAATCCTAGCTCCTGGCAAGCAGCAGACCTCTCGGTTTTCTTGGTCGAGGCGGCAGATAGATGACTCAGTCCCCCTGAGGAGGGAGTCCCCGACCACCACCACCCGCTTCCTTCTCTTAGGAGCGGTGGTTGTGGAACCCCCATCCCTAGGACAGTGCATCTCATGCCTTCCAATCGGTGGAGTCTCCTTCTGCTCCCTTCCCTCAGATGTATCATCTAGTCCACTCTCCGCATTAGTACCTGTGGAGAGAACATGAAAACGGTTGCTCACCTGTATCTCCATTGCTGGTACATGGACGCTCCTCTTTCTTTTTCTGGAGGTCACATGCTGCCAAATTTCTTCACCATCCCTCTGTCCCCGCTATGCAGCCTGCTCTGATTCTTCAGAACGTTGTGCCCGTAGAAGCATATCCTGACATCTGTCCAGGAAATCTTCATTTTCTCGTATGCAACGCAGGGTCGATACTTGTTTCTCCAGACCTCGAACCTTCTCTTCCAATATGGAGACCAGCTTGCACTTTGTACAGACAAAGTCGCTTCTGTCCTGTGGAAGAAAGACAAACATGGCACAACCTGTGCAAGTTACAACAGCTGAACACTCACCTTCCATATTACCTTCCTTCTAAGAGCTTCCTCAGCTGTTGCAGTAACTACTCAGAGAAGCCCGCAAGATGAAAGCCTCAGTGCGCTCTCCCCAGGCAAACTCCCTCTGTTAGCCTCGGCTGTTCCCTGCTCAGCTGGTTCGCTGCTGACTGCCTTTTTATAACAGTCAGGCCCACTCAAGGCCCACCTGGAACAAAGCACTTCCAATTCACACTTTTCAAACAAACAATCAAGCACATGGTCAAACTGACAAACTGTCCCCGCAACATTCAGATCCTGTTGTCCTTCTCTAACCTCTTTCTGGCTGAGGAGCTCAAAGCACTTTACAAACATTCCCCAAACCTCTCACAGCCCCTCCCTGACTGCATGGTTGGATCAGTCCCAGTGTCCCCACTGTATGTAAGAGGAAACCGAGGCAGAGGGAGCAGACACAGCTTGCCCAAGGTCACGGGGTCGAGCCTAAGCCTCCTGACTCCCACATCTCAGCTTTAGCCACAAGCTCCTCCTTTGTTTCTCGCAGCTGCTATGGCTTTAGTAGCCAGGTACTGTGATACAGCGTGACTATAATGAGTCAAGGACACCAGTGGCCACGGATCACCCATCAAACTGTCAATGGGGCAGAACTTATCCAAGGGAATTGGCCTTACCCCCAGCAGTGGGTAGGGGGATGCATTCTCAGGCTCTGGGCAGTAGAACTGAACGATCCACAGCAGCCTCCCAGGCCTTCTTAATGGGGAATATTTGCCAGCAAGCCATCCTGTGCCAATAGTCACTGACAAGAGGGTGCAGCTTCGGCAGGCCGTGAGTAAAAACGTAGCCGGATGTATGGGGTTAATGCAGCAAACAGGCCCCCCCCGGCTCCTCTCCCAGGCAGTGTGAGGGGTGCAGGACGCATGCAGAATCACCTACTAGTTCCACTGGAGCTTTCCCTAGTGCAGCACGGTTTGGGTTCATCCATAGCTCTGCGACAGAAGGTGTAAGGTGATGAGTCACTCCTGTGCTAGGCTTCAGCCAATCCACAAGCCAGGAACTGGTCATGTGACTCCCAGACCAGGTATATAAGCCTCACAGGTGGCCTAGCCACTCAGTCTGTCACTCCAGGGTTTGGAGCTCACTCCGGCCTGACGGTGGCAACAGACTCCCCAAGACTCAGCCTGCTCCAGCCTCATTCCAAGCCTGCCCTGGGCTCCTGGCTGCCTCTGACCAACAGGCATTACTGCTCCAGCTCTGATCGCTAGGCATGACCATCACCCTCACAGTTTCTGACAGAAGGGTTTGTACTCTGAATTTGCAACACCAGATCAAGCCACTGGTCTGCTCAGTCCTTCTGGTCGCTCCCCTCCTGCTGAAATGAATCTGATCAGTGGTGATTTGCCTTCCTTTCATGCTGGGTCAGCCCACTCCTCCATTCAACAGGGTATCCCAGCTCCAGCTGTACTGGATCAGACCATCCAGCCATCTCACCTGCTAACCTCACCTTCAGCTCTACTAGGCAAGACCATAAGTCCAGCTATGTCCATTGTCCTGGTTCTGGCAATGGTCCATCTTGGACAAACAAGTTCCCGTTGCGCCTTCCATTTCTGGTCAGGGGGTTTAATAACCCTTGGCTGCACAGGGCGGGGGGGGGGCAGTGGGATTTTCTAGTCCTTTGTAGATCCAGCTGTGGTATCTAGCCCTCCTGCAGCAGAGAGTTCTGCAGGTCAATTGTACCCCATGTGAAGGAGACTCTCTTTGTATTGGTTTAAGTGTCCTGCCCTTTGATTTCATTGAGTGACCCCCCTCCCCCCATCTTGTATCACAGCACAGGGCACAAAAGGAAGAGGGCAGGTCTGTTTAAACTGTGCCCTTCACACGGCCTGACCCTGTCCAGCTGCACTCAATGGCTGTTTTGCCATTGACTTCAGTGACAATCCCTTAGTCAGGGTCTTAGTCTGGGATAATTTAATCAAGTCCCCTGGAAAGGCCTGACCCTGTGTGGTTCTGAGCACCCTCATCTCCTGTTAACTTCACTGGGAACTGAAGGTGCTCAGTTGTTGGCAGGATGTGTCCCTAACTCCTCTTTCCAGGCTAACTAATTCAAGTCATTCCTCAACTGCTGTGTCCTAAATCCCAGCTCCATTCCAAACCCCTGTAACTAGTACCCAGCAAGGCCTGGTGCTTTGCCTTCAGGACAATCAGTGCTGGGCGTGGGGCTGGGTGCTAACAAGGGGCCTGGTTCTGCTTTCACTGTGGGGTGACGCCAGTGCCATTCTCTGGCTTTTGCTGGCACTATTGGCCGCAGTGGAAGGGAGAGAAGAATTCTGTTCAATCCTTCATTATGAACATCAAAAAGACCTCAGAATAAAGACATCCATTTGCAGGATGGTTCTCCCTCCCCTTGCTCCCCTCAGTTTGGGGTGCATCGTCTGAGCCCTGCGTATCCAATCTGCATCTGTGTTAAAATCAGTAATCTTCAGTGGAAAAATAGCCCGCAGCAGCAAAAAGGAGCTACTGATTAAAGCCATCCCGGCACAGAAACGCTTTTCAATTATTCCTTTCTTCCTCCCAAGCACTGATTACATTTTGCAACTTATTTCTCACTTTGTCACTGATTAATCACAGCGCTGCTTGCTTAACAGGAGAGGCGACCTATCAGATACTCTGCTATGGAGACGTGGGATGAGCTTTGGCAGGACACTGCTGCGAGGAAGCTTGTGCCACTGGCGTTTCACTTTGGTGTGGATGCACACTGTTTCGTGGAAGTATAAAATCATAGATGTGTAGGGCTGGAAGGGACCTCGAGAGATCATCTATTCAGCCTGCTGTGTGGAGGCAGGACCAAATCAACCGAGACCAGCCCTGACAGGGGTTTGTCCAGCTTGTTCATAAAAACCTCCAGTGATGGGGATTCCACAGCGTCCCTTGGAAGCTTGTTCCAGAACTTAACTGCTCTAATAGAGGTTTTCCTAATATCTAACCTAAATCTTCCTTGCTGCAGATTAAACCCATTACTTCTTGTCCTACCTTCAGTGGACATGGAGAACAATTGGTCACTGCCTGGCCTCTTTATAACAACCCCGTTAATTTTTAAAGACTATTTGGTCTTCTTTTCTCAAGAATAAACATCCCCAGTTTTTAAACCTTTCTTCATAGGGCAGGTTTTCTAAACCTTTTATCATTGCTGTTGTTCTTTTCTGGACTCTCTCCAATTTATCCACATCTTTCCTTAAGTGTGACACCCAGAATTGGACACAATACTGCATCTGAGGCCTCACCAGTGCCGAATAGAGCAGGACAATTACCTCCCAGGTCTTACATATGACACTCCTGTTAATACAGCCCGGAATGATATTCACCTTTTTCACAACTGCATCACACCGGGGACTCACAATCAATTTGTGATCCACTCTAACCCCCCGATCCTTCTCGGCAGTACTGCTGCGTAGCCAGTTATTCTTCATTTTGTAGCTGTGCATTTAATTTTTCCTTCCTAAGTGAAGCACTTTGCACTTGTCTTTATTGAATTTCATCTGGTTGATTTCAGACCGGTTCTCTAATTTGTCCAGGTCATTTTGCATTCTAATCCTGACCTCCAAAGTGCTCACAACCCCTCCCAGTTTAGTGTCATCCACAAATTTTATAAGCATGCGCTCCACTGTCCAAGTCATTAATGAAGATATTGAACCCAGGACTGACCCTGTGGGACCCCACTAGATACACCCTCCCAGTCTGACAGTGAACCATTGATAACTACTCTAAGATCTTTCAACCACTTGTGCACTCTCCTTATAGTAATTTCATCTAGACCAATTTCCCTCATTTGCTTATATGTGGGACTGTGTCAAAAGCATTACTAAAATCATGATCTAGCACGTCTACTGCTTTCCCTCTGTCACTAGGCCAGTAACCCTGTCAAATAAGGGAATTAGGTTGGTTTGGTATGATTGTTCTTGACAAATCCAAGCTGGCTATTCCTTATAACCCTTTTATCCTCTAGGTGTTTAAAATTGATTGTTTCATGATCTGTTGCAGTATTTTCCCAGGTATCGAAGTTAGGCTGACTGGTCTATAATTCCCCAGGTCCACATTGTGCCCTCTTTTAAAGATAGGTACTATATTAGCCCTTCTCCCGTCCCCTGGGAGTTCTCAAAGATTTTTTGCTAACAGTTCTGAGATTGCTTCAGTTAATTTCTTATGTACCATAAATGAATTTCATCAGGCCCTGCTGACTTGAATACATCTTATCTAAATATTCTTTAACTGGTTCGTTCCCTATTTTGGCTTGCATTCCTTCCCCCTTGTTGTTGTTAATAGTTGTGTTGATTATCTGGTCACCATTAACCCTTTTAGTGAAGACTGAAGCAAAATAGGCATTATACATCTCAGCCTTCTTATCATCATTTATTAGCTCTCCTTAGAAGATTAGAAGACCTACACTTGCATTCATCTTTCTCTTGTTCCTAATATATTTAAAGAACCTCTTATTGCCTTTCATGTCCCTGGCTGGGTGTAACACATTTTGTGCCTTGGCCTGTCTGATTTTGTCCCTACATGCTTGTGCTATTCTTTTGTACTGCTTCTTAGCAACTTGTCCATGTTTCCACTTTTGTAGATTCCTTTTGGATTGTCAGGTCATTAAAGAGCTCCTGATGGAGCCATATTGGTCTCTTACTATTCTTCTTCAAGTGATTGTTCATGTGCATTCCACAGCAGGTGTGCGTGCTCACCACGTGCACCGGTGTCGGAAGTTTTTCCCCTAGCAGTACCCGTAGGGGAGCGTCCCTAGCAAACCCTAGAGTGGCGCCTCCATGGCGCGGTATAAGGGGCACTGCGCGCTCCCCCCACCCTCAGTTCCTTCTTGCCGCCAGTGAAGGTGCATCAGAACTGCTCCGCTCCAGCTTGGCTGTAGCTTATCCCCAGAACTCTTGTATCAGAGGGGTAGCCGTGTTAGTCTGAATCTGTAAAAAGCAACAGAGGGTCCTGTGGCACCTTTAAGACTAACAGATGTATTGGGAGCATAAGCTTTCATGGGTAAGAACCTCACTTCTTCAGATGCAAGTAATGGAAATGTCCAGAGGCAGGTATAAATCAGTATGGAGATAACGAGGTTAGTTCAATCAGGGAGGGTGAGGTGCTCTGCTAGCAGTTGAGGTGTGAACACCAAGGGAGGAGAAACTGCTTCTGTAGTTGGATAGCCATTCACAGTCTTTGTTTAATCCTGAGCTGATGGTATCAAATTTGCAAATGAACTGGAGCTCAGCAGTTTCTCTTTGGAGTCTGGTCCTGAAGTTTTTTTGCTGTAAGATGGCTACCTTTACATCTGCTATTGTGTGGCCAGGGAGGTTGAAGTGTTCTCCTACAGGTTTTTGTATATTGCCATTCCTGATATCTGACTTGTGTCCATTTATCCTCTTGCGTAGTGACTGTCCAGTTTGGCCAATGCACATAGCAGAGGGGCATTGCTGGCACATGATGGCATATATAACATTGGTGGACGTGCAGGTGAATGAGCCGGTGATGATGTAGCTGATCTGGTTAGGTCCTGTGATGGTGTTGCTGATGTAGATATGTGGGCAGAGTTGGCATCGAGGTTTGTTGCATGGGTTGGTTCCTGAGTTGGAGTTGTTATGGTGCGGTGCGTGGTTGCTGGTGAGAATATGCTTAAGGTTGGCGGGTTGCCTGTGGGCGAGGACTGGCCTGCCTCCCAAGGTCTGTGAAAGTGAGGGATCATTGTCCAGGATGGGTTGTAGAACACTGATGATGCGTTGGAGAGGTTTAAGCTGAGGACTGTAGGTGATGGCCAGTGGAGTTCTGTTGGTTTCTTTTTTGGGCCTGTCTTGTAGCAGGAGGCTTCTGGGTACATGTCTGGCTCTGTTGATTTGTTTCTTTATTTCCTTGTGTGGGTATCGTAGTTTAGAGAATGCTTGGTGGAGAGCTTGTAGGTGTCGGTCTCTGTCTGAGGGGTTGGAGCAGATGCGGTTGTACCTCAGTGCTTGGCTGTAGACGATGGATTGTGTGGTGTGTCCGGGGTGGAAGCTGGAGGCATGAAGGTAGGCATAGCGGTTGGTGGGTTTTTGGTATAGGGTGGTGTTAACGTGGCCATCACTTATTTGTACTGTGGTGTCTAGGAAGTGGACCTCCCGTGTAGATTGGTCCAGGCTGAGGTTGATGGTGGGGTGGAAACTGTTGAAATCATGGTGGAATTCTTCCAGGGTCTCCTTCCCATGGGTCCAGATGATGAAGATGTCATCAATGTAGCGTAGGTAGAGAAGGGGCGTGAGTGGACGAGAGCTGAGGAAGCGTTGTTCCAGGTCAGCCATAAAAATGTTGGCATATTGTGGGGCCATGCGGGTGCCCATAGCGGTGCCACTGGTCTGGAGGTATATATTGTCACCGAATTTGAAATAATTGTGCGTGAGGATAAAGTCACAGAGCTCAGCAACAAGTTGTGCTGTGTCATCATCAGGGATACTGTTCCTGACAGCTTGTATTCCATCTGTGTGTGGGAATGTGCGTTTGGCAGATTAAAGGCACACTGGCAATGCCTTTCTGGCAGGTTAGACCTCACTGAGGATAATATTCCCATGGGCATAGCTGTGTGTTGTATGTTGCACAGTATTTGTAAAGGTGGAGTGAAAAGTTTGCTTAGGGGTGGACTGCTGGTGCAGAACGCTTGGCTGCTGATTTTGAGCAGCCAGAAACCAGGACGATTAGAGGGGCACAATGGGGGGCAATTCGAATCAGGGAGGCTTTGAGGCAACACTTTGAAAATGAAAACCAGTAATGTATGTACTATGCTCAGGACTGCAATGCTTAATGGAATTGAATTTTGCTTGGAAGTACTTGTGATTTTTGTGGCCGAGGATTCCAGTAAGCAAATGATTAAACTGCTTGTGTATGTCTTGCTGCCACCTGTTATCACAATTTGTAGGAAAAACACACGCGCGCGTGCGCGCACACACACACACGCACGCTTAGTGGAAAAGGAGGTACCAGTGAAGGGCTGACTTTCAGAGCTGTGCATAAGTCCAGCTATCATTTGAAAAGGTGTCCATGGGCATGGAGTGAATGGAAAAGCGAGAAGTCCTGAAAAGCAGAAAGGAATGCATGAGTGGAGTTTCAGGAGGGCATGGGAAAGAGTTCTGAGTGTGCTGAAGGGGAGGGTGGGCACGCATCTGCTGTCTGGAGTATTATGAGGGACTTCAGCATCTCAGTTTGCTCCTCCATAACTTTAATAATCCTCTCAGTAGCATCCTTAATGAAGGCCTCATTTTCTTTTCTGTCCTGCCTTTTGATTTCCCTTCACTCCCTGCGTTCCCTCTTTTCTGCATCTGAGTATTGCAGCGGCTCCTGGAACATGTCCTCCTTGCTCCATCTTGGGCACTTTCTTATCTGGGAGGTGCTCCACCGGTGTGTCGGGGATGCCTCTGAAGGCCACATCTGCAGAAGGACAAGGAACAATAAACAGAAGCATGATTGTTAAGTACACACACAGCATTGAAACAGTATAGTAAAATACACCTCTAATAACATACCAATCACTTTCTCACTGACCCTTGACTAGCACACATGTCAGCAAACACCCCAAGCATGGTGAATTTATGCCGGGGTGGGGGGCATTGTACATGGAGAGAAAAGCAATATGAAAGGGTCATAGTGCAGTCGACTAATGACAATATTCTAAAATTTCCCACCCTGTTCCACAGGCAGGGATCATTGTAGCAGATAGGTCACTCCTGAGAGTAAGCAAGGAAGCAAGGGTGCATTTACTGCACACTTGCAGCTTCTGATCCGGTCCCTATGCTGCTCGCCTGTGTGCCGCTTTGGTCCTTGCGCAAGTGATTGCAGAATGGCATGGGAAAGTGTCCCTCAATGGGAGAAGGAACAAAGCAGCTCTGCCAAGGAACCTTCGGCAGAGGATTGGCGAGTATCTCCAGGAAAGTTTCCTAGAGATCTCTCTGGAAGATTCCTGTGAAATCTTGGTGTGCATCAACACCTTGTTCCACCGCACTGCTTAGCTGCACAGTGGAATGTCCAGCACATAGAAACACAGCCAGCCTTGTATATTTCTATGCCCTCAACCCACCTCTGCACTTCACAAAGCAAAACTACTTTCCAGGGGTTTTCTCTCTTGCTTCTTGCTCACCAGAGTGCAACTTCTGAGACTGGCTAGACACTTCTGGAGTGGAGAACAACTCCTGACTGGATGCTGCACTGGATGACCCCGCCGTGGGCTCCACATCGTTGTCTATCTCCACCTCTTCGTCAATGACTTAGTCCTCTGAGGTAGGTCAACTTTCCGTAGGGTGACCAGATGTCCCGCTTTTATAGGGACAGTCCCGATTTTGGGGGCTTTTTCTTATATAGGTGCCTATTACCCCCCACCCCCTGTCCCGATTTTTTACACTTGCTATCTGGTCACCCTAACTTTCCGTCAGCTCCAGCCTCACCCAGGTATCCACAGGGCTCTTGGCAGTGGAGGTGGGAGTCGCCGCCGAGCATAGCGTTCAACTTCTTACAGAAATGGCAGGTCTTTGGCACAGCCAGACCTGTCACAACCAGAGTGACGCTTTGCCTCTCTTGCTTTCTGCCTCAGCTCCTTGATCTTTGCACTGCTCTGCATCATGTCCCAATCATAGCCCTTTTCGCACAAGCTGAACGAAATCTGCTGACCAGAGTGGTCAGGATGGGCATTGTGGGACACCTCCTGGAGGCCAATTAAAGTGATAAAATCAAGCGTGGTGTCTACACTGGCACTTTGTCGACAAAACTTTTGCGCAAAAAGCCCTATGTCTCTCGTCAAGATGATTTTTATTTTGTCACCAAAAGTGGCATTGCAGTGTATACGCCTCCACTGTTTTTCTGCCAAAAGCTGCCTTTTGCCACCAAAACTCTGCAGTGTAGACAAGGCCTAATATTGTCTCCTGGAGAAACTGCTGGCTCTCCTGAACTCCTTTATCCCTTAGATTTTTTTCCCATGGAACCTAACCTACCAGTTCTGTGAGTCTGTTAAAGTCTGCTTCTTTCTAGTCCATTGTCCTTATTCTGCTACCGTCACTCGTTCTTTTCCTTAGGATCCATGAAATCGATCATTTCATGATCACTTTCACTCAATCTTCAGATTTACAACCAATTCCTCCCTCTTAGTCATACTCAAGTCTAAAATGGCTGTCTCCTGGCCACTGCCTCCACGCTCTGAAACAAACAGCTGTCCCCAATACATTCCAAGAACTTAATGGAAATTTTGTGTTTTGCCGTATTTCTTTTCCAACAGAAGTCTGGGTAGTTAAAGTCCCCCATCACTACCAGGTCTTGTCTTTTGGATATTTCTGTTATTTAGTCTAGAAATACCGCATCTACCTTCTCTTCCTGATTTGGTTGTCTAGAGTAGACCCCCTACTATGCTGTCATCCCTGTTTTTTCCTCTTTTTATCTTTATCCAGAGACTTTCAACTGGTCTGGCTCTTGCCCCTTTCTGGCCCGCAGAACAAGTGTAAACATTTTTGATGTATAATTCAACTCCACCCCCCTTTTTTCTGTGCTTGTCCTCTCTGAACAAGCTGTAGTCTCTATGACAATATTCCAGTCATGAGATTTATCCAACCAAGTCTCTATGATGCCAGTTAAGTAATAATTTAGGTGATGTACTAACACTCCCAGTTCCCCCCTACTTTATGCATTTGTGTATAGCCAGCTAAGATGTTGGCTGCTTCCCCCACTGATTTTCCTCTTGTTGCTTCTTTGACCCTATTGTAATTTTCTATGTCCCTCCCCCTGTAACATCTAACCCTCTGTCATGCTGATGGCAGCAATGGTGACACAGGCAAGGCACTGCTGTGAAGAAGCGCCTGCTATTGGTATTACAGCTGGCATGGGCAGGGCACTGCGAGGTGGGAGCTTGTATTGCTGGAGGCTCAGTGTCACCCCGTTGCTGCGAGCTCTGGGCCCCACACAGGCAGGGCACTGCAGGGTGGAAACTCGTGTTGCTGCAGACTTGTGCTTGGGGAATCTCCAGAGGCCTGGGAAGTTGTCGGGTTTGAACACATGGCGATGCTGATCCTGGGGATGTCAGTGATTCTCTTTCCCTCTCCACCTTTTCCCATATCCCATTCATGCTTCCTCAACCTACAGTTCCCTGGCCTCCTGTCCCCCCTCCCCCCAGTGTAAGCATCGCATTTCTCCAGGCTTGGCGTCGTCCCTACACAATGTCTCTTTGCCTTCTCCTCTCTCCCCTACCCCATCTAAAGTCTGTCCTATCCCTCTCCTCTGACCCCTTGGCTGATGCTCTGAATTCATGCAGGATCTCAGCAGCTCTGGGTCTTCCCCGGGTTGGAGGTGCCTCAGATGGGACTGACCCTAGGGAGGCTCCAGAGGCCAAGCAGGACCAGGAGAAGAGCTGCCAGACCTGCTGAGACCTCCAGGGGAAGGGAGATCTCTGGGGGGTGCATGGAGAGGCTGGTGTGGGGCAAGACACCCTGAGCTCTTTGTCAGGTGAGGTGTTTGCAGAGCTGATTGGAACCCATGACACCAGCTGGGTTCTGTTTGAGATTTTGGCCCCCTTTTTAATTTGTATTAACTGATTTGCTTATCTCCTTTGGAGACTCAGCACTGGGCATCCCAAGGCACTGCCCTGAGGAAGCTCACAGCAACACAACTCCAGCTGGCACCGACATGGCACTGCTGCCAGGAAGCTCACTACCAGCTCCCAGGGGCAAGTCACTGGCAAGGGCAGCAGACATGGCTGCTCTGGGCAGCGGGAGCTGGGGAGCAGTGTCAGAGGAGGGCATTATACATGGCTGTGCATGTGTGTGTGGTCTGTGGCCTACAGCCTTGGGAAGCAACCTCAATAGCTTTTATACACTAACCAGGGTCGGCCTGGTCACAGTTTGGACAGGAGATCTGAGGGAAACCTCAGGGCTGTATAGAGTTGCCAGGCTTCCGGTTTTCAACTGGAATGCTCGGTCGAAAAGGGACCCTGGAGGCTCCGACTGGGCCATTAAAAGTCCTGTTGGCGGTGCAGCAGGGGGCTGGGGTAAGGCAGGCTCCCTGCCTGCCCTGGCTCTGCACAGCTCCCAGAAGCAGCTGGCATGTCCCTGCGGCCCCTAGGTGCAGGAGTGGCCAGGGAAGCTCCATGTGCTGCTCCCGTCCTGAGTGCCGGCTCTACAGCTCCCATTGGCTGCGGGGGCGGTGCCTGTGGGTGCGGGCAGCGCGCACCACGCAGAGGCACCTGGCCGCACCTCCGCCTAGGGGCCAGACATGCTGCCACTTCTGGGAGCCGCACAGAGCCATAGCAGGCAGGGAGCCTGCTTTAGCCCCGCTGCGCCACCGACCAGGAGCTGCCTGAGATAAGCACCACCCAGCCAGAGCCCGAACTCCCACCTGCACCCTAAATCCCCTGCCCCAGGTCAGAACCCCCTCCCACACCCCAACTCCCTGCCACAGCCCACAGCCCGAACCCTCTGCCACAGATCGGAAACCCCTCCCGCACCCTAGCTCCCTCCCAAAGCCCGCACCCCGCATCCCCTCTCTCACCCCTACCCCAGCCCTGAGCCCCCTCTCGGAGCCCACACCTGCCCCAAACCCCAAACCCCTGTCCTAGCCCTGAGCCCCCTCCCGCATTCCAAACCCCTTGGCCCCAGCCTGGAGCCCCCTCCTGCACTCCAAACCCCTTGGCCCCACCCCAGAGCCCACACCCCCGGCCGAAGCTGCATCCAGCCAGAGCTTGCACTGTCTTCCGCCCAGGGTCCTTGCCTCCCCCTAAATCTCCTGCTCTCCTGTTCCGCACTGTGCAGGCAGGAGAATGCCAGTTACCAGGCCAGAAGGTGATGTGTTCAAGTCCTGGCCTTATAATAATAAGTGAATGCTTTTTGTCTGCAGAGTGCCTTGCAAGCATTAATTAGCTGGGCTGTGACTTGAGCTCATCTCTCGTGTTGCCTCTGCAGTGTGAACTGGGTGCTGCCAGGTGCTGAGCCCCTCTGACCTGTGCTAAACCCCCTCCACTCCCTTTGAAGTTGAGGGTCACTCAACATCTCCTAGCATTGGCCCCCCTTAAAGATGTCATCCTCTGGAGGAGACTTTAAATAGGAGTCAGTGTGGAATATTTTATCTTCCAGCTCAGCAGAAGTGAGCAGCAGGGACCTCCATTTCAGGGGACTTGAAGATGCTGCTCTCAAAGAGCTTTACAAAAGAACTTCCTCCATGCCACAGATGGGGAAACTGAGGCACAGAGTGGGGCTGTGGCTTGCCCAACGTCACCCAGCAGGTCAGCAGCAGAACCAGAAGTAACATTTCTCTTTTTTCCCACTCCAGTCCTCTAGCCCCAGTCCTCCCAAGAGCCTGTTAGACACTGCAAAGAGCTGGGCGTGAGTCTATGAGCTCCCTCAGTACAAGAGTCCCTGGGTCTGATTCTCCTGATTTCTCCTTCAATGTCTTGGGATGTGCATTTCTTTGAGCTCACACCATCAGCGGCTTTTATCTTTGCACAATCACTACCCTATCTTGCTAGCCCCTTCATTCCTGAGTTCTTTTAACCACAACACCCTGCATTAATGGCTCCTAAGGAAGTTAACTTCCTGATTTCCAGATCGCTTTGGGTTCCTCCTCTGGTCTGAAATACGAGGACAGAGCTCGGACTTTGTCTCCTCTGGGCCAAACTGAGGCCCGGTGTAAGTGGGGTGAGTCCCTAGAGTGGCACAGGTATACACTTGCCCCTCTGAAGCCCTGTGATGGGGTGCACTTGTTCCCCACTGGCCAAGAAGGGGTTAACCCCACACTCTGCGCAGAGGAAGCCCTGCCCCCTCGCCGATGTTGGGCACGCTCCAACTGGAGCACTGGCATAAAAGGGAGTGATTCAGTTCAGTCTGGGTTGACTGCTGTGGAGGGAGGATGCACCTTGCAGGCTCCAGTCTGGGAGCTGCAGAAGGCCCTGACCATGGAAGCCAGAGGTGCTGAGACACAGGCAGACACCCAAGCAGCCATGGATGTCCAAATAAGGTTGTAGCTGCTGGGAGCTGCACACGCCGAGGAGCCCAGAGACCCTGGAGACGCCTGGGCCACTGCATCAGAGACACGGTAGGAAGTATCCCAGGGGGACTAGTCATTGTGCAGGGTGGCATCAGTGTGTTTCGGCCCCTCTGACTCGAACTCACTTGCCAGTGCCAGGGCCTTGGGCTGGGACCCGGTGCAATAGGGAGGGCCCTGGTCCCCCTACTCCAGCTGTCACCCGCCCCTAGGTGGCGGCCCACTTCTCCGACTGGCCACTAGGCAACACGGACCTATAAAGAAGGGCAGCTTTGTTGACTCTGGCAAGTAGGCCACACAGCCCTGTGGCGAAGGGCAGCATACTGTCTCTGGCCATTGGACCACTCTGCCCAGAGGGAGAGGGCAGACATAGTGATGTTGGCCACCAGACCACCTAGCCCCGCGAGTTTGGGTGGCCTAATGGCCAAAGTCTATACGGCCTTACTGCCCTGAAGGTAAGGGTAGTCAGGCAGATGTAACTGTGGGGCTATAATGCCCTTGCCTGACACAAGGGGGACAGAGTGCACTCTCCCCATGACAACCCCCCACATATTAAGTTGGCTGGTGGTGGGGCAGCTCCGCACATGGGCACCATGATGGCTTGGGACATCTCATGGCCAGATCCCCATCTCTAGGACAGGGCTCTCTGGCACTGGAGCTCTTGTCCCTGGGAGCAGAATCTCTTTGTTGGCACCAAATAGTATGACCAGAGCAGCTCTCCCCAAAGAAGAGCCATTCTGGGCTGGCCTTTCTCCCTCTGCTATTCTGAAGGCTCTAGCTCTGCTCGAGGGGTGTCAGCATGGGGACGTCCCCTTTGCCATGACAGCGCCTGACAGTCGTCAGCAATGAAGGGACATTGCTGAGGAGTTCCAGGCAGGAGGCTGCCCCTAGCTGGTCGGCGTTGTCCAGAGACAGGTGGCTGGAGCTGCGTGAGTGCTCTGGTTAGGAATCAGACCTCCCACCTCCCCACACACACCATAAGCCAGTCTGACAGGCACTGCTGTGAGTCTGTCAGATTTACCCCATGCCAGGTGGCTTACCCTGGCAATCACAGAGTGGGCATTGGGCCAGCTATTGACCCCTAAGTGAGGAGATCTAGCAGCTGGCGATCCGGCTTCCTTCATGCAAGGATTAGGAAGCTTCCAGCACAGGCGAGACAAGGAGCAGGCTTCCTCTGGGGAGATCCTGCTATATTGGTCATGCAGACCATGGGGTGAATCCTGCTGCAGACAGACAGTGTGGTGCAATATAGTGATGCTCCAAGCCTGAGATTTGCAAAGGTGCCTAAAGGAGTGAGGTGCCTAATCCATTGGAATTCAGTGGGATTCAGGCACCCAAATCCCTTAAGCACTTCTGAACCATGAGAATGATTAAAGGCTCAGAAAACTTGCCTTATAGGGATAGGCTCCAGGAGCTCAAGCTGTTTAGCTTAACACAGAGCAGGCGAAGGGGTGACTTGATCCCAGGCTGTAAGTACTTACACGGGGAACAAATATTTAATATTGGGCTTTTCAGTCTCACAGACAAAGGTCTAACACAGTCCCGTGGCTGGAAGTTGAAGCTAGACAAATTCAGACTGGAAATAAGGGGCAAATGTTGAACAGTGAGGTTAAGCCACCATTGAGTTGTGGGGGATTCTCCATCACTGGCCATTTTAAAATCAAAACTGGATGTCTTTTTCTAACAGATCTGCTTCAGTTCAAACAGGAATGATTTCAGGACCAGTCTCTGGCCTGTGTGATACAGGAGCTCAGACTAGATGATCACAGTGGTCCCTTCTGGCTTGGAATCTGTGAATCTAAGAAAATCCCAGCCCATGGGTCCCCAAAGTAATTGTGAGTTTCATAAATGTGCCAGAACCAGTATCAAAACCAGATTAACTCAGGATCATCCCAGAAATTCTAGGCTGGCTGGCAGCTCTAATGTGTGCTCCCCATGCCCTGGGAGGGATATGGCTACGGCTTCCTTCTCCTAGAGGAGAACCTGGTGGCAATTTGGATTTTGTGCAGGTATTTTTGTGTGTGATTTGAATTTTATGATCTATATTTTCCTCCTTAATCCAAAACTCAGGCCAGGTTGGGTCCAACATGCAGATGTTTTTTAAAATTATGAATCTTCAAATTAAAAGGAAGATTTCTGTGAAATGCTTTTGAAAAAAACATACAAATATAAAACAAGCCAAAAGGGTTCAAAAAAGAACTAGATAAGTTCATGGAGGATAGGTCCATCAATGGCTATTAGCCAGGTTGGGCAGGGATGGTGTCCCTAGCCTCTGTTTGCCAGAAACTGGGGATGGGCGACAGGGGATGGATCACTTGATGATTACCTGCTCTGTTAAAAATTAATGGAGATATCCTATCTCCTAGAACAGGAAGGGACCTTGAAAGGTCATTGAGTCCAGCCCCCTGCCTTTGCTAGCAGGACCAAGTACTGATTTTGCCCCAGATCCCTAAGTGGCCCCCTCAAGGACTGAACTCACAACCCTGCGTTTAGCAGGCCAATGCTCAAACCACTGAGCTCTCCCTCCCTGTTTATTCCCTCTGGGGCACCTGACATTGGCTAGTGTCAGTAGACAGGATACTGAGCTAGCTGGACCTTTGGTCTGACCCAGTAGGGCCATTCTTATGTTAAAACTGTGCTAGCACAGGAGAAATGGAAGGTGAAATTGACAAAAGGGACTTGGCCACTCAAATCTATCACCAGCCTCCAGGCAGATCTGTCTGTCTGTCAATCTATCTGCTGCCAACCCTACATGTCCAAATATCATTAATCTGCCCCCAAAATCATGAGATTGATTTAAAAATCACAAGATTAAAATATACATTTTTGGTTGTTTTATTTGCCTTCTCATGTTTGAACCTTTAGGACAGGGTTCTCAACCCTGAGAGGTATGCAGAGATCTTCCACGGGGATACATCAACTCATCAAAAAGCACTAGCAAAGTCAGTACAAACTAAAATTTCATACAGACAATGACTTTTTTAAACTGCTCTATAGACTATATAGTGAAATGTAAGTACAATATTGATTGATTTTATAATTATATGGTAAAAAAGAGAATGTAAGTCATTTTTCAGTAGCAGTGACTGTGACACCTTTTCATATTTTTTATTTCTGATTTTGTAAGCCAGTAGTTTTTAAATTAGGTTGGGATACATAAGACGAATCAGACTCCTGAAAGGGATACAGTGGTCTGGAAAGGTTGAAAGC
The DNA here is from genome assembly GCF_002925995.2 of Terrapene triunguis. Classification (NCBI taxonomy): domain Eukaryota; kingdom Metazoa; phylum Chordata; order Testudines; family Emydidae; genus Terrapene; species Terrapene triunguis. Next base: position 1,434,047 of record NW_020665133.1, read on the forward strand.
CACTGCTTTAGGATACCCTTGGGACATGTTTTCAAGATTTTCTCCACAGCCATGAGGGCTGGAAACTTACTTTAAAAACAAACTCTCAAACTAACATAACTCCAAGAGATAAGAAAAACCCCAAATATAGTGAGACTTCCAAGAGTTGGCAACACATTTATCTTATCTATCTGATCTAATCACTATACATAGCCTTCTATATATTTCTGTCTTATTTTTTTTACAAGACCACATTACCATGGTATCTAAGTACTAACTAGAATCATCTGCTTAGTCTATTTTCATTGTTCAAACTGAGAAGAAAAGAAAAAAGAAAACAAATAATGAGAAGGGAATTAGATTCTTAAAATCCCTCCAGCTTTAGTAATCCAAGGTGTTATTACCAAGAGAGGTGCAGACTTTTAAAACATGTATTATTTTTAACCAGACAGGGTCCCCTTTAAACCATTGTTATTCAAGGGAAATTTAATTTGCAAAACAATGTATTTCTAGCTAAATGAGAACCTGGGCTGTGATTCCTGTTTGCAAGTCATTCTCCCCTGGCTCACAGCATGATCTGGGAATTCAATTAAAAATAAAGCAAATCCCATCACAGCAGACCCTGCCAGAGTCCAACAGCTCAGACCTCAAATGTTCTCAGCTTCCTTAAGCATCTAGAATTTGTGGGGGATTCTACATTTGGTCTGGTGAGTTTTCCCCTCCCTGCTTCTGTGCCTGGCTGTTTTGAAGCCTTAGCAAAGGTTCAGTCTGGGTTTGGTTCAAGGTTTCGATGGAAATTTGGAAGGGACGGTTCTTGTCTTTGCTATTAATGTTTGTCCATACACATGTCCAGGGAGGGGACAATATTAGCACGCCCCCTGGTCGGGAAGAGCCTATGCAGCCAATGTACAATACTCTCATTATCTTCAACAATTCAGGGGCAACGTTAATCCCTGGTGTCTTCCCAGACTTCAATTTATGAACTGTGGTCCTATCTGTTCTTGGTTGAAGGAAGGTCACTCTACCAGAACTTCCTGCCCCTCTTTAATGGAAGAGAGACTGCAGCTGGTGGATAACTGAGGAGTGCCTTGAACTGATCTTCTCATGAATGCAGGTGATCCTGCCGACTCTGGCTGATACAGCCATCTGGATTCCTTCCTCCCACCTTCCCCTGGAAACACTGCGGTTGAATAGAGGATGTGGACATTGTGCCTGGCAGGCAGCCTGTTCTAAGCCAGCTGCCTGAGTCAACCACCAGGATTCCTTCTCTTTCCTACACAGTGACTTGGCGATGTTCCGACATTGAACCCCAGCCAGCCTTTGATTTGGCAAAATTCTCCTTGTCTCCATCAGCTGCTCCATAGCAAGTGGCAGGACAACCTCAGAAAAGAGGCTATTTGAAGCCAAACCCAACAACTGCCTCCATCAACACTGGTTCAGTTTCGGTGACTTTCTTGGTAGGAACATATTTTAAGAATGGAAGACTAATGAATTTGGAAGCCAGGAATGCTGCTACATGGTGGCATGACAAGATTGCCAGTGATGGACATAAACTGAATATACTTAAGCACTGTGCCAGAGATCAAACCAGGATCACTTGATTTGCAAGGAGACCATGTCTCTTTGGGATTTTCCATGATGATGATGGTCCATATGTCAGGTCTTACAAACACCAGTGGGCATATGGTTTTATCAGGGATATGCCACTCCTTACTCCACTTCTGTTATAACAATAGAGGCAGTGACTGTGGTTTTCATATGTGTTTTCTATGCATCCCCGATGAACACGCCTTGAACTGACCCTAATGAAGGTCAGTTCAAGACGTGTTCATCCCCTTCCTTTGTGGGCCATGGGAAGAATGAGATTGCCTGCATTGCCTTCAACAGCCTCCTAAAATGACTATAATCAAATCTCATGCTTCAGGGCTTCAGATAGTTGTCTGCAAGGGTCAGGAAGGATTTTTTTCACCTGAAGCCCAACTGACTGGCTATATTGTAGGGGATTTTTTCACCTTCCTCTGAAGCATCAGAGATTGATCATAGCTGGAGATGGGACACTGGATGAAGTAGACCAGTGCTCTGAGATGCTGCAGAGAATCTGCTCTCTTAGATGTCTGGCTGATGTGTCATGTTCAGCACCAAACTGATCACCAGAACTGGAGTCGGGAAGAAATCTTCCCTCAAGTCAGATTGGCAGGGACCATGGTTTTTTCACCTTCCTCTGCAGCGTGAAGCATGGATTGCCTGCTATGATCATCTGGGTATATCTCACTTAATGAATTCTCTGCCATTGTGCAGGGGCCTTGGGCATTGGTGACACTTTGGTGTCTCCTGTTCTCTGCCTGCAGCACACAACAGTCTTTTGAAGGCTGAAATATTTGAGTCTTACTAAAGTCCTTGAGCTCAATGTAGGGGTATTTGGGTGAAAGTTAATGGCCTGTGATATAGATGATCTAATGGTCCCTTCTGCCCTTACACTCTGAAGCTAAGACTGGGTTTGCATAGCACCTGGCACAAAGGGCCCCGCTTGTGGGCAGAATCTCCAGGTACTACTGCAATCAAAATGTGTAAATAATAATAAGGCCAATACAAAGTGAATTAACACTGGGTCCCTCCTGCATTTCTGAGCCAGGGAGCAGCCTCAGCCAGTTTAGGGAAGGAACCTCCAAGGAAACTCAAGCAGATAAAAAACAAACGAGACAGAAAGGGAAAACACAGGCACGTGCCCACAGCCAGAGAGAGGTATGATACATATTAATACATTTACTTTGTCCTTGACAAAGGAAACTGAGGGATGGGCATGTGCAGAGACCTGTGAATTGCCCTGCTGGTGCTGGGTTGGCCTCTTCGATGACCTCTGATCACAGGGTCCAGAAGCCACCAGACTGCAGCTTGACGTTGGTCTTCTTTCCACACCCTTGGCTGCATGGTATCCAGCAGTAACTAAGAGAGGCCTGCCACTGTCTGCTGAGGCCTGCTAATAATCAGCACTGGGAACTTTGTGTGGGCTGGAGGTCCAGGCCAGGTAAGCACCAGCCATGGGCTTGAGTGCTGAAGCTTGGATCCAAAGCGGGCTGGATGTGATGTCCTGGTGAGAATCCATTTCACATAGATAAGCCTGAGTGGCCAAGTTTGGATCCAGCTGCAGATGCAAAGTTCAAGGGAATTTGGATAGGGATTCTGGTTTGTACCCATCTCGGATCAGCAATTTGGCTCATCAGAATCACACCAATGGAGGTGGGTGGTGTAAATAGGTGGCCCCCATGCTAAGTGTTTGTTTCCGCAGAGCCCTAGCTTCCAGATGCAGCTGTCATAGAGTCATAGAATATCAGGATTGGAAGGGACCTCAGGAGGTCATCTAGTCCAACCCCCTGCTCAAAGCAGGACCAATCCCCAACTAAATCATCCCAGCCAGGGCTTTGTCAAACCTGACCTTAAAAACCTCTAAGGAAGGAGATTCCACCACCTCCCTAGGTAACGCATTCCAGTGCTTCACCACCCTCCTAGTGAAATAGTGTTTCCTAATATCCAACCTAGACCTCCCCCACTGCAACTTGAGACCATTGCTCCTTGTTCTGTCATCAGCCACCACTGAGAACAGCCGAGCTCCATCCTCAATGGAACCCCCCTTCAGGTAGTTGAAGGCTGCTATAAAATCCCCCCTCACTCTTCTCTTCTGCAGACTAAACAAGCCCAGTTCCCTCAGCCTCTCCTCGTAAGTCATGTGCCCCAGCCCCCTAATCCTTTTTGTTACCCTCTGCTGGACTCTCTCCAATTTGTCCACATCCCTTCTGTAGTGGGGGGACCAAAACTGGACGCAATACTCCAGATGTGGCCTCACCAGTGCCAGATAGATCACTTCCCTCGATCTGCTGGCAATGCTCCTAGTACTGCAGCCCAATATGCTATTAGCCTTCTTGGCAACAAGGGCACACTGCTGACTCATATCCAGCTTCTCGTCCACTGTAATCCCCAGGTCCTTTTCTGCAGAACTGCTGCTTAGCCAGTCAGTCCCCAGCCTGTAGCGGCACATGGGATTCTTCCTCCGTAAGTGCAGGACTCTGCACTTGTCCTTGTTGAACCTCATCAGATTTCTTTTGGCCCAATCCTCCAATTTGACTAGGTCACTCTGGACCCTATCCCTACCCTACCCTACTTTTGGCAGTGCCCTGGCTCCAGGGGCTGATCAGTGAATGAGTTTGCTAGTCTGAGGATACCAAGATTGTAATGTAGGGAAACTCAGGTGAGTGGAGTTTCTGGGGAACTCGAAAGCATTGAAATTCTCTGTCTCTCAGTGCAGCCCGCTTGCACAGTTTCAACTTGAGCTCAGTTGTATTAAATGTGTGTTGCCTCTGGAACCTTAAAGTTGACCTGCCAAAGGACATTCTATATATTGGGTTGCACCCTTTTTTGCTTCTTTATAGTGGATAAAACCCCCAAAAGACTGAAAGTGATTGTTCAGAAAAAGTTTTGTCAGAAAATTCTTGACCAGTTTTAGAGGCAGAGAGCAGGGACCATAAAGGCACAGTATGGCGAAAATTAAGGCATGATTGTTACGAAGTTTAAAGAGACCACACAAGGACAATAGGAACCACTTGCAACTGCAGTTATCTCAGACACAGAAGATTGCTGCTACTACTTGCTTCAGAACACGGCCAGAAGTATCCCATGAACAGCATTTCCAGATGGTATTTTCAGTCCTGGCCAGTACCAGGAAGTGTGGAAGGAACTGTGAAATGAAATAGAATTCTTTGTAAAAGTAGAGCAGCACAAATGAGAATGAAATGGTGGTTTGATTTCATTTTAAATCTGAATTGATTTTTCATTCATTAATTATTAGTATTCCCTGCACTGTCTCAAAGCTGCAGGTAAAGATTGAGTTTGAATTGGGCTGGGTTAGTTCTTAGGAACGTGTAGGAACTTTAATAGTGGATCATATGAGTGGAATACCTAAGTTCAGTGTTCTGTTTCTGAGAGTGACCAGGACCCAGATCCCTGGGTTCATCTGGATCCTGCCTCCAACTCAGCAGATACATTTACTTGGTGGATCACTCGCTCACCACACAGCATGTCCTAGCCTAGCCTTGTGTAGTGACTTGGCCTGGCTCCCGACGGCCCCTGAGAGGGAGGAGCCAGAACAGCCACCCAAGTGGGCCGAGCCGCCGGCACCTGTTCCCGCCCCCCGGAAGTGGGCGGAGCCACCGGCACCTGTTCCCGCCCCCCGGAAGTCCAGGGGCGGGACAGGAAGTATAAAAGCCAAGCCCCAGCACTCAGTTGGAGCCCAGCGGCCGGAGAGGCCAGACGCCCCTGCTCGGGCTCCTGCTAAACCGCGCCTGCCCCGAGCCAGGTACCCGGAGGTGGACGGACCAAGCCTCCCCAGAGCCAGGTATCCGGAGGTGGACGGCCCGAGTCTCCCCAGAGCCAGGTATCCGGAGGTGGACGGCCCGAGTCTCCCCCGAGCCCGGTACCCCGAGGTAGGCTGGCCGAGCCTACCCCGAGCGCGGTACCCCGAAGCGGACTGGCCGAGCCTGCCCCGAGCGCGGTACCCCGAGGAGAGGCCCGAGCGCCCCCCTGACCCGAGACCGGAGGAGCGGCCTGACCTAGACAGCCCTCAACACGCCGAGGAGCCCATGGTGTGGGACCCCGCTGCCGAGCCCAGCGAGGAGCAGGTACCCATGGAGGAGGAGGAGATGGGAAGTGGCCCGGGGATCGCCGACCCGGAACCGATGTCAGTGTGTTGCGGGCAGGATCCCCACTGACACCGTGGCAGACGGTCTGCTGCGGATAGGGCCCCGGGCTGGAACACAGTGGAGTGGGTGGGCCTGTGTTCCCCCCTGCCACCCCACGCCGGGTGGCAGTCTCTCCTCCTCCCTGCCAAAGGGTCTGGGCTCACTGACGTTGTTAGTGCTCAGCCTGCTGCAAGGACCTGAGCCCTGGAACTAGTGTTTGCTGCCCCGCCCTGACCCAGGGCCTGGGCTACCTGACTCTATTTGCTGCCCCGCCCTGACCCAGGGCCTGGGCTAACTGACCCTGTTTGCGGCCCCGCCCTGACCCAGGGCCAGGGCTAACTGAACTATTGGTTGCTGCCCCGCCCTGACTAAGGGCCTGGGCTACTGAA
>NW_020665133.1:1440153-1482492 GCF_002925995.2 Terrapene triunguis
CTTTTGGTTGCTGCCCCGCCCTGACTAAGGGCCTGGGCTACTGAACTATTGTTTGCTCAGCTCCTGACGGAAGGACTGAGCCCAGAGATTGTGTTCTTGCCCAACGCTGAGGCAAGGACTGGCGCCCAAAATCCCTAACCCTAAGTGTTAGGTGCCCCGCCCTGACTGAGGGTCGGGGCTTAGCTGGACACGGTATTGGCTCAGCCTGCAGGGAGGCTCTGAGCCCCTCGGACCCTTATGTGTGTGGCCCCGCCCTGAGCTAGCGTTTGGGCCTGTTTAACCGTGTGCTTTTGTTTTGCCCCTGCCTAAGGGGCGGAGCCCCGAGACTTTCAAACCCCGAGGACCAATTTGGGGCTGCATAGTGACTTGGCCTGGCTCCCGACGGCCCCTGAGGGCCCAGCTCCCGCACCGGACTATTACACCTTGCCATGGCTGGTAGGCCCGGCTTCTCCCCCTCAGCATGCTCTAGGGGTGGGCATTTCATGAGGACCTTCCTTTTCCATCAGACTAACTCTGCTTTCCCAGACTTATAATTGTCAACTATTTTGGAACCCTTCCCCCCCTTTCTCTCAGACACTCCTCCTCCTCTGAGCAGGCATGCTGGCCTGGTGACCATCCAGGCATCTGCTATCTGCTATCATAGGCCATCAGGGTTGGAAGGGACCTCAGGAGATCATCTAGTTCAACGCCCTACTCAAAGTAGGACCAACCCCAACTAAATCATCCTAGCCAGGGCTTTGTCAAGCCGGGCCTTAAAAACCTCTAAGGAAGGAGATTCCACCCAGGGCCGGCTCCAGCATTTCTGCCGCCCCAAGCAAAAAAAAAAAAAAAATGCCGCGATCGGCGGCGGCAGTTCAGCGGCAGGATCTAGCCTGGATATGGACAGAGAACTCTTTAATGTTTTTAGGGAAGTAAATACTAATAGGAACTGTGTAATCATGGGAGACTTTAACTTCCCGGATATAGATTGGGGAACAAATGATAGTAACAATAATAGGGCTCAGATTTTCCTAGATGTGATAGCTGATGAATTCCTTCATCAAGTAGTTGCTGAACCGACGAGGGGGGATGCCATTTTAGATTTGGTTTTGGTGAGTAGTGAGGACCTCGTTGAGGAAATGGTTGTAGGGGACAACCTTGGCTCGAGTGATCATGAGCTAATTCGGTTTAAACTAAATGGAAGGATTAACAGAATTAAACCGGAGACTAAGGTTTACGATTTCAAAAGGGCTAACTTTAATAAATTAAGGCGACTAGTTAGGGAAGTGGATTGGACTAACATACTTATGGATCTAAAGGCGGAAGGCGCCTGGGATTATTTCAAGTTGAAGTTTCAGGAGCTGTCGGAGGCCTGTATCCTGAGAAAGGGAAAACGGTTCGTAGACAGGAGATTTAGACCGAGCTGGATGAGCGAGCATCTCAGAGGGGTGATTAAGAAAAAACAGAAAGCGTACAAGGAGTGGAAGATGGGAGGGATCAGCAAAGAAACCTACCTTATTGAGGTCAGAGCATGTAGAGTTGGAGTGAGAAAGGCCAAAAGCCGTGTAGAGTTGGACCTTGCGAGGGGAATTAAAACCAATAGTAAGAGGTTTTATAGCCATATAAATAGGAAGAAAACAAAGAAAGAAGAAGTGGGACCGCTTAAGACTGTAGATGGAGTTGAGATTAAGGATAATCTAGGCATGGCACAATATCTAAACGAATATTTTGCATCGGTCTTTAATGAGGCTAATGAAGGGCTTAGGAATAGTGGCAGCGTGACAGAGGGGAATAAAGGAGGGGGGGTTGACATTACCGTATCCGAGGTAGAAGCCAAACTCGAACAGCTTAACGGGACTAAATCGGGCGGACCGGATGATCTTCATCTGAGAATATTAAAGGATCTGGCGCGAGAAATTGCAAGCCCGTTAGCGATAATTTTTAATGAATCTGTAAACTCGGGGGTGGTACCATTTGACTGGAGAATAGCTAATGTGGTTCCTATTTTCAAGAAGGGGAAAAAAAGTGACCCGGGTAACTACAGGTCTGTTAGTTTAACATCTGTAATATGCAAGGTCTTGGAAAAAATTTTGAAGGAGAAAGTAGTTAAGGACCTTGAGGTCAATGGCAATTGGGACAAATTACAACATGGTTTTACGAAAGGTAGATCGTGCCAAACCAACCTGATCTCCTTCTTTGAGAAAGTAACAGATTTTTTAGATAAAGGAAATGCGGTGGATCTAATATACCTCGATTTCAGTAAAGCGTTTGATACGGTACCGCATGAGGAATTATTGGTTAAATTGGAAAAGATGGGGATCGATATGAAAATCCAGAGGTGGATAAAGAACTGGTTAAAGGGGAGACTGCAGCGGGTCGTACTGAAAGGTGAACTGTCAGGTTGGAGGGAGGTGACCAGTGGAGTTCCTCAAGGTTCGGTTTTGGGTCCGATTTTATTTAATCTATTTATTACTGACCTCGGAACCAAATGTAGGAGTGGGCTGATAAAGTTTGCGGATGACACAAAGTTGGGAGGTATTGCCAATTCGGAGAGGGATCGGGATATCCTGCAGGGAGATTTGGATGACCTTGTAAACTGGAGTAATAGTAATAGGATGAAATTTAATAGTGAGAAGTGTAAGGTTATGCATTTAGGGATGACTAACAAGAATTTTAGTTATAAGCTGGGGACGCATCAGTTGGAAATAACGGAAGAGGAGAAGGACCTCAGAGTCCTGGTTGATCGCAGGATGACTATGAGTTGGCAATGTGACGTGGCCGTGAAAAAAGCTAATGCGGTCTTGGGATGCATTAGGCGAGGTATTTCTAGTAGGGATAAGGAGGTGCTGGTTCCGTTATACAAGGCACTGGTGAGACCTCATTTGGAGTACTGTGTGCAGTTCTGGTCTCCCATGTTTAAAAAGGATGAATTCAAACTGGAACAGGTACAGAGAAGGGCCACTAGGATGATCTGAGGAATGGAAAACCTGTCGTATGAAAGGAGATTCGAGGAGCTCGGTTTGTTTACCTTAACCAAAAGAAGGCTGAGGGGGGATATGATTGCTCTCTTTAAATATATCAGAGGGATAAATACCAGGGAGGGAGAGGAATTATTTCAGCTCAGTACTAATTTGGACACGAGAACAAATGGATATAAACTGGCCGTCGGGAAGTTTAGGCTTGAAATTAGACGAAGGTTTCTAACCATCAGACGGGTGAAGTTCTGGAACAGCCTTCCGAGGGAAACAGTGGGGGCGAAAGACCTCTCTGGCTTTAAGACTAAGCTTGATAAGTTTATGGAGGGGATGGTTTGATGGGATAACGTGATTTTAGTCAACAGGTCAATAACGTGCCATCGCTGGTAATTAGTAACAATAGTCAATGATGGGATATTAAAAGTTACTACAGAGAACTTTTTCCGGAGGGTCTGGCTGGAGAATCTTGCCCGCATGCTCGGGGTTCAGCTGATCGCTATATCCTCCAGGGTAGATTGGCAAAGGCCCTGGAGGTTTTTCGCTTTCCTCCGCAGCATGGGGCAGGGGTCGCTTGCTGGAGGATTCTCTGCGACTTGAAGTCTTTAAATCATGATTTGGGGACTTCAACAGCTGAGTCAAGGGAGAGAATTATTCCAGGAGTGGGTGGGTCAGCTTTTGTGGCCTGCATCATGCGGGAGGTCAGACTAGATGATCATAATGGTCCCTTCTGACCTTAAAGTCTATGAGTCTATAATGGTCCCTTCTGACCTTAAAGTCTATGAGTCTATGAGTCTGTTATGCTTTTCCTGCTGTGCCAAGCCTCCAGCCTGTTTACAGGTATAAGCTGAAAAGCAACAGGTTTGTGGTACTGTCTTGTTACCACCCCTAGCATGTACAAAAGTTTTTTCCACAAATCAGGTATGTCACACATCTTCAAAGGGTTTGTTATTAGCATCAAGTCCTTTGTCTTGACCCATAGATGAAGTAGCAAAAGACCCAAGATTAACAGACAACTTATGACGGACAGACTTTGTTTACACAGCCTGGCTTGCCCAGTGTCCACTGCATTTCCCAATCCCTTTGTGTGCCATGGTAGGCGCTCAGATGCAGATTCTCCTGCCTCTTTGGAGAAGGCTCTCAATTCAGGCATGTGTTTGGGGTCCTGGCAAGGAAAGGGTGCACTGCAACCATGCCTGCCCTCAGGCCTAATTTGATGGTGTACAGTTTGCAAATTAATTCCAGTTCTGCAGTTTCTCATTGAAGTCTGTTTTTGAAGTTTTGTTGTTGTTAAAGAATTGCCACTTTGAGTAAAGACTGGGAGTGGATGGGTCACTACAAAAAGTAATTTTCCCTCTGCTGATACTCACACCTTCTTGTCAACTGTTGGAAATGGGCCACCCTGATTGCATTGGCCTTGTTAGCATTACAAAAGTAATTTTCCCTCCCCTGGTATTCACCCCTTCTTGTCAACTGTTAAGAATAGGCCACTTCCACCTTAATTGAATTGGCTCGTTAGCACTGACCCCCCCCCCCCACTTGGTAAGGCAACTCCCATCTTTTCATGTGCTATGATATATATTCTGCTTACTGTATTTTTTTACTCCATGCATATGATGAAGTGGGTTTTCGCCCACGAAATCTTATGCCCAGATACATTTCTTAGTCTCTAAGGTGTCACAAGGACTCCTAGTTGTTTTTGCTGATACAGACTGTCTCCTAATTCCCGAGCAGCACTTGTGACTTTACCCTCCCCTCTGGGGCTTTCAGCACAAGATTCCTTCTTGCTGTTAACAAACCCTGGGATAGATTCTGTCACATCAAAGAAATCATTTCCCAGTAGAAATGGTGCAAAATTGTGTGCCACTGCTGCAACAGTCAGTTCATCCTGCAAATTACCAGTTTCCATGTGTACCTTAGCTAAAGGTGCAAGGACTTTGTAACCTCCCACCAATTCTAATTCTGCCATTTTTCCTGGTAACAAATCCTTCTCCTGGATCAGGTCTCTCACAGAAATCTCTACACCAGTATCTCTCCATCCTTGGAGCACTTTGCCATTAAGCTTAACAACACGCCTATGCTCACTGCTTGGTTGTGTAGAAGCAACCTTTACAAATCCTGTGTGGTAAGAGGCAGTAGCCTGGGATACCCTTGTGCTCTGAGAAGCAGCAGCTTCATGTGTTACCTGGTGCCTGTTCCCATTCATCCAAGGACATTTATTCCTCAGGTGCTCAATGGTCTTACAATGATAGCACCTTCTGGGCTCCTCTGCTTGTACAGGAGACTTGGGACTAGGAACAGGGGACTGGGGAAATGAATGCCCAGCCTCCTCCTTCCCAGGGGTAAGACAGTGATTCTGCTTTCCACCAATCCTGTACCCCTCTGCCAGTGGTTTATGTTTAATTGCAGCTTGTGACTGCTTGTAAGAGTCTGCAAACCCAGCTAATTCGCCCACTGCACCCACCTTTTTGTCCTACAAATACTGTTTTACATCATCACTGCACATATTCAGGAACTGTTCCTGAGTAACCAAATCACACATTTCTTTAAAGCTTGTAATACCTTTCCCCCTCACCCACTTGTCTAACAAATCTCTCATTTTATTTACATAGGGCACATTACTTAATCCAGATCCCCTCTTAAGACTCCTGAATTTTACCCTGTAGGTTTCAGGTGTAATCTGGAACTGTTTCAAAACCAGTTCCTTAAATTTACCATAGTTTGAAGCATCATCAATAGGCATCTTATTGAATATGTCCAGAGCTCTCCTAGTCAATTTTGCAACCAAAGTGCTCATTTTTTGATCTTCAGGAATCACATGGAGTGTGCACAGTCTCTCAAAGGTGATGAAATATTCGGCAATACCACTGGATTCATCATACTGCAGGCATAATCGTATCCATTTGTGGATTTTTGGGGAAGTGGAGCCAGCTGCTGAAGGGTTTTGTCTCTTCCACTCCATTACAGACAGTTCATGCTTTTGGGTCGCAATCTGGGCCTCAATTTCTTTGTCTTTTAACTCCAGAGCTCTGTAGTGAGCAGCTTCCTCCCTGGCTGCCTCTGCTTCTTTGAGACTCATTTGAAACTCACGGTTCTTTGCCTTCTCTTCTGCTTCCAGTCTGGCCAGCTCTAGTTTTGTAGCTGTCTCACTGGTAGTCATTTTCCTGCTTTCTTGTGTTTATTTCCCTCACCCAAAATAAATGAACAGAAAATAAAAAACCAGTAACCACTTTGTCTGTTCTGCAGCCACCACACTTAAAATCACTACCAGTGTCTCAAAGCAATCAGCTGTGCACAGATCCTGCTCAACTACGCCACTGTGATGGGTTTGGTCACAGAGACCCCCTTGGGACTGTCACCTGATGTGCTGAAACTACCTCTGAGCCCATTTTCTTTGCCAGCTTGGGATTCCAGAACCCTGTCTTGTTGAGCCAGACATGCTAGCCTGCTCAAAACACAGACCCAGGGTCTGAACCATGCCCCCAAAGCTGAAGACTTAACTGAAAACAGCTCAGCAAGTACTCCTGTCTCCAGCACCCAGACACCCAGCTCCCAGTGGAATCCAAACCCCAAATAAATCCGTTTTACTCTGTATAAAGCTTATACAGGGTAAACTCATAAATTGTCCGCCCTCTATAACACTGATAGAGAGACATGCACAGCTGTTTGCTCCCCCAGGTATTAATCACTTACTCTGGGTTAATTAATAAACAAAAGTGATTTTATTAAGTATAGCAAGTAGGATTTAAGTGGTTTCAAGTAATAACAGACAGAACAAAGTAAGTTACCAGGCAAAATAAAACAAAACACGCAAGTCTAAACCTAATACATTAAAAAACTGAATACAAGTAAATCTCACCCTTAGAGACGTTCCAATAAGCTTCTCTCACAGACTAGACTCCTTCCTAGTCTGGGTCCAATCTTTTCCCTTGGTACAGTCCTTATTAGTTTCAGCTCAGGTGGTAACTAGGGGATTTCTTATAACTGGCAGCCTCCTTTGTTCTGCTCCACTCCCTTTTATAGCTTTGGCACAAGGCGGGAATCCTTTGTCTCTCTCTGGGTTCCCACCCATTCTTCTAAATGGAAAAGCACCAGGTTAAAAATGAATTCCAGTATCATGTGACATGTTCACATGCCCTGTGAGCCCCCCTCCATTCTTCCAGGGTTGGCCCACACGTATACAATGGAGGCTTGCAGGTAAACAGAGTAATCTACAGTCAATTGTCCTTGTCAATGGGAGCCATCAAGATTCCAAGCCACCATTAATGGCCCACACTTTGCATAATTACAATAGAACTTCAGAGTTGTACTTCATATTTCTAGTTTTAGATACAAGAAGGATACATACATACAAATAGGATAAACACACTCAGTAAATTATAAGCTTTGTAATAATGCCTTACAGGAGACCTTTTGCATAAAGCATATTCCAGTTACATTATATTCACACTCATTATATATTTCCATAAAATATATTGAGTGCAACGTCACACTCCCCCACTGCAACTTGAGACCATTGCTCCTTGTTCTGTCACCTGCCACCACTGAGAACAGCCTAGCTCCATCCTCTTTGGAACCCCGCTTCAGGTAGTTGAAGGCTGCTATCAAATCCCCCCTCACTCTTCTCTTCTGTAGACTAAATAAGCCTGATTCCCTCAGCCTCTCATAAGTCATGTGCCCCAGATCCCTAATCCTTTTTGTTGCCCTCTGCTGGACTCTCTCCAATTTGTCCCACATACTCCAGTGCATGGGTTTCTTCCATCCTAAGTGCAGGACTCTGCACTTGTCCTTGTTGAACCTCATCAGGTTTCTTTTGGCCCAATCAGTTGAACTAGCATCTCTCCTCTCTTCCTCTTGGTTGCCTTGCAGACCCTGAATCTGCCCATGTCCCCCCCACCTAGGGGACAGTGCCTCTCCCAGAGTTATTAGCTCAGAGACACCCAGGATCCAAGGAAAGCTCCACGGGAGTTACACATGTCAGACCTTTTTCTGAATCCAGCTAAGCTCTTGCCCCAAGTGATACCTTGTGGTCGTGAGTTCCACAGGCTCATTGTGTTAGAAAGTAAGTGCTTTGCTCAGTTTTGACTGTGCCACCTGTCGGTTTCATTGAGTGCCTTGTTCTGTGACCGGCGTTTTCTGTTGCCCGATCTTCCTTCTGTGTCCCAATCATTAATCTGAACGCCTGTAGCATCTCCCCTCTTATTCCTTTCCTCTCTAAGGTAAAAATTCCCATCGGTACTTGTCTCGCTTCATACTCATGTTTATTGTTGCCAGCAGATGAGCTGAGCTAAGGATCTAACAGGCCCTGGTTTAATCAGGAAGGGGTAGGGTGTTCAGGGAGGGCTTGTCTACACCAGAGCACTTTGCAGGCAGATCTGTCTCTCCAAGGGCATGTTTGGGGAGGTATTCTGATCTGAGTTGGGCAAAATTTTTCAGCCAAAACATTTTTTGCTGAAAAATGCAGATTTTGTTGATACCAAAACGTTTTGCAAATTCATGTTGGTTTCTCCCAGTTGCTCATGTTTAAAAAAAAAAAAAATCTGAAACCAAAACATTTTGATTTTTTGGTTTGAAATGACTTTTTCTTTCAAACTTGCCTTTAATTTTTTAAAATGCAAAAACATTAAAATGCCCCAAATCAAAACAAAATGTTTTGTTTGACCTGAACCAAGACATGTTTTGACTTTGATTCGCTGAATTTTCTTCCAGATTTTTCAGAATTGTTGGTGAACCAAAAAATCTGTTATTAAAGCTCAGTTCTGATCCCTTTTCTTGATAGTGACTCAAGTCTATTCTTTACACTAGTAAAGCCAGTGTAGCTATAGCTCTGGTGCCATATAGGCAAACCCTCCTCATGCAGATGCAGCTTCAACTGGCAGAAGAGCGCTTTTGCTGGTAGAGCTTAAACCAGTTCCTTGAATGAAATGAGCCACTCTTGCCGATATAACTGTCTCTACGCTAGAGCTTTTGCCAGTGTGAAATGTGATAAAGGAGTCACACCCCTGACTGACGTTATGCTACTGGCAAAAGTTTGTTGAGTAGCTCTGGCCTCAGTTGGTTGTTTTGCTGGTGCGCATGCGGGGCAGGAGTGCTCTGATCAGCAGCTGCATTGAGTCAGTACTAGCAAGGGAGGCTGATTTGTCACTGCTCGCTGTCCGAAAGAAGGCAGATGAGGAAACTCAAAGGGGATGCATGGGGAAAGGCTAATGCAAGCTCGATACTGCTCCCTGCTGCTTCAGATCAGCGACCGTCTGATACAGCTGAGGCACCAGAATCTATTCCAGCATTTCCCTGAGACCAGCCTGAGTAGGGAGTCCTGGTGACTGCACTCAGTGCTGGTGTCAGGCTGTAAAGGCAGGGAGAGAAGAGCCCTGAGCTGACCCTTTTACCCAGCGCAGGGAGAGACTAAGGGAAATCCTAGGGTTTCTTTCCCTGCCCCTGGCTGAAAGGCTGTTAGCTGCTGTCTCCTCACTTGACTGGGAGGTTTATGGAGATCTCACTGTCCTGGACGGAGAACCACTGGCCTGGCCTGGCTCAGGGAACAACAGCAGCTATGTGTGTATGGATGGCATTTCTCAGTTGCCAGGCTCCTCCTGCCCATCTGGGGCTCGCAGTGCACTGGTGGGAGTCAGGCAGACACTGGGCTCCATTAGGAGAGACAGTAAGTGTCCCCAAGGGAACCTAGGCTGCTGTACTTTACCCTTTCTTCAGGCTTTCTTGGCGTAATTAGAGTATAAGGTCTGAACTGTTCTCTATTACCACAGCACCTGGGACAAAGGGACCCTGATCCTGACTAGGGCCCCTGGGCACTACTGGACTATAATGAACAATAATAATACACACCGCTACACACAAACACGCTATCAAGGTGATCACACAGGCTACTTTGAGCCTCACACACACACACACACACACACACACACACACACACACACACACTCTACAATGGGAATCACAACTAGGTAGGCACACACATTACTTTGAGGCTGTCACACACACACACGATAGGATACACACACACACACAACTTTGAGGATCGCTCACACAGCCCTAGCATGATGGAGATCACACACGTGGACACCACTCTGGGGCATGCGTGCACACACACACAGTAAGAAGAGCGTCTCAGATTGCGGGGATGGGTACCTGCCACCCCCAACCCCCCCAAGTGTAGCAGCATCACCTCCAGAAAGACCTGAAATGGAACCGGGTGGGGCAACGAAGTTGTGGCACGGAGTTCGTGTAGGATCCAATGGCCCTGCCTGCGGAGCGAGTTCAGAATCCCATCCTCCCCCCACCCCATTTCCCTCCTGCTCTCTGTTCTGGTGTGGAATAATGTTGCTCTAAGAACTCGCTGAGGGACGGTGATGGGAGCCATATAAAATATTAATAACCCAAGCCTGGGAGAGGCGCACACACGCTGTATGCATAATGGACTTCTCAGACAACATCTCCATCCTGAGCAGATTGAAGGATTATCTGGCCCGCTGCAATCTCCAGGCGGGAGCGTCGTGCTGCACAGGCCCAGTGAGCGTCAGACGCTAGCTTAAACAGCAGCCTTCCATTGCTGTCCCCCGTGCCTCCTCCTTCCGCAGAGCACGGCATGCAATGGACCCTGAGATAGTGCCGAGCTAGGAGCTTCTCTTCGACTTGCTGCGAGTGCTTGGCTGGGAGCTGTTCAGGGATGTGTGTGTGCAGACAGAGGGGGATTGGGGAAGGAGAGGCAGAGAAAGCAAAGGAGGATTAGAGAAAGGCGCGTACAGAGAGCCGGAGAAGGGCTAAAGAAGGGTTAGTGTGTCCCATGTCTCTCCCTTCTCATGATGCACTTTCAGGCAGCATGATCGGGGGTCTGATCCCCCATGACTCGGTTAGAGACAGCGCCCCACAATGGACTTGGTAAGAACCCCGTGCAGAAATGCACTGGAGCAAGCAATGAGCTGCCAGAACCCACCTGTAGATGGGGCTGGCTCCCACCAGCATGCACCCACATCCAGGGCAGCAAGCGAGGCCAGTGAGCCAGCAGTGGGTGACATAGCGACACAGCATTTGTCCATGGGAGCCTGGGCGAGAGAACAGCTACAGGGAGGGGCCTGGGCAGTAGCCATGTGCAGCAGCAGCATGGCAAGGGAAGAGCATCACAGGGGAGAGCAGCTGTTACGTGGGGAGGGTCCATGAGGAGCAGGCTGGCAACGCATGTCAATATCTGAAGGGCGAGGCCTGGCGACTGAACAGCCTCCACAGCATTAGAGGGAGCCCCTGACATGGTCTCCGAGCCCCATTCCATGGTGCAGGCAGCTGCTGTCACTATGGGTCCTGAGTTGCTGTGTGACTTGTCTTTCTGCCCACACACGTTAAAGCTGCCTCGGGCTTCCTGCCTGCACGCAGCCATCGCTGAACGTCCTAGGGATGAATAATCCTCATGCCAGATGGCCAATCCCTGCCCCCATTGGGTTGTATGTCCCGGGGCAGAGGCAGTTACAAATGTGAGAGCAGATCCACATGCCTTTCCATTCCAGGAGGCGCAGGAATCCAGGCCAGGATGCCTAATTTGTTATTTTAGCTAAAAGGCAAACAATGATTTATTTTTGATAAACCCACAATAAATACTCTGTGTTGCTCTTGGGTCCATTGGATCTAGGCTGTTCTCAGTGGTAGCAGATGACAGAACAAGGAGTAATGGCCTCAAGTTGCAGTGGGGGAGTGTAGTGGGGTGGCTCCCCCACTCCAGTGGAAAAGGGGTTAAAGCCAGCCCTGGGAGAAGGTTGTGGCTGAGAGCTGCTAAACTGGGCTGCTTGGGGAAGCAGCCACAGCTGGGCCACGCCCCAATCAGGCCATAGCTGGCCTGTATAAAAAGGCTGGGAGCCAGCGGCCTAGAAGTCTTTCTCCAGGCTGGGAGAGAGCAGGGCCTGGCTGCCTGCAGAAAGGGTACTGGGTGTGATGCAGGGCTGGCAACTCCCCAGGCTGCAGGGCTGGTCCAAGGCCCACTGAGGTAGTGGGAGGCAGAGGAAGGCAGCAGGTCTGAACCCCCTTGCCTATGATGAGTGGCTCTTACACTGCAGTCTGCCCCAGGGAGTGGGGGCTTGGTGATGGCTGGCAGCAGCCCAGACTGAGGCAAGGTGGGGATTAGAGGGTTGGTGGGGTTTCCTAGAGAGGGGAGACCCATAGAGACTGGTGGGGGTATTGCCAGGGGGCAGCCCCAGGGTAAAGGGGCACCGGGGTCCGGGAGGGACACAGGGCCAGCTACAAGTGGGACACTGGCCTGCAGAGGGTGCTCTGGAGGCTGAAAGAGCTAATTCCCTGAGATGACCAGCAGGAGGTGCCGCAGGGGTGAGTCTCTCACCTTTACAGGGAGGTTCAGGTGGGATATTAGGAAAAACTTTTTCACTAGGAGGGTGGTGAAGCACTGGAATGGTTTACCTAGGGAGGTGGCGGAATCTCCTTCCTTAGAGGTTTTTAAGGTCAGGCTTGATGAAGCTCTGGCTGGGATGACTTAGTTGGGGATTGGTCCTGCTTTGAGCAGGGGGTTGGACTAGATGACCTTCCAGAGGTTTACAGCTTTTGCTCTTAATATTTGTCCCATTATTTTGTTATGCATTTCAATCAGACGGGTCAGCAAGTAATTGCCAGGATTACTTCTATTTCCTTCACTGAACAATGATCTGTCTTTTTCCCCTCTGCCCTCCCCAGTTCTCTGGCTTTTCTACATTGTTGGCTAGCAGTTGGATAAAATCATTAACTGATCCCCTGAACATTGTAGGGTAAATGCGATTCAGACCCATTGATTGGTATATTATTTGCATATTTCCAAGGAGATCCCATACCTGTTTTCCACCAACAGCTGTTTTTATACAGTTCACTTCTTATTTTTTCAAACTTCTTTTCCTTATTTCTTTTTGTTTAAAGCAGATTAATCCCCCACATGCATACACAGTTCAAGGGCTAAGACATTTCTGAATTATCATTAATTTAATCTTCCCCATCTCATTTATTAAAAACTCTGCTTTCACGCTCATGTTTTTGTTTTCCCCTGATATCCCTGTAAAAGCCCTTCTTATTCCCTGAGGGGCCTCTGCCTAGAATAAAGTCATTCTATTTCTTTATTGCTGCCCTTAACGTATCCTTCATCCTTATTTGACTGTGCATGTTCAAGAGTGTTTTCCTTCCTGCTTTTCACATCTAATACATAATTTGCAGTACTTATTATTTATATTCCCATGGGGCCTAGAGGCCACAACCAATATGGGGCCCTATTGTGCCAGGTGCTTCTCAAACACATATTGAGAGATTGTCCTGCTCCAAAGAGCTTGCAGGAGAGACAAGGGAGGGGCAGGGAGGGTATGTCTATGCTGCACACTGAGCCCAGGCTCTGGCTCAGCTTTGAGCCCAAGCCCGCTTCTCCCCACACACAAATCAGTCTGACATGGGTCAGCAAGCGCTCAGGACCCAAGTTCTAGGACCCTGCTAGGGGGGGGTGGTCAGAGCCCAAGGCCCAGCATGTCTCCAGTCCAAGCCCTGTCATTCTGCGGCATAGGTGCAGCTCTAGCCGCAGAGCCGAGTCAGAAGCATGTATGGATGTGTTAGCACAGCTGGGGGACCTGGGCCCACCAACTGTAAACCCAGATTAACAACGCAGTGTGGATGCTCAAGCATGGGGTTGGAAACACCAAATCCACAAGAGCCAGGTGTAGCGTGCGGTGTAGACAGACTCCGAGAGGTTAAAGGCTTGATCCACAAAGGGACGTAGGTGTTGCTGTCAGGTGTGTAAGTCCCTTTGTGGATCTACCCCTAGGAAACTTGCCCAAGACCGCAAAAGAAGTCTGTGGCAGAGGTAAGAATAAAATCCTGCTCCTAGCCCAGCGCCTTACCCAGAAAGCCATCCTTCCTCCTTGTGGTTTGACCACAAGGCCTATTTAGCAGCCACCCGGGCTGCTTCTTGCGTTTTTATTTTCAGAGGACTTATAGTCAGTGAGATGGGGTGCCAACCTCCCCCAGGTGAACAAAGGGTTAAGAGGTCTGTGAGCCCAATTAGCTCCCTTTGCTGCACCTGGAGGGTGATTAGACCCAGCTGGGTCTTCATAAAGGAGGGACATGAAAGCTCCAGGGGAAGTCTAGGAGAGGGATGCAGGACAGGACAGAGAAAGCCCGCAGACAAACGCTAGGGAGTTCCCTCTCCCTGGGAAGGGCTGGGGAAGGGATATGGGCCTAGGAAAGGGGACAAGGTTCCAGCAGAGAAAGGAGGAGCTGGGAGAAGCCAGAGGCCTGGGGACCAGAGGTCGGGCTGTGTTAAGCAGGGAGGCTGCACAAGGCACTCGAAGCAGGAAGTAGCTCAGGGAAACTCCAGCGTGTCTGATGGAGCAGATCTAGCTGGTCAATACAGGATCTTTGGCACAGACGCCGAGCAGATGGTGGGTCTGAGGAAGGGACACACAAGGCCGACATGAGGGTTATTGAGTGGAGGCTGAACATGGAGCCTCAAGGATGGGCCAAGGAACAGCCCAAGAGGGGGCAGAAGGATCTTGTGTGACCTGGCTGGAGGGCTGAGTCACGAGAGAAGAGCTGGAGCAGCCATGGTGAGACAAAAAGAGCCTGCTACACCAGGCCCAGCCACCAGGGAGCATGCCAGCAGTGAGTCAACCCTTCCACAGTCAGTCAGTGTCTTCTAATCTGCCAGCCTCCTAACATGCAGATGTATTTCCTCACGCGTCTCGTTGCACATCGCTCACCTGAGTTCTCAATCCCCCAGAACCTACTCCCTGGAAATCATCTACTGTGGCCCAGCAGCATCCCTCTATCCCACTCCTGGCTGTGCTCATCAGTGGTACCAAGCTTCCCTTTTATTCTCAATATCTCAGGCCATTTCTTGACATCACCAAGCAGTAGATCCAGGGTTGGCATCTCCTCTGATTGGGTTCTCCAGTTTCTGGAGCATGAACTGTCCTCTGTGGAACCTTTTTGACAATGCCAGGTGGGATCTGCAGCTGAGGCCCACAAGAGGCTCCCCTTAGGTTTCTGTTCCATGTAGGCTTAGCACAAGTATTTCAATCATGGCTCACGTGAAGAGGGGTTCAAAGCACTGGAGGCTGATTGCCCAGGTTGGAGCTTGTGCACTGAACTCTAGTCACATATGGACCAGGGCAAATGTGAAAGCCCAAGAGAAGCAGGTACAAATCTCTTCAAACTTCTCCAGAGGATGGTCCATGACCATATGGCTGCATGCTCAGGCCTCAGGGTCTTGAGAAGGACTCTGGGATGCTCAGAATCCTAGTTAAGCAAGAGGCAGTGTCCCAGGGGGACACAAAGGCATAGACTCCCTATGCAGATTGGGTCCCCTGAAATCTTACAAGGTCATGCACTGTTTGGGCTGGGGACACACATGAAGCCACGGTAAGGGGAACATAGCAAAAGATGGGGAAAAGGGCACCCTCCCAGAATACAGGCACCAACTGAATGCAAAGGCAAAACTCCCATTGACCCCAAAGGGAGCAGGACTAGGTTCATAGGGCCAGATTCTGCAAGGTGCTGGCCATGGCGTTGAAGTTCATGGGACTTCACAGGAGTTGTTCATTATCCTGCATAATAACAGCCTGCATCTCACGAACTTGCTTAATGCTTTGGACCCGGGGGGGAGTTCTTCCAATGTTAGTTTCTGTCACTGTTAAAAATTAGCTCCTTTTTGCTACTCTGACTTTTTCTAGCTTCAGCTTCCAGTCATTGGATCTTGTTAGACCGTTGTCGGCAAGAGCCCTCTGTTTTCAACATTTTGGTCCCCAGGGGCCAGAGCAGTACTAAGAGACTGGGGTCAAGTCACCCCTCTGACATTATTGACATGAACTGTGACTGTATAGATCATTGTTGCAACCAAGGTCCTATAGTTGCACCAAATCGTGTACAAAGGAGGTCAAGTTAGGTGTCTATGGAAAAGTTGTAATTTGCTGGTTATGATTATGCTGCCTGTATGTGTGTATCATTTTTGTATTTGAAGTTATGAATATTGACTATGTATTTGTATCTCAATGTGTTTGATTCTAAGTAGCATCAGTGAAGCATTTGGTCAGCTTCTTGAGAAAGGACTATTCTGAGTAAGTGCCCAATCAAGAAACACTTAACTGACAATGGACTTTGGGAGATGCCAATCTACATCTGAGCTTTTCTGGGAATGTTCAAACTAACAGGTAAACAATGGCGTCGGCTTGCAAAAAGCGGAATCATTCATGGACATGTGACTTGCCCAGGTGGCTACAAACTCCATCTTGTTGTTGTGATTTTGCACAGAAGAACAAAGGGGTTTCCACCCACACGAGAGAGAATATAAAAGGCCCTGGAAGCCTCTCCATTTTGTTTTCAGCTGGCTCAAGAGATGGTCGCTCCACCCCAAAGAGATGCCTGAAAGAAACTGGAACAAAGGACAGTAACTACGGGGGTGTGAGTGATTGCTGGACCCAGGCCATAACCTACAACATTGGTATGAAAAGGATTGGTCCCAGACTAGGAAGGAGTCCAGTCTGTGAAAGAAGCTTATTGGAACATCTCTAAGGGTATGTCTACACTACCGCGGTAGTTCGACGGCTGGCAATCGAACTTCCGGGTTCGATTTATCGCGTCTGGTCTGGACGCGATAATTCGAACCAGGAAGTGCTCGCCGTCGACTGCGGTACTCCACCTCAGCGAGAGGAGTACCGCGGAGTCGACGGGGGAGCCTGCCTGCCGCGTGTGGACCGCGTCTGAACCGCGGTAAATTCGAACTAAGGTATGTCGACTTCAGCTACGTTATTCACGTAGCTGAAGTTGCGTACCTTAGATCGAATTGGGGTGTTAGTGTAGACCAGGCCTAAGGGTGAGATTTCACCTGTAATCAGTTTTTTAGATATATTAGGCTTAGATTTGCGTGTTTAGCTTTATTTTACTTGGTGACTTACTTTGTTCTGTCTGTTATTACTTGGACCCACTTAAACACTACTTGTTATACTTAATAAAATCACTTTTGTTTATTTATTAACCCAGAGTAAGTAATTAATACCTGGGGGAGCAAACAGCTGGGCATATCTCTCTATCAATGTTATAGAGGGCGGACAATTTGAGTTTACCCTGTATAAACTTTATACAGAGTAAAACAGATTTATTTAGGGTTTGGATCCCATTGGGAACTGGGTATCTTGGTGCTGGAGACAGGAGTACCTGCTAAGTGGTGTTCAGTTAAAGCCTGAAGCTTTGGGGGACGTGGTTCAGACCTGGATCTGTGTTGCAGCAGGCTAGCACATCTGGCTCAACAAGGCAGGGTTCCGAAGTCCCAAGCTGGCAGAGAAAACGGGCTTAGAGGTAATCTCAGCACATCAGGTGGCAGTCCCAAGGGGGTCTCTGTGACCGAACCCGTCACAACCCCCTTAACCTTCTTTTTGAGCCTTTGAGTGAGACGGTCGAATCCTTCTCAGGACAGTGGGCCAAATCCATCGCTGGGGTAACTCCATTGGAACTCATGGATTTACACCAACAAGTGATCAGTCCAATGCAATCTCCTTCCATTGCAGCCTTTCTTGGGCCTGCTCTATGTACAGGTTTTTTATGTGGGTAAGAAAAATGTCCCGTAGCTGGTTATACCAGTACAACTGCTAGCGTGGAGGAAGCTTGGCTTATTTCCCTTCCCATATGAGACTAGCTATACGTGTAAAGGCATCTTTACACTGAAATAACTGCATCCACACCAGGGGAATTGTACTGCTTAACTACAGTGCTTTGGTTAAAGTAGCACAACATTTGTGTGTAGACAAAGCCTCAGATGCATGCTGGGTAAAACTTGGCCAGTCCTTGATTTGTTGGCTCGCTGGCTTTTTGAAAAATCAAAACAATAAAATTGGTTCAGGTTGAACCAAAAATGAATTGTTTTGAAATTTTTGGTGAATTGAAAAGTCGAAGAAACATTGTTTAGAGTGGAATGAAATTTTCATTTTGATTTGGAGCATTTTTTAACTTTAAAAATGAAAATTAAAGGGAATTTTGAACTGAAGAGTTATTTTGAATCAAAAGTCAAAAAATGTTTCATTTATAAATTACCAAAACAAAACATTGATTTATTTTTTGGAATTATTTTTTTTTAGTTTCTTTTGACCAAAACAATTCAGTGAAACCAGCATGAACGGACAGAATGTTTTGGTGTCACAGAAATCTGTATTTTTCACAGAAAATAAATTTTGATCAAAACATTTCATCTAGTGCTAATGCTGCTTCCAGGCAGGGTGTGTGTGTGTGTGTGTGTGTGTGGCCATGTCCCCAGAGATACCAGACAACAGCTAATAACACTGAGTGCCTCTCCTCCGGACCACCCCAGGCAATCCGACCGTCCCACCCACTCCACAGGTGCACTAGCTCCCTTGGCAGGCTTTTCATGACCCCTTAATCCCTTTGTTACTGTGCATTCAAGAACAGAAAGCCTTTCTTATGCACAGCGTGTCTTCCTCCCCTTTTCTCCTGAGCACACTTACTTTGATCTATGGGATTTTTGTTCCAGAGCTTCAACCTCTCTCCAGTGGAGTAGGGGAGAAAGGGAGGGGTTAGCCATGGCTCCAGACTCTTTATTCTCGCCTTTGGAGTACACAGCAGACTAACCCTTTTCTTCTGTAGCAGAAAGACAAAGGAAAAGCTGAACCCTCGGAGAGGGGCTGCTGGTTGTGAGTCTCCCCCACCCTGAATGTATTTCGATGTCAGGCCTTGGACTCCTGGGAGGCTACACTGATGAAGTCCTTCCCTCTCCCTGGAGGTCACGCTCATGGCGCTAACCCCTCAGGCTGGCGCTTTGTAAAGTCAGATCTCCTAGGCTAAGCAGGGCTCGGTCTGGTCTTGCCCTTGGATGGGAGTCTCTAAGGAAAACCTGGATTCTGTAGAAAGTGGGGTGGATCCTTCAGCAGGGGGCGCTCTCCCTCAGAGTCCATGCTGAGTTCAGTTCCCAGCCTGGTGCCAGGCCGGCTCTGGGCTGCAGGGAGTGGTGTGGGCACAATGGCAGCTCTATTCAGCATCCAGACTCAGCTGCTTAGAGCAGGGGCGCAGCGCCTGCTGCCTGGAGATCGGGACACATGGGGGAACAATTCCGATTTTCTGGTTGGAAGTGGTGTTTCAGTTTGCAACGTGAGCTAATCATAGTAAACAGAGGGTCCAAACTGAAACGAGACTTTTAGATTGACTCAAGCCAGTTTTGGGGGAGGGGAATTTTCAGCTGATGAAAATTTGAGATTTTGACTTTTTGTCCTGAATCCTGAAAATGTTGATCTCTCAAGAATGTTCCTGGGTTAATAAAACCATGTCCTGCCAGCTGTAGCCCAGACCCAAGGACTCTGGCGTGGCTCTAGAGGGAGGAGATATAAACCAAGGCTCTGACCATCATGGCCATTAACAATCCCAGGATACTTGTTTATAAGAGCAGGGGTGTTAATGCTGTTGGCCTGGCCAGATTCTAGTAGAAATTACTCACAGTTCCCCTACAGGTACCCGAGTACCCACCAAGAACTGAAATTCTCCTGATAACCCCCAAATGGCCAATGGCAGAAACTTGAGCACCTAGGGAACTTTTACAGCAAAAATGTAGGCACTGAGTAAAGTTTGGCATCTGCAAGGTTAAGCGGCAGCTGAGCAGGGGTTTTGTGGCTCACAACGGTGCCTAAAACTGGGGTTTGACACCTAAGTTCTTTTGTGGATCTGGGTCAAAATGTCCCTGTAGCTTTTCCTGAGCCCTCCATGAAAGAGCAAATCCAGCACCACTTACAATTGGTCTGTGTGATAGTTTCCGCTAGTTCCAACCCCCTCTGCCTGCTGCCCTGCCCTGGTGTGCAGCGGGGCTGTGTGAGGGGATGCCTGAAAGCAGAGGTGAAATCTAGTCCTGTTGAGCAAGAGCATTCTTCAGCTTGTGGGCCAGGCAGGTGCGGGTCCCTGGGTACCCAGCTGGGGTGGCCCAAGGTGCCAACCCTCATCCTTGCATGTCCCACACAAGGGCCAAAGGCTTTGTGCAGCCCAGACTGCTCCCTCTCTATTCCCCAGGGTGTAACTTGTCTCATGGGGGGGCAGGAAGAAGGTGGAGCAATGGCTGCAACTGGAGAAGCCGGCCTGGCACACTGGGCACCCTCAGTGTTCCTGACACCATCCCCTGCTCATGACTGTGACTGCACGCCACCCTCTGGCTTTGTTTCCATCTGGGGCTGGGCAGGCCAGGGTCTGACGGGCAGCACACACTGTGGTTGCAGGGGGACCCAGTAGGGGGAGCCAGTGAGAGCTCAGTTTTGTTCCTCCAGCTGCACACCCAGTGCCCATGCTTCACCCTTCCTCTTAGAGGCACAAAGGCCAACAACAGTTTGGAGTGCCCCAGGCATGGGGGTGCCCACTTGGAGGAGGTAAGGGGCAAGGAGATGGGGCAGGACAGGTTGTGCTCTCACTGCCCCTAGCACCCAGCACTCAGCACCTCCCTGGATCAGGGTCCCAGTCTCTTGCAGGCTTTCCTGGCAGGCAGGGATTTCGGAGAGTGCTGGCCCTCCTGGCCATTCTGATCCATCCAGAGAGGTGAGGAGGCAGTGGGTCCATTAGCGAGAGCAGTGCCAGCCTTGCTGTCTCTGTCCTGCCCCAGGGCCCAAGGCAGCTGGGTCATCTGCAAATGACAGAACCTTGTCACCCCTCCCCCCCCGCCCTGGGCTAGACGCAGCCAATGGCAGAGTGCAGGAAGGCCATGTCCTGCGGTTGTCAAGTGCTTTTGGACAGTGACTTGGTTGATGAACCAGAACGCCTGGCTGGAAGAAGCTCACTGAGTCACGTGCTCAGCAGAGTGCCAAAGGGGATGTGTTGTCTGTGCAAAGCCCACTGGCACCTGGACAGCTCTGCAGAGCCCTCTGTTAGGGGGTTGGGGGCATCAGTTCAGCCAGTGCTTTGCATAGAGAGCGATATCCTCCAAACAGAGAGCCTACCCCCTCCAGATTAGGAGGCCCATGGCCAGGTGCATTTGCCACATGCCAGGGCTGCCGTCCTCAGGGCACACCAGGAGTAGAACCACAAATAAGGTGCACAATATTCATCTCCCCCACCCCAATATTGTAGTACACTGTGTAATGGTAACACACGTATAAAGGGTGTGTTACTTTCCTCCACCCCACCTAGTGGTCAGCCCACATAGAAAATAACCTACTTCTGTCACCAGCTAATGGAATTACTTCCTCAATTAGAATGGTAGCAGTATGTGTACTTTGCTGCTAAGGGCCTTGGGGTCAATCCTTCCTGATGACGGATGCTGGTGAGGGCATTACACGATGTTATACCATCCAGGGTGAAATTTCTTCCTGACCCCACCACCTGATCACCTGCTGCCCTGAAGCATGAGAATGTAGCACAGTGAAAGGACTCCCCACCCCCCCATGGAGGTTCCAAGTGAACCCTAAATTGCC
The DNA here is from genome assembly GCF_002925995.2 of Terrapene triunguis. Lineage (NCBI taxonomy): Eukaryota > Metazoa > Chordata > Testudines > Emydidae > Terrapene > Terrapene triunguis. The sequence goes on from NW_020665133.1 coordinate 1,461,515, forward strand.
AAGAGGCCACTGTCTGCATCATTTTAAAGTCATCTGTGCCACCTCCTGGCACAAGAGCCAGCAAGGCGCCAGAGGCATAAATCTCCCTGCACCATTTATGTCAGCTGGTTATTTAGCGAAATGTTTCTTAAATGAATGCTTGATGGAGGAAGAGAAATGGCTAGAATGTACCGAGCAGCAAGGTTATCCATTCGGCAGGCCTGCTTGCTAATTTACAGGCACCAGCTATTAAAATGTGTAAGCGGCATCTGTGATAACCTTCTCGACAGCTCCTGGGGAAAGGGACTGCAGGGCCCCCCCCCGCCCCGGCTCTCTCATCCATCTCTGAGCAGGAGGGGAGATTTAAGGAGCCATTATTAATCTTGATGATTGTCATTTACTGTGGATTTGTTCAGTGCTGGGCATTCATGTCTTGTATGCCCGAGTCTGCTCTCGCCTCAGGCGTCGCTGCCCAGGCGTAAACCTGATGGAAGTGGGATCAGATTCAGGCACAGAGCCCCTCGCATGGGAGCTGGGACTTCCACAAGGGCATAGGGAGCCTCTCGCTGTAAGGCGAGTCTGGCATGATAAACGAGAAGCCAGAGCAGTGGTGCGGTTGGGTGCAAAGTGCCCCAAGTAGAGTCAACATTGAACTGACAACCAAGTGCGGCACTAGGGGGCACTGTGTTGCAGGGTGCAGTGATGGCGACTCAGTAGCTGGCGCTTTCCCCTTTATTTCCATGCAGTCCCCAGTGCCCTATGGCAGCACTAGGGGGCGCTGTGCTGCAGTGAGCAGGATGGGTAACTCAGTAGGGGATGCTTTCCACAGTGAGTCAGACAGTGCAGTGGCAGGAGGTGATGTGCTGCAGGGTGCAGTGATGGTGACTGAGTGGATGGCACGCTCTCCCCAGAATCAGTACTGGTGTCCATGCCCCCGCACGGTGCTAGAGGGCGCTCTGCAGCTGGAGGTGCTGTTGTCAGGTGAAAGACATAAGAAGACCAAAAGCTTGACCATGATACTGTTGCCTTGTCCTCCTGGTCACTTCCAGGTGTGGTATCTACATTCATCGCCTCCAAAGTTTCAGCTGTGTATGGTGTTTTCTCCCATTTCCTGACACATGATGCTGGACACAGTCAAAGAGGAAAGATGTAGCACAGCGCTAGGAGTCAGGCCTCTTGAGTCCTATTCCCAGTTTCACCTTTGATCTACCTTGTGACTTCAGACAAGTCACTTCACCTCTCTCTGCCTTGGTTTCCCCACCTGTCATACTTAACTTGCTTCAGAGACAGATTGGGAGGATTAATTTATACCAGACAAAAACTACATTAACTGGAGCTGCAGCTGAGAATAGAGATCAGTAATTTAGGGTCAAATACTTTACAGGGATGTTGTAATTATTCTCAAAACCAAGCATTGTAAATCCAGAAAATTCACAGTTAAGGTTACATTTAAAACAACCTAAACAAGTTAAGTTAAGAAATGCAGAGTTAAGGCACCCAAACAACCTTAACGCTGCCCTGTAGTGATGCCGGGGGGGGGGGGGGGGGAAAGGGGGAGAGAAGAAATTTACTATGTCTTTAAAAATCATTTTAGTTTAATCTGGATCCACAATTACTGACACGCCTTAATCATAATCAAATGATTTTGTCAGATATCACTTCAGGGCAGAAATAAGGTTTCTGCTGAATGAGAAACTTTCAGTTAGAAGAATAAATGGAAAAAATAGCCATTAAGCCTTTTTAAAAAATCAGATATATCCAGTGCACAGTGAGTTTTAAGTATCTGAGAAGTTTGAAGCGTCTGTGTTCTGTTACGGAGATTACATGGGGGCAAACTAAGGTCTAACAGTAGGAGCTATATTTCTTAAACAACCCATTTTTAATTACATTTAATTCCTAACACAATTAACAGATTTATAAATAAAATGATCAGAAAATTGTTTCTGTGCTCGAATACTATGTGCTGCCATTCTGGGGAAGGATAAATAACAAAGAAGTTGAGCTCCCTGCTTTAAGTGCAAAACTCAGCTCTACCTTAACTATGCATGGTGCCCAGTATCAGGGGGTAGCCGTGTTAGTCTGTATGCACAAAAACAACAAGGAGTCCAGTGGCACCTTAAAGACTAACAGATTTATTTGGGCATAAGCTTTTGTGGGTAAAAAACCCACTGCATCTGAAGAAGTAGATTTTTACCCATGAAAGCTTATGCCCAAATAAATCTGTTAGTCTTCAAGGTGCCACTGGACTCCTCGTTGTTCTTAACTATGCAATTGCTCTTTCTCCATAATTTTACAAGTGTGCCGAGTGTCATGCAAAAAACACACTACAAAAGTTAAAACAGAGGTGGCTGCATGCTAGTGGTGTGTGAAGAGATTCCCTCTATCCAGGGCTTACATTTTCAGAGTATTTCCTGGAACCCCAGGGCTTGGGGTTTTAGTCCTGTGGGAGGCGCTGGGGCTTGGGGCTTCTGCCCCATGGGTTTGAAAATATTTACCGGAGCTCTGATCTGGACACCTCCAGCTGAATTTAAGCCCTACCGATATTTACATAATTGTGTTTTGCGCTGTAATCCTTCTGCCAGGTGTTAAGGGCAGCCAAAAGGGCAGAATTATAGTCACTAATATATAGGGGCGGGGGGCTTTCTAAAATGAATACATCTGTGGTTGGAGCTGTAGTCCTACTTATGGCTCTAGGAAGTGGAAACTTTAGCCTCCCTGGTCATCTTTGTAAGGGTTTCTTCCCCGAGAAACACGGTAGCTTTACATAGAAAGGAGACTCAAAGAGCTCGGCTTCTTTAGTCTAACCAAAAGAAGGCTGAGGGGAGATATCATTGCTCTCTACAAATATATCAGAGGGATAAATACCAGGGAGGGAGAGGAATTATTTAAGCTCAGTACCAATGTGGACACAAGAACAAATGGATATAAACTGCCCATCAGGAAGCTTAGACTTGAAATTAGACAAAGGTTTCTAACCATCAGAGGAATGAAGTTCTGGAACAGCCTTCCAAGGGGAGCAGTGGGGGCAAAAGACATATGTGGCTTCAAGACTACGCTTGATAAGTTTATGGAGAGGATGGTATGATGGGATAGCCTAATTTTGGCAATTAATTGATCTTTGACTATTAGCAGCAAATATGCCCAATGGCCTGTGATGGGATGTTAGATGGGGTGGGATCTGAGTTACTACAGAGAATTCTTTCCTGGGTGCTGGCTGGTGAGTCTTGCCCACATGCTCAGGGTTTAGCTGATCACCATATTTGGGGTCAGGAAGGAATTTTCCTCCAGGGCAGATTGGCAGAGGCCCTGGGGGGTTTTCGCCTTCCTCTGCAGCGTGGGGCACGGGTCACTTGCTGGAGGATTCTCTGCACCTTGAAGTCTTTAAACCATGATTTGAGGACTTCAATAGCTCAGACATAGGTTAGGGGTTTATTACAGGAGTGGGTGGATGAGATTCTGTGGCCTGCATTGTGCAGGAGGTCAGACTAGACAATCATAATGGTCCCTTCTGATGTTAAAGTCTATGAGATTTTCATACACTGATTCGCTGATGTTCATTTTATTGTGTCAGCAGTGCCAAGTCTGATCTGGTTTATGAGCCCAGAACTCTTAAAGCCCCACCAATCTAAAACCTCATTGGGAGATTCAGTTTGACTGGAGAGGAAGGGTGGTGATTGGTCGAGTTACCTCTGATGTCACAGTGGCCCCACTTAAAGGTTACACAAGCTGTTGACTGAAGCTCAGGTGTAGTCTTGTATTATCATAACTATTAGATACAACAATCATTAATAACTTAGCTTAATTACAGCCTAATTTTTGCAAACCTAGTCTATGCACAAGAACTCAATTAATTTTAATTGTAGGGAAGTTTGTAGTTATCTGCATTATTCCATTGTTAAGATCATTTGGGGCAAATAAAAGACTGACACTAGGTGCTATAGTTTTTAAAGGACACCGCTTTTAATTAATTTTAATTAACAAACTAATGAATGGATTTACTGGTAAGTTCTGAGGAAATTCATTCTGTGCCCATAGAGTAAGTGCTGTAAGTTTGAGCAGGGTATGCAGTGTTCTTTATTCAAAACAATGAGCTTGAAATCCAGTGCAAAAATGAACGTAGCCTTAACTCTAGAGCACTGGCGCCTCCAGAGTTTTTCTGCTCCTTCCTTCATCCTGGGCTTGCGGGGATCCCAGCCACACCCCATGGCTGGGTGGGGGGCAGCGAAGTGATGGAGCGGGGTTGTGGGGCAGGCCGGGGAGCTCTTGTTCCCTGAGCAGCATGGCTTGCATTCTCCTCAGTTGCTCTGGTGGTTACACACAGCGTTTGGCCTGGTGTGGCACAGTTAGCCTGGCAGCACTGTGGGCAGGCATGAGCTGGTTCCTTGCTCCCTTCTGCCCTCCCATTCCCCTTGTGCTGAGGTGCAGTAGGCGAATTTCTCCGAGTCTAATTAGGTGCCATTGATACAGTGCCCTTGTCTCATCAGTCATTTTTGGCTGATTAGTTGGCCCCAGGCCAGTGGAGCAAGATTTCCCCCGTCCCTAGAGAGAGACACGGTGACACTCGTCTCTCTGTCCTGGGGCCCCTTCAGCGGGATCTGCCTAGAGCAGTGGTCCCCAACACAGTGCCTGCGGGCGCCATGGCGCCCGCCGGGGCATTTATGTGCGCCCGCCTAGTGCCCAGCAGGGGAGAGAAGGCCCCGCACCTGCCGGGGCTGCTTGGGGTGGCAAAAAGCTGGGAGCCAGCCCTGGCCAGAGCCCTGCCACTGGAGAGCCAGAGCATTGTCCCCTGAAGCCGAGCCCGGGCTGCAGCGGCGAGAGGGGCTCCCGGAATGTGTGAGGAGCCGGGGAGGGAGGGAAGCGGGGCCCAGGATGCAGGGAGGGAGGAGGGGTCCTGCTGCTGCCACCGCTACCGCTGCCGCCACTGCTGCTGCTCTGAGTCTCCCCAGGGCGGCGCGGCGTTTCCCCGCCTGAGGGGGCTGTGCAGGGCACCGCCAGGCTGGGCAGGGGGCGCGGATCCCGGCTCGCGCGCTGATGGGGCGAGTGGCTGGGCAGCCCGAGCTGCCAGGGAGCTGCCACCTCCTGCCCCCAGACCCAGCCCGCTGCGCACCTCCCCCGCCTCAGCCCCGCGCTGCTTGCCCCGGGTCCCCACAGCGCCAGGGGTGGGGAAAGGCAGAGCCCGGCTCCGAGCAGGGCAGCGGGGGATACTGCCCCACCGGGGGACCCCTGCGGCTCGGGCACCTGGGGGTCAGTGTCCGTCCTCTCAGCTCTGCCTGCATGGGGCTGGGGAAGCAGCTGTCAGCGCCTGCCCCTCTCAGCCCTTGCACCCCCCCATCCCACTTGCAGCCTCTTCAGTTGTACCTCCCCCCATCGCTCCTTTGCCAAACCCCTTCCCCTTGTACTCTCCCTTCACCCGCACGTCTCCCCTTGTACCCTCCCCCAGCCCTCTCCTCCTACACCTCCCCCTTCCCCTGCACCTCTTCTCCCGCAACCCTCCTGATACCCCCTCTCCTCCTCCACCCTCCTCCGTGAGTACATCACACCCCGCTTCTCTGCCAGTGTAGAGCCCCCAAGCACCCCCACACCCACTCCTCTGCCTGAACCCTCTTTACTAGATCCCCATCCTTTTCTGGGTACAAGGTTTGAGGGTTAGTCCCTATGCCTTCCATGTGCATTTGGGTGTGGGTGGGGGAGGGCCCAGGGCTGGGGTGGGGGGCAGCCAAAATTTTTTTTGCTTGGGGCGGCAAAAAACCTAGAGCCGGCCCTGTCCCGGCAGGCGCGGGGCCCGCCTAGTGCCCAGCAGGGGAGAGAAGCCGGGGCCTCGCGCCTGCTGGGGACAGAGTACTCCGGGGCTGTGGGCGCCGGTGTTCTCTGTCCTCGCGGCTTCTCTCCGGCTTCTCTCTTCTCTCTGGATTCATATATTATGTAATATTAAATATGATGTTTTTCATTTTATTTAATGTACAAATACAAAATAAGCCTTGAAAAATTGTTGGCGCCCGCCACACTCTTCTGAAAACATGAATGTGCTACTGGCCACAAAAAGATTGGGGACCACTGGTCTAGAGTCTCTCACTCAGTGTGAACCGAGCGCCAGGCCACCCTATTCCCCGTGAGCCAGCTTTGCTCTGTGGGCCATGCTCCCTCTGGGGACTCCAGCAAGCTCCATGTGCCCGCTAGGGGAGTGTCCTCCGAACAGTGCCCACCCAATGCCACTGGGACTCTCCCATCACGAACACTGGGGATTTCCCTGGCCTGAGCCACATGGAAAACGTCAGCCCCCGGCACTGATGTTTGAATGCCCGTCTAAGAGAGCTGACCCCCTCCCTCCTCCTCACCAGGGGCCGCAGTGGATTCTCCATCACTGATCACTTGTAACTCACGACTGGCTGTTGCTCTGAAAGCTCTGCTCCGTGTGGCTGCTCTCTGGCCTGTGCTACACAGGAGATCAGACGAGATGGTCACACTGGTCCCCACTGGCCCTGGAATCTAGGGATCTTGTCTGAGCTTCCCCACAGTCGTGCCCTTCAGGGCAGGTATTGCGGGAATGTGCCCGCATGGCCTTCCTTGCAGCGAGGACTCCAGCCCTGGGAGCTTCCTGACAGCAGTGCCCTCTGAGCTGGCTGCCATTGCTGCAAGGACCCGTCCATTCCAGCTGGGACTCCAGCAGCGTGGCCTGCCTCAGAGCGGTGCCCTCTCTTCCAGCAATGGCGACCCGCAGCGGTGTCCTTTTCAAGCCAGTTAGGCTCCAGCAGCGCCCTCTGTGCCAGCCGCCCTTGCAGTGTAGTCCTGTTTGCAGCAGTGTCCTCTCAGTGCTACGTGGGACTTCCAGCGAGGACGCCAGCTGCGAGCTTTCTCCCAGCAGTGCCCTGCTAGCAACATTGGGGGTGGGGGGTAGCCGTGGGAGTGGAAACAAAATTTTCCATTCTATTTACACTTCATGAAACCAGACAAATTGCAAAATGCCCTCTCCCTCCTCCCCTCCCCCAGCGACTGCCTTCTTCCTGGGAAGATTTATGGTTCAGCCATAAAAATGAAGGGTGAGGGGGACAGAGGAAAGTGGCTGCTTGGAACAAACTGAATGGGGCTGTGGCTGGGAGGGTCAAAGGGAAGAGGCTTGAATTCACAATCAGCTCAAGGGCTCCTATACAGAACCATTCATCAGCACCCAGGGAATCACAGGGACCGCTCTTGATCTCCCACCGATGTGGTTCCTTTCCAGCCGGGCCTCCCCTTGCTACTTGGGTGTCCTCTCTACAGATGGAGTGAGACATGGGGCCTGGCTCTGAGAGCATTAGACTCCTCTGAGACCACCTCCTGGGATTTTAGCCCTAACTGGTGCTCAGCTGTGCTAGCCAGGAGATCCAGGGATTGAAACCCAAACCAGAACCCTGACGCTGATATTCCAGGGGTGCGGAGCTGAGCCACCCATCTCCAGCTATCAGCCCAGCCCCCACTGTTCCCAGCCTGTAGGCCGAATGGAGGCTGTCACTCTGTCCTTCCCTGACTGGGGCTTGAGCAGTGAGGTCCTCCCCAGCATGGGGCCAGCTGTATGTCTCGTTCTAGCCCACCCGCCCAAGCGCTCTGCTGCCAGGGAGGCTGACGGGGAATGGATGTAACTCGCACCCACTCAGCAGAACGCTTGCTTCCTTGCTAGTGGTGGACCGAGGTCAATGAGCCTCCTACACCCTGAAGGGTGGGACTCCTAGCACCGAGGTGGGACTCTTAGCTCAGGCAACAGCCTGTTGTGCTTTAAGATCTTGAAGGTCCTCCAGGGTTAATTCCTACAACCACCCAGTGGCAGGCTGCAGATGGTGTTCTGGGCTGGGCGCCTAGTGAAGGGGACAGGGAGGTTCAGATGGAGCATGCTGCAGGCGGCAGGGACGCTCCGAGGCAACGTGGCTTAGAAGGGTGGTGGTGGGGCATGATACAGGGGACTTAGAATGTGCTCTAGTGATGCAGTAAATAATGATCTAGTCCCTCCGCGGGTTGACCAGCTGGTGTCCCTGACGATCCCTTGGCATCTTTTTCAGGGTTTTAGCCCCAACCTTCCCACCCAACCCTCATTTGGGTCGCTGCACATTGCCTCTAAAATCCCTGCCCTGCCATGGCAGCAGCTAGATGCAAGAGTGGCCAGTGCTTTCTGCCTGAAACTCCTGTGCAATGTTGCTGTGCACCATTAAACAGCTGCCTCATCCCACCCCAGAGGCAGATGCATTTCAGGGGTGGGTGATGTGTTTCTCATCCTTCTCTAATCTATAGCCCTGGAAAAGGCTGTGAGACTTGTGCAGTGCGGTCTATAACTAATACTAATGATAATAAGCCGCACTAAAACGTTCGGCCAGGGGATGATGCTTTTCCAATGATGGACTATTCAGCTGAAAAAAGCGGGAGAGATCAATTTCCTTATCTCCTTTGACTTTTTAAACTAAAAAGATTGATCCCCTCCTTGCAGAGGATTGCAAGTGCTTTATCCAAATAGCCTCTTGCAATTGATAGTTCCCTGTCTTTGAAAAGTGAATGTTTATAGCAGTTCCACATGCTTTTTATTTTATTGCGCCTATCTATTATCCCTTTGCTCTCCTCCCGATGTTATGCAGTCTTGCTGCAGGTTGCATCTCCAACTCAACTAGAGCAGCCGCATCAAGCCCCTCCCCACCCTCCCAACTGGAAATCTGCCCTCCTCATCAGAGCGCACAAAGTCCTTCCCAAGGGTCGGGGCTGCAAGTGTCACTTTCTTCCTGCTGCCTCTCAAAAGGCTCAGCCCAAATCTCACATTTCCCTCCTGAGTTTGCAATCCGTGCCCCCCGGCTCTTAGGTCTTTCAGCCGAGACCATCTGACAGGATCCAAAGTGCGGCCCAGCTGCCAGCTGGCTCTGGGGAGGAGCCCATGAAAGCCTGAGTGAGGGGTGGGCGGGGATGGGGGTGTATGTGGGAGGATGTGGCTGAGTCAGATGAGGAGAAGTGGATGTGCTGGAAAGGAGGGGGGGGTAGGGTTTGCTGACCACTGCAACTGCAGGATGAAGGACTCTATATCCACCTCCACCAGGGCCGGCTCCAGACACCAGCCGAGCAAGCTGGTGCTTGGGGCGGCAGTTTGTAGGAGGCGGCATTCCGCCCAATCCTAGGGCGGCACGGCCGCTTTGTTGTTGTTGTTGTTGTTGTTCCGCTCCGGCCGCCCTGTAGGGGGCAGCGGCATGGACAACGGGAGCGCCCTGCAGCAAGCCCGGCAGGGCAGTCCGCGTCTTTCCCTCCCAGCTGACCGGAGCGGTGCGGAGCCCTCCTGGCAGGGGGCACGGCGGGAGGGGCCGCGTGGCAGCGCCCGCTGAAGCCCTGGCCACCCCCCTTTCTCTCTCTCCCCCCCCACTCCCTCCCCTTCCCCCCGCTAGCCGGGGCACATCTGCAGCGCAGGGAGTCCCCCTGCACCCTGGCTCCGGCCGTGCTGCAGGTTTTTGGTTTTGTTTTTTTCCTTTGCTGTTCTGGCCGCCACAGTTTTTTTTTTTGCTTGGGGCGGCCAGAAAGCCAGAGCCGGCCCTGACCTCCACCCCAGTTTCCTCTCACTTTCTCCCTGCATGTCCTCTAATTTCTCCACACCCCAAGGACCAATCCTCACCTCACACTTCCCTCTCAGCCTCCTCCAGTGGGGCTGGAGCCACAGCCTGGCCACGCATGTGCTGTGTCCCCAGCCAGTGGCTGGGCCCCAAAGAGGATAAGAGCCTGCAAATGGAGCTGTCCCTCTAGCTGACATGGGAGAGGGCTGTGCTATGGGCCTGGGGAAGCCACAGGATACACCTGCCCTGGGAAAGTCAGGGTGCTACATGCTGATGAGTGGCAGGGAAGCCCGCTGGGCCTGGGTGGAACACCTGCTGCTATTAGATCCTGAATGGAACAGAGCAGGCAGCTCTAACTTTAATCAAATGTTTATCCTGCTCTTTGATGTGTCTTAATATTTCCCTCCCCCTTCCCGCCCACCCCCGTACTGTAAAATATTCTGTCTGAAAGAGACAGCCGGGCAGGACAGGTTGCTGAATTCCATGGGGTAATTTAAATGGAGCTGCCACTCAAGTAAATAAGGATGGAATGGAAGAGAACTGAACCCTGTAGCTACATCCACAGAGCTTGACAAGGGACCTGGGAGATTTGCTTTGCGCTTTTCGCACTAAAACACTAAAAGCCAAGTGAACGGAGCCGGCGAGTGTTTCCCCAGGTCAGGGAAAATCTCTGAGAACTTTCATCTCACTCAGCAAAGAAAAAAACAAAAACCAAACCCACAGAGGCAGCAGCCCAGAAATCATCAAAAATTAAATGGGACAAGACTGATTTTCTGGGAGGTTTGTGTTCCTTTGGAGCTGGTGGAAACTAAAAGGAACAAAGCCACCAAGGAAAGTCACAGGGTTTCTCTCCCATGAGAGTGAGTCTAGCGCTGGGAAAAGGCAAAAGTTTGCTGGTGTCTTCCCAGTACCAAGCAGGTCTGGCTTGGCCTGCCTATGGCCATCGACCCTGACCTGGCAAGATCTCTTCTAGGGGAGAGAGGGAGCTCAGTCCTTGGCCTCTCAGCTAAGGCTGCCAGGAGATGCCTGCACCTTAGGAACTAGACTTCGCTCCATCCGAACTTTCCAGGCAGGCCCCCAAGCAGCCATCAGGTGGCAATGTCCTCTGGCCCTGAGTGACCTGGTCTGCGGTTGGCCAAGCAGACTAACTGTGAACTCTGATCCATCAGGGTCTTCACTAATTTGGCAGCCCCTTTGGTGTGTGTGTGGGTGTTCAGCCTTCTTTTCTATTATCATTCCCCTGGACACCCACCCCTGTGAGCCAGGTCTCCTGTCCCCTGGAAGCATTATCACTTTTATTCTGAACCTTCTGAGGTTGTCACCAACACATGGGGTTCAAATGCAGCCCGAAGCTCATCCTGAGCCCAAACCTGGGAAGATTCCAGGTTGCGCCTGCAGAGCTATGGTTTAAGGCTGTTGTAGTTGGTGTCTGCGAGGGACTGCACAGCACCACATACACAGGGCTCCAGGGCACATTCTGCTCTAGAACCTGAGTGTTACTCCCTCATAACTGCCTCCAGAATGCCCCTTCCACATGCTTTGTCTCAGCTGCCCAGCTGATGATATTTTCTGTCTTCTTAACTATCCCTTTTCTAACCGCTCCTAACATTGTTCGCTTTTTTGACTGCCACTGCACATTGAGGGGATGTTTTCAGAGAACTATCCACGACTCCAAGATCTCTTTCTTGAGTGGTAACAGCTAATTTAGATCCCATCATTTTATATGTATAGTTGGGATGCTGTTTTCCAATGTGCATTACTTTGCATTTATCAACATTGAATGTCATTTGCCATGTTGTTGCCACATCGCCCAGTTTTGCGAGATCCCTTTGTAACTCTTCACAGTCAGCTTTGGATTTAACTATTTTTTGTATCATCTGCAAACTTTGCCACCTCACTGTTTGCCCCTTTTTCCAGATCATTTATGAATATGTTGAATAGAACTGGTCCCAGTACAGACCCCTGAGGGACCCCGCTAGTCACCTCTCTCCATTGTGAAAACTGACCATTTATTCCTATGCCTTAGTTTCCTATCTTTTAACCACTTACTGATCCCATGACTGCCTCTTATCCCATGACTGTCTACTTTGCTTAAGAGCCTTTGGTGAGGGACCTTGTCAAAGGCTTTCTGAAAGTCCAAGTACACTATAGGCACTAGATCACCCTGTCCAAATGTTTGTTGACTCCCTGAAAGAATTCTAATAGATTGGTGAGGCATGATTTCCCATTACAAAAGCCGTGTTGACTCCTCCCCAGCATAGCGTGTTCTGAAAGCACTCACAGTCTAAACGGACAAGACAGACAAAGCATGGGAGGGGAGACAAAGGGGAATGGCCTTGTCTAAGGTCACTCAATTCCCATGCAAAGTCAGTAATACAAGTCAGTTCTCCTGAGTCCCAGGGCATTGCTCCACCCGCTAGACTCTCTCTCTCTCTGCCTCTCTCTCTCTCTCTCTCTGTTCTTATACCTTGCCCATCACCCCCTGTGCTCTCTGTCCGGCCTGGGCAGAGCAGGGCACAGAGCTGTGAGCAGAGGAACATGCCTATGTGTTACGCCCAGCGGGGAGGGCATTCTCAGCTCTGCTGCCTGTTGTACCCAGCTTCCTTAGGCAGAGCCGGGGCTGACTGGAGAGGAGCAGGCTAGCAGCATGGGAGTATCAGGAACAGCACACCTATGCTTCTGGTAGGCTCAATGCAGAAGCCACGTCACACAGAGAGGGAAGGAAGGGAGGGCTGGTCTGTGGGTGGGCAGGCTCCCCTTATGGGGCACTGCGTCTCACCCTGCATAGCTGGGAGCACCCACACCCCACACACAATTCTCCTACCCCATTCCCAACAGCACCACCTACTGGGAGAGGCTGGGATAGGAGTAGCTAGTGCTCCTGCGCCATCCCCTACAGCAGCGTTTCTCAAACTGGGGTCTGTGAGGGTACTCCAGGGGGATCAACTCCTCCCGCTCCCTCCCTTAATTCCTCCCCCTCCCTCCCAGTGCCTCCTGCACATGAGGGGTGCTTGGGGGAGGGGGCAGAAAGAGGTGGGGAAGAGAAGAGGCAGGGTTGGAGTGGGGTGGGAAGAGGTGAGGCGGGGTGGGGCCTGGGGGGGGGGGGGGAGTGGGGGCGGGGCCTGGGGTTGAGCGGGGGAATGGGAGTCCGCGGCAAAATTGTAAATCAAAATGGGGGTCCTCGGGTTACTCAAATTTGAGACCCGCTACCCTACAGCACTCTCTGCTGGAAACGGCAGGGGCTGGCATAGCTGGGAGTTCTCTACATCCAGTGTCCTACACTATGCCCAGCAGTGTCATCTCCTGGGAGTGGCAGGTAGTGGAGTACATGGCAGAGCCACTACGACGAAGGGTCCTGCCCCATTTTCTTTGGCTCCTCCCCATCAGCGTGTTCATGACTTGTTTTGGTGAATTTTTTTTGGGTGCATGCAGGTGTGTTTGTATGAGTGCATGTGAGTGTGTATGTCAGTGTTCATGTTTGTGTGCACGCATGTATGAATGAGTGCATGTGTCTGTATATGGCTGTTTGCGTGTGTGTGTGTCATTGCTAGTGTGCAGGGCACAGTGGAGGACAGGGAAGATGGCTAATGGGAAAGAGACTGCATCCTTCATTTGCAGAATCAGACCTGTCGCTCCTCTGGTGGCTCCTGCTTGTGAGGCAGTAACAGTTTCTCTTCCCAGTGAGGCAGAGGTAGGTTCCACTGAAAGCCTGTTCGTTAATATACTGAACCAGCCACTTCATATCCTGTTCAAACTGTCATCAAAGAGAAGCCCCAGGTTAAACCTCCAGGTCCCTCATGGCACCAGCTGTCAGTTACTGGCAGCAAGCGGGTCTCTATCCATTTATCACAGGGCTGGGATTGTCTCCTTGCTGTGTAACCTGATTCAGGCTGTAACTTTGTCTAAGCTACTGACGTGTCTCAGTAGTTATGTGTAAAAAACAATCCTTCAACCTGAGGAGTTCAAGTTGACCAAGGAATGGATCTAAAAGCATTTCCCAGCAGCCCTTGCTGCACAGGCCGTCTGTCGCTCAGAGAGCAGTAAAGACTCCCAGGTCAGGCTATTCCACCCCAAGGTTCTGACAGAGCCTCCCCTCCCACAGGGCCCTCTGGATCTGGACAATCCCTGCCTGTGCAACGTGTTTGTAAAGTGTGTGGGAAGGGTGTGTGAGTCCACCTCAAGGACAATAGCCTGCTACTGGTGACACCTAATGGGCCTGCTCCTTTAACTCAAATGCTAGAGGGCACTGCATTAGTGCTGAAAGGCCAGGGTTCACCCGTGCTGTTGCCCCTTGTTGTCAGTCAACACCAGAGCACTGCTAGAATTCCCCCACCCTTGTAAGAGGACCAAGATCGGGGTAAATGTGGTGTTCCTGTTCTCTGCGTGCTGCACCTTATAGACTCATAGACTTTAAGGTCACAAGGGACCATTATGATCATCTAGTCTGACCTCCTGCACAACGCAGGCCACAGAATCTCACCCACCCACTCCTGTAACAAACCCCTAACCTATGCCTTAGGTCCATAGCTATAAAATGGGGCTAACAGTCCTGCCTGTGAGGACATATACATTAAGGATTGCAAGGCTCTTAGATACTACGGTGATGGGGCCATGTAAGTACCATAACTAGCTAGCTAGGTGCCCAGCTACCACTGAGAGTTCAGAGAGTTCAGAGGTGTAGTGGTAGCCTTTCAAAAACTCCCAGAATGCACTGTTTTGTGGAGCTTTGCTGGGAATTTTGGGATAGGTTTCTAGAGGGAGCTTGAAAGACAATGGCAATTGGGTGTTTAGCCCCCTCGTGACAGGGTATACCAGACCCTCTGAGGCCCCCTGGAGGCCTTGTGGCCCTGCTACACCCCGCCCCAAAAAAGGGCAGTGGAGAGAGTCCTCCAAGCTGCCTAGAGTGCTGTGTGGGATACAGCCAACCAAAGTCTGGCATATAGGCACCGACTCTATGGGTGCTCTGGGTCTGGAGCACCTATGGGGAAAAAATGGTGGGTGCTGAGCACCCACCGGCAACCCCCCATCATCTTCCCTCTAGCACCTCCTGCCCATCGGCAGGCCCCGCAGATCAGTGCCTCCTCCTCTCTCCCAGCACCTCCCTCCTGCTGCAAACAGCTGTTTTGTGGTGTTCAGGAGGCTGAGGGGGAGGGGGAGGAGTGAGGACACAGTGTGCTCGGGGGAGGGGGTGGAACAGGTGGGGTGGGAAGAGGTGGGACTGTGGGGGAAGGGGTGGAGTGGGGGCAGGGCCTAGGGCGGAGCCGGGGGTCTAGCACCCCCCGGCACTTTGAAAAGTCAGCGCCTGTGGTCCAGCAGCCTAGTATAAGAAGAGCTGCAGGGCCAGAGGGAGTTGAGTGCCTTGCTGGAGCTGTAGGAGTGGGGAGGGTGTGTTGCTGGCTGACGAGCTGCAGAACCCTGGACTCCCAGAAGCTGGGGAGAGCGAGAAGGAGCCCTGAGCTGGTTGCTGGGACTCCATTAGGACAAGGCCCTGAGGTAAGGGTGAAGATGGCCCAGAGCTGTGGGGAAGTGGCCCAGGGAATTAGAGAAGTCGTGTGACATAGTTAAAGGGACGCAGCAGTCTCTGGGCTGGGACATGGAGTTGTGGGTGGGCCTTGGTCTCCCCCACTAGCGGGGAAGTTGCCTGGACATTGAGGAACCCCAGAGGGGGAATTGAACTATAGTGGCCCAGCTGGAGAGCTGCAGCCAGACAGCCCAAGAGGGCAAATACATTTTCTCCAGGGAGGGAGCCCTGGGGCACCGCTCTATCCAGGGGAGGGACAAACTGAGAGGGAGAGAGTACAGGCACATGCACTCGGCTAAGGGGGCGCTCACAAGAGGTGAGTGTGCCCCATTACACCCCTGTAAAAACTCTAGTCTCCAGTGCCCTCCTGGCATCGGTTTTCAGCGCCCATGTACCAGAGAAAAGCTGAATGGTCATGAGGCTTTGGCGATGAATGAGTCATAGATTTAAATAAAATAATAAAGCATGCTTAATAGTGAGACGGAAAGCAGAGAAAACTGGCCAAAGGAGCCAAAAGCAAAAGGTGACAGAGGCAGCTGGCTGGAATCATTTGAAATGTTGACAGCATTTTGAAATGTGAAAGAGCTGAAATTCAAAGGAAATGCGGAGAAAACAATGTCGCAACCTTTTGAAATTAGAAGAAATGTGGGCAGATTTGTAACAAAACGTGGAGTTTTTAAAGTAGAAGAAAAATTAGGACACATTTTTAATGACATTTTCACAACACCTCCCCCCCTTTTAATTGTTTTTTCAAATTCAGAAGGGAGGAAAAATTGGATTATATTTTTTGCAAATGTTTTGCCCTTTTTTTTTTTTTTTTTTTTAAATTAATGGAGATATCCTATCTCCTAGAACTGGAAGGGACCTTGAAAGGTCATCAAGTCCAGCCCCCTTGTCTTCACTAGCAGGACCAAGTACTGATTTTGCCCCAGATCCCTAAGTGGCCCCCTGAAGGATTGAACTCACAACCCTGGATTTAGCAGGCCAATGCTCAAACCACTGAGCTATACCCTTCCCTTCCCCTTTGTTTTCAAACTGCTCTAGAAGTAGGAGGAGGATGTGAGAGAACGCAAACTTCCCGTGGCAGATGTCAGTCACATCACTTTGTGCATGATGGGACAGAGCTCAGATGCTATGGTGATGTAAGTTCCTTGGGGCAGAGACTGTCTGTTTGTCCTGAGTCTGTACGCACCTGTCACAATGGGGTCCTGAGTCATAGCTGGGGCTAATAGACTCTGCTGCAACACAAATAATTAATAATAACAACAATATTTAATAATGCTGAATAGAATAGGGGTGGGATCTGACCTAGGATAGAGGGGGAAATAGGGAACCCAGACTGAGGGAGAAGAGACTTAATGGCGATTAGAAGGTAGAGCTTTCCACTAAGGTCAGCAAGCCCTTCCATGAATGCTGAGTCCAGGTCAAGACTAGCGTGACTGTGATTGGGTGTGTACTCCACACAGTTCCTGAAGGAGTTAGTTGGGACTGAGAAGCCAATTAACATAACTGGCAGCACCTACAAGAGAGAGAAAGCCAGGTGGAATTGATAATGAAGCCCACCTGGAGCGGACCTGGGTGGTGATTATAAAGCCAGGAAGTTTGTAGCAGAAAGAGGCTGCAGGGAGAGGGGCTGCAGTCACTCTCTGGAATAGAAGAAGTAGGAAGCTGTCTGGGGAGGCAGCCAGGAATCTGAGGGAGTAGATCTTAGCTGTTAGATACAGAGTCTCTGGGCTGGAACCCAGAGTACAGGAGGGCCTGAATTCCCCTACTAGCCATTGAGGAAGGTGGGGGTGAAACCCCTTAAGGCAAAGGGCTCAAGGCACATGGAGACCAGAGACAGATGGAAGACCTGAAGCAAGGTCACTGGAGTGTAGTTTAGTTGGAGTCCTGTTACCCCAAGAGAGGTGGACTAAAGTGTGACCTGGCCAGATGGCCAAGCTGTGGGTAGAGAGACCACCACAGTGATGAAGCGACTGGGTGGGATGAAGGGGGTGCCTGATGGGGAGACAGCTGCTATGCCATGCCTGGCCACAAGGAGGTGCTCCTGCAGTGAGTGACCCCCTGTAAAATGACCCTGTGTGGTGACAGGAGGCAGCACAAACTGTATTAGAGAGCCACAGGATTGATCTGTCTCCAGCCTCAAAGAAGAATCACCCCAGTCAAGCCCAGCCAGGAATGCTGCAGCGCTGGGGCAAGCAGGAATTAACCTGGTAGAGTGGCAGGTCCCAGACAGGTGAGCAGTGGTGCACAGCCAGAGATCTGAGAGCTCGTCCGACGGGCAGTGATTAATGAATGATGGGCCATACGTTTCTCTGAGTCCCTGCGTCCGCCTGGAGCTCATCCCCTCCACCCAGCTGCTCTGTTCTTTTCTTCATTTTCGTTTTAATTCACTTTTCCCTTTCTTCTCAGCGAACAATGGCAGAGAAGAAATGGAGAGTGAGCGGGAGTCAGCGAGGGTCAGCGCTTAGCAGGGACACAGATGGGGGCTTTGTGCTGAGCTGGCAAGGCTCTAGCATGGCGAGATGTGCCCATCATGGAGAGGGAGGCATTGCAAGGGGAGCATGGGAGGAATTAGGTTTCTCAATAACGCAATGACTGTGAATTTAGTGCTGGTGAAAGGCGCCGGGTTGACAGCCCTAGGGTTGAGGGCCAGATCCTAAGCTGAGGTGTAAATTGATGCAGCTCCATTGACGTCAATGGCTCCATTGCAGCAAGTGTCCCTCAATGGGATCGGACAGTCCTCCACTGGTGGCCCTTTAACTCCCAGAATCCATTGCTTCAAGGCGCTTTGTTAGAAAATCTGGGATGGGTTCCCATAGGGCACTGCAGTTGGACCAGTTTGGGAAAGCCTGTGTGGATGTGGGGCAAAGATTCAGAGCAGGAATCAGTCGGGCTGGGGCACTGAGCTGTGTGGGTTTCAACCTATGCAGAGTCACCCGTACAGCTGGGAGGCAGTCAGGTCTCCAGTGCAGATGTTGTGAGCTGGGCTGGCTGGCAGAGGAGCGGAATAAACCTTGCGGCAGATGTGACTGAATCCTTAGGTGTAAGCTCCACAGAGGGGCATCAGCTCCTAGAAGCTCAGCCAAAGGGGAGACCCCCCCTCTCCTCTGGCAGAGTGCCTGCCTAGGGGCTTCCAGGGACTCCCTTGCAGTCTGGGCTGCATGGGATGCACACACAGCGAGCCCAGCCACCAGACAGTGGCTCTAATTGCTTGAGCAGGCAAACTCAACAGCTGCTGCCTCCTCCGCAGACATGCTTTCTGGTGCAGGGTGTGCGTGGGAGGCTTCCTCAGGGTTAGTGATACATGGACGCCAGCAGTCGGAGTGCAGGATTGGCTGTGCTGCATCAGGGTTCCTTGTTCCCCCATCAAGTCCAGGCCACTGAGATGCTCACTCTGAGGGGCTCCATCAAAGGTGAGAGACCTGCCCAACCCCCAAAAGGGAGTAGGACCCCTGCTCTGAGAGACTCTCCCTTTGAAGGGATGGAGAGTCTCTGCTCCTGAGGCACTGGATGTCATGAATGGGCCCATGATCATGACTCTCCTGCCCACCATCTGATGCCCTTGGACCCTTCATGCTCCTGCTGCCTGCTCCATGGCATGGTCAGAGTCCTCATGGAACCCACCAATGAAACCACCTAGTACATTCCCAGCCAGTGCAGGGTCCCTGCAGGGTATCCTGGGTTTTAAATGACTCAGGCTCTGGAGCATCCCCCATGCTCTGCATCTCTAGATCTCTGGCATGGGCTCTTCCTCCTTCCCCAGGAGCAGCCTCTTTCTCTCTTGGTTTTACGTGTCTCTGTGTGTATGGGGCGGGGGGCCTTTGTGAAACCAGATGTGCAGGGCCTTGAGCAGACCTCCCTAATCTGCACACCTGGGGAGGAAGAAGTGGGGGTGGGGGGGAATTGGCAGCTGGGCACTTAGGACCAGGAGATCACGTCACGGGGATAGGAGTTTGGTGACAGGCGGGAGCATGGCCAGGCGGTGAGTAAGCTGCTTTGATGGAGCTAGGATAGCACTCACCTACGACAGTCATGGGCAGGTGGGTAGATACTGATTAGGTGGGTGTCTAGCCAAAGGGGTGGCAGGTGTGAGCACACAGGTCTTGCAATCCCCAGGCACTGATGCACTGTCAGTCTCGAGGTGCGGTGACTTTTCAGGACCATGCAGTGGAATATTAAACAAAGGAGGAAGCTGCTGGGGCTGCTGTCTGGAGCCAGCGCTTAGGCTGCATGTGACGGCTGAGCTGGGCTCTGCGGGACAGGGCCTGGCACTGCTCTCAGCCCATTAGACTCAATGAAACACATCCCAGCCCTGCTGACCATTCCCCACCAGCTGGATGCTCATAAAAAGCAATGGCTCCCAGCCCTGCCCATCCCATATGCTCTAGCCCTGCGTGCTGCCCGGGGAGCAATCGGTGCTAGAGGGGCCTCACCTACTGAATTCAAACCCAGCTGCGAGCAGGACCTGCCCCTTGGCACCTTGGACCCACAAGCTGCAGGAGGAGAGGCCCATTCCTGTGGTTTGAGCTGGCTGGAATGGGCCATCGTGCTCTGTCTCCAGGCTGGGCTAGGCCGGGCCCAGAGCTCCCCCGACCAGTCAGAGACCCCTGGGCTTGTGCTGCTTGTGAGCCGGAATGGGCCTCGCTGCACCGACCCCCATAAGAACTTTTTCCCACATCAGGAGGCAAACAGCATGAACGCAACACTGGACTCATGCATCTTATCCCCCCTCCCTCCCTCCCTCCCTCCCTGCTCCGCTTCATCTGTGCCCAGCCTCCCTGCTCTCATCCTTCACTCACCATTTCTTTCCTGTGGCCATTCTCTGTCATTCCCTCTCATCCACATGGGCTCTTTCCCTCTCTCGCTCTCTCTTTCTGCTACATTCTCTTGTTTTCTCTTTTCTCTCTACTGCTCTCCAGTTCTCCAGATCCCCCTTCTCACATTTCATCTGCCCCGGTTGTGTTCCCCTGGGTCTGGTTGACACAGCACATCTTGTGTCTCAGTATTTCCCTTGAGTCTTTCCTGAGGATTATCTCACTGGCCTTGTAAGGATGATTTTTTCCAGGAGACTGTACAAAAGTTCTGCATGTGCCCTGTGTGAGCAGCAGAGTGTGATGCTCCTGCAGATTGCCTGATGACCTGCTGTGGGAAGGGCTAATTGCCCCTTTCAGCTGGGGCCTTAGATGGCTTGTGGAAGTCAGTTATAGGCCATTGGAAAGAACCACAATTTGGTCACTTGGGGTCTGAGCTCCCCCCTTTGAGCTGCTGAACTTGTCCCAATAACAGATCATCCCCTGCCTGGGTTTTATAACTCCCACAGCAGCTCCACAAGAGCTAAAATGGCACATTAAGGCTGGGGTGTAGCTCTGCTCCATGTCAATGGGAATGCACACAGAGGCAGCCGATGAAAGTGCTTGATCCACATGCTCCTTGCTGATACAGGCGGTTGAATGGGCAGAGACACTCTGCTGGTTCTCATGTGGGACTTCAATCACCCTGATATCTGCCGGGAGAGCAATACAGCGGTGCATAGACAATCCAGGAAGTTTTTGGAAAGTGTAGGGAACAATTTCCTGATGCACATGCTGGAGGAACCAACTAGAGGCAGAGCTCTTCTTGACCTGCTGCTTACAAACCGGGAAGAATTAGTAGGAGAAGCAAAAGTGGATGGGAACCTGGGAGGCAGTGACCATGAGATGGTCGAGTTCAGGATCCTGACACAAGGAAGAAAGGAGAGCGGCAGAATACGGACCCTGGACTTTAGAAAAGCAGACTTTGACTTCCTCAGGGAACTGATGGGCAGGATCCTCTGGCAGGGCCGGCTCTACGATTTTTGCCGCCCAAGGCAAAAACAATTTTGGCCGCCCCCCCCCCTTTTTTAATTACCCCACCCCCGGCCCCGCCTCAACTCCGCCCCTTCCCTGCCT
>NW_020665133.1:1512492-1531291 GCF_002925995.2 Terrapene triunguis
TTAAGCCAAGGTGGTCTTTTGCCACATTTTCTATCTTTCCTAACTAGCAGAATAGCTTGCTTGTGGGCCCTTAATAGTGTCCCTTTGAAAAACTGCCAACTCTCCTCAGTTGTTTTTCCTCTCAGTCTTGATTCCCATGGGACCTTACCTATCAGCTCTCTGAGCTTACCAAAATCTGCCTTCCTGAAATCCATTGTCTCTATTTTGCTGTTCTCCCTTCTACCCTTCCTTAGAATTGCAAACTCTATGATTTCATGATCTTCTTTAAGTTTTGTCTAATGGAGATTCAGTCCTGCCTGGAATATCATGCCAGCTGGAGGCTTCTGCCTCAGGCTGCTCTCCCAGTCGGCAGCACCGCGCGGTCGCACCTACCCCAGCCTACCCCTTGCTCCCATGGCTCATGAAGCCTGGACAGTAGTAAGGAGCAGTTCAACTATAGGCTGAGCAAGTGCATAATGGTGGTAGAATGTGCCTTTGGATGTTTAAAAGCTCGCTGGTGCAGTTTACTGACTTGGTTAGACCTCAGCGAAACCAATATTCCCATCGTTATTACTGCTTGCTGTGTGCTCCACAATATCTGTGAGAGTAAGGAGGAGACGTTTATGGTCGGGTGGGAGGTTGAGGCAAATCGCCTGGCCGCTGATTACGCACAGCTAGACACCAGGGAGGTTAGAAGAGCACAGCAGCACGCGCTGTGCATCAGAGAAGCTTTGAAAACCAGTTTCATGACTGGCCAGGCTACGGTGTGAAAGTTCTGTTTGTTTCATCTCCTTGATGAAAACCTGCCCCCTTGGTTCACTTTACTTCCCTGTAAGCCAACCGCCCTCCCCTCCCCACTTTGATCTCTTCTTGCAGAGGCAATAAAGTCATTGTTGTTTCAAATTCATGCATTCTTTATTAATTAATCACTCAAATGGGGGGATAACTGCCAAGGTAGCCCGGGAGGGGTGGGGGAGGAGGGAAGCACAGGGGTGGGGTAGTTGTAGGGGCACCCCCTAGAATGGCATGCAGCTCATCATAGAAGCGGCATGTCTGGGGCTCTGACCTGGAGCGGCTGTTTGCCTCTCTGGTTCTTTGGTAGGCTTGCCTGAGCTCCTTAAGTTTCACTGCTGTGGGTCCCTGTTATAAACTCTGTCCTTCATGCCCTTGGAGATTTTTTAAATATTCCGGCATTTCATCTTTTGGAACGGAGTTCGGAGAGCACGGATTCATCTCCCCATACAGCGATCAGATGCAGAACCTCCCGTTCAGTCCATGCTGGAGCTAATTCAAAAGTTCACGGGGCTTTTCCTGTCTACCTGGCCAGTGCATCTGAGTTGAGAGTGTTGTCCAGAGTGGTCACAATGGAGCACTCTGGGATAGCTCCCGGAGGCCAATACCATCAAATTGCGTCCACACTACCCCAAATTCGACCCAGCAGGGTCGATTTCAGCACTAATCCCCTCGTCAGGGAGGAGTACAGAAATCAATTTTAAGAGCCCTTTAAGTCAACAAAAATGGTTTCGTGGTGTGGACGGGTGCAGGGTTAAATCGATCTAATGCTGCTAAATTCAACCTAAACTCGTAGTGTAGACCAGGGCAAAGTTAGGTCGACATATGCCACATTAGGTAGAGTTAATAATGTATGTGTCTACAATACATAGTCCCTTCCGCTGACCTAAAGTCAACTTCTGTACTCCACCTCTGCGAGAGGCATAGCGCTTCAGTCGACATCCACACGTTGACATGGGGATAGTGTAGACCAGTGGTCCCCAACGCGGTGCCCATGGGTGCCATGGCACCTGCCGGGCCATTTATGTGCGCCTGCCTAGTGCCCAGCTGGGGAGAGAAGCCTGCCGGGGACAGAGAACTCCGGGGCAGCAGGCTGTTCTCTGTCCCCGACAGGCGCGGGGCTGCGGCTTCGAAGCCGGAGAGAAACCGTGGCCCCGCACCTGCCGGGGACAGAGAGCACCGATGTGGCCGCCGGTGTTCTCTTTCCTCGCGGCTTCTCTCTGCACTGCCCAGAACTGCCGCTAAAAAAAAAAAAAAAAAAAAGGTCCGCCTCTGCAGAATGGACCGAATGTGTATGATATTTATTTTGTAAAAACTCCTTAATTTTTCTTACAGGTAGATAAAAAAGAGCAAATTCACATGGTAAGGTGAAAGAGTAATTGGCGAATAATTTAATTAATACCTTTTACATGTAAAATTACCTTTTTTTATCTTATGGATTCATATATTATGTCATATTAAATGTGATGTTTTTTGTATTATTTAATGTACAAATACAAAATAAGCCTTGAAAAATTGTTGGCACCCGCCACACTCTTCTGAAAACATGAATGTGCTACTGGCCACAAAAAGGTTGGGGACCACTGGTGTAGGCACTGCACTGTGTCATTCGAATGAATTGGCCTCAAGGAGGTGTCCCACAGAGCTCTGCTGTGACCGCTCTGGAGAGCACTTTCAACTTCATTGCACTTCAGCCAGGTACACAGGAAATAGCCGACCCCCTGGGAAAGCCCTGGGAACTTTTGAATTTTCATTTCCTGTTTGCTCAGTGTGGAGAGTTCATCAGCACAGCTGATGGTGGATGCTCAAGGCCACAAACGCACTTCAGCATGGAGCACACAGGAGGTGGTGGATCTTATTGCTGCGTGGGGAGGAGAGTCTGTGCAGGCAGAGCTCCGAACCAGCAGAAGAAACGCTGACATCTATGCCAAAATCGTGCAGGGCATGGGGGAGAAGGGCTACACCAGGGACATGCAGCAATGCCGCGTGAAAATAAAGGTGCTTCGACAAGTGTACCAGAAGACAAGGGAGGCGAACAGTTGTTCTGGTTCTGCCCCACAGACATGCCGCTTTTATGAGGAGTTGCATGCGATTCTAGGCAGCGATCCCACCACTACCCCAAAACACTCCATGGATACCTCCCAGGAGCCCCAGGTGAACTCGGGCAACAACGAGGAGGACGCTGTTGACGAGGAAGAGGAGGAGGAGGAGAATGCGCAAGCAAGCGGAGGATCCATCCTCCCCAAGAGCTTTTGTTAACTCTGGAGCCCATCCCCTCATAAGACCAGTTGGTGGCAGAGCATGATGCCAAGGTGAGTACACATTTCCAGTCAAACTGTCGGGGTTACATGCTATCATTTTTAATGTTGAATCTGAATTTAAAAATTGGGATAGAAGTTATTGGCGGCCACTCCAGCTACGCAGAGGGTGCTCTCTGAAAAAGACTGTTTATGGGCCTGGGAATCCTCCCTTGAGATCTCTAGGAAGCTTTTATGGAGGTAACTCTGCAATCCTTTGCAGAAGGGTTTCTGGGAAGGGCTGCCTTATTTCATCCACTCCGGTAGGACACTTTCCCACGCCGCTCCAGTATTAACTCTTCTGGCATCATAGCGGCAAACACCATTGCAGCATGAGGGCCAGGACTGTACCCAGACTCTTGCAGCATCTACTCCCTTGCCACTTCTATTACCTTCAGGAGAGTGATAGCGCATATGATCACCTAGGGGAAACGGGAAGTTTTAAATGCTAAGCAAGCAATTTGATAAGTAACCTGCCCCTGTTTGGTGATTTCTGGGTCACACAACCACACTTTCCTGAGCATGCCCTGGTTGTGTTTGGAAGGGATCACCATGTATTGCAGCCAGCATTTAAAAAGGGGGGGAGGGGGAACAACTCTTCCTGTTCATCTCCCTTCCATCCCAACCTGGTGCCCGTTTTGTAACAATCAAATTATTTGTGGGGCTTTAAGCCGGTGCCTGTCCTCGAGCACCATCCAGGTTGCTATGGGAAAGGGGGTTGCAACCATTGATCCCAAGGATGTCTTAACAAAAGCTGCAGCACAAGACCTCTTGCCCATGCCTCGTGGCCTTACTCACCATGGCTGGAGCAGCAAATCGACTCTTGCAGTTGCCAGCGGTTCTGCTTAAGTTGTTGCTTGCAGGGAAGTGCATTGAGGGATGTTTCTTTTATAAAAAGATTTAACCTTGCATCAGAAGCAATGTCTGCACTGTCAGTGCTACCCTTGTGCTTTGTATTCTTTGCAGCTGAAACCTTGTCCGTTGGCGCATCTGCCATGCCGGGACAGAGACTTTCCCAGATTAGAAGGCGGAAAAAGAAGACTCGGGAGGACATGTTCAATGAGTTAATGCGCGCCTCCGAGAGTGACAAGTCGGAGCTCAGCGCATGGAGGAGAACTGTGAGGACAGGAGAGCATGCAGGGAACACGAGCATGCCACGCAGGAAGAGATGGTGCGGATTATGAGGGTGTAAACAGACATGTTGAGGTGTCTGGTTGAGGTTCAAGAAAGGCAACTGGACGCTAGAATCCCGCTGCAGCCTATGCTGAACCTGCTGCTATCATCGCCCAGTTCTACATCTTCCTCCTCCCTGCACTCAATACCAGGGGAGGGTACAAGGACCAGAAGGCGCCCATTCCCACACTTTTGATTGTTATTACAGTTCAATTGTAAGCAAGCTTTCCTTTTTCTCCCCCCACAGTGTTATCAGCCCCTTTGCCCCAGGTTATCTTACTTTTCTTTGCTGTCTCTCAGTGTTTGTGAGCATAATAAAAATTAATGGATTGAGGAGAAAAGGCTCTTTATTCATACAGCACACCATGGTTAGCAGGGGGGTAGTTTACAGGGGACAGCTAGGTAAGGAACAACACACATAAGTGTCACATTACTGTGGCTCATTGATGAAACTAGATTTCAAAGCCTCACAGAGACGCAGCGCACCTTGATGTGCTCACAGCAGACCCCATGGTAGATTTACCCCCTCCGAATTGATTCCCCACTGACCGGTAGCAGTCTGGCATTGCAAGCTTCCACAGAGCTATGACACTCACATTTCCACTGTCAGAGCAGCCCTCATACAGTATTGCTGCGCTTCAGGGCTGGGGAAAGCTCTTCGCACAGTTCCTGGAAAGTGGCCTTGCACATTCGAAAGTTCTGCATAACGCTGCGGTCCCACCAGTTAGTGCTTGTTTCCTTGGCCCAGAAGCAGCATTCCACTGTGTCAAGGTGATGCACGACTGTCGCCAGCATCTGCGAATTGCTCCGCTCCATGGCTTCCAGCAGGGCTGCTTGCGTGACATCACATTGTTCCGTGCGGCAGCTCCTGCAGCTGAGCAAATACTGCAGGATAAGGTGTGAGGTGTTTGTAATGCTCACAACAACAGTGTACAGCTGAGCGGGGTCCATGCTTGCCGTGCTATGGCGTCTGCGTGGGTAACACAGGCTTAGGAAAAAAGGCGCGAAAAAGGCTTGGTTTGTTTGCCGTTGATTTCAGGGAGGGAGGGAGAGAGGGAAATGCGTCATGGGAGGCTAATGCCATGTTCCCATAACTGCCCGCGCAAATGATTTGGTCCCATGAGACATTGCAAGCCCAACACAACATTCCACTCGGCTCCATGCACTGTGGGATAGCTACCCCCAGTGCAGTGCTCCGTGCATCAATGCAAGCCCTGCTAGTGAGCATGCACTCCGCCGACACAATGTGCATAGTGGGGACATGCAGAATCGACTTGCTTACATTGGAGGGTCAGTGTTGACTTAAATAAAATCGACCTAATTTTGTAGTGTAGACATACCCTTGGTTAGCTGACACCTAGTGTGTCACTATCCTGCCTAGGCCAGTCCTGGTCTAGTTCCCAGCCTTTGGTTCACACTGTTAATGACCCTCTGCCCAGCAGAGGGAGGGGGGCAAGGGATTGGAGCTTGGAACATGGAACATGCGAGTGGAACTTTTAAATATGCTCTCGAAGCAAGGGCCTGGCATTGCTGGAAACAGAAAACTCAGCTGGAGGAGTTGGGGGCAAGACTGGCTTTGCCTTCTCCCAAGGACACTGACCAACTCCATGGCCTCTCAGAACTGGTGAGGATTCTGGGTTGGGGGCCAGAGGTGGATTGTGCTCAGGCGTTCATTGTTTTGCCTAGATCTGTAACTATCCTGTGCTTGTCTGCAGTTAGTTCACAGCGAGCTGGTGGGTAAATCTACCATGCACTAGCTGTCCATGTGGACCCTGCTACCATGCACTAAAGGCTGCATAGTACACTTCGCACTGCTCCCATTTAGATAAGCTCTGAGAGCTAAGTTCCCTCTAAGCCGCACAGCCATGCAGCAGCCTATTAAGTGCCGTGCAGGCACTCAGGCTGTGGCGGGGAGAGAAGCCTCTCCCCAAGCCCCGGACCTGCCGCCTCTCCCCGCTGGCCCCTGCCCAGCCCTGGACGTGCCACGTCCAGGGGAGAGGCCCCAACCCAGCCTGGCTCTGCTGTAGCGGGGAGAGGTGCCTCTCACCCCCCCCCCCCCAGCCCAGGTGCTGCTGTGGGGGGAGAGAGCTGGGGGAAGTCCTCTCTCCCTGCCGTAGCCCCAGGGAAGCCTGCACCCCAAACCCCTCATTCCTGGCCCCACCCCAGAGCCTGCACTCCCAGCCGGAGCCCTCACCCCCCCACACCTCAACCCTCTGCCCCAGCCCTGAGCCCCCTCCCACACTCCAAACCCCTCGGTCCCAACCCCACCACATGAATTTTGTTATGTGCACCAATATGGGGGTGATGTGTCACACAACACCTCCATATTGGTGCACATAACAAAATTCATTCCGCACATGGGTGGGAAAAATGAGAGAGAACACTGGCTGAGAGCGAAGAGTGGATGTGTTTAAGAAGTTCCTGGGCAAAGCCTGTGTTCCTTACTTACCTGCCATGTGTCCCCACAGAGTTAAACTGTAACCTGCAGCACCTGTAGAAGGTAGGACTGTGGGCAGCTGGGAGTGACAGCGGAGGGTTGGGTGGTCTCAGCACTGCTCTTGGGCTCTCGAGCTGTTTGGCTGTGGAGTCTCATGTCCCAAGGAAGGATTTCAGACAGACAGGGATCAGCACCCAGGAATGTGCCCTAGAGACAGCGTCTGGATCCTGCCCAGCCCCAGGTGGCTAGCGAAGGGTTGGAATAGGCAAGGAGTGATGAGAATTATTCTAGGAGGTTAGCATTGTGCTTAATGTACTTTGCCATAACTAGACATAATTGTATGAGACTCTAGAAAGAGCTTTAGAAATACCTAAGATACATTAGAAACATGGATAATGCCTGGTGACAGAAGCATACTTATGGGGTGTATGGGGATAGATAGATAGAGGGGGTGTATGGGGATAGATTGATAACAATAAGGTCACTCACCACAGCAAGGACCAACCATAGTTTGGGGCTGTCTCTTCTATTCCATCCCAAGACGACAGTAAATTACAGGTCACATTTTGAAAAGAGGGATTAAGGGGTGACCTTGTGACCTGTCTTGCTCTCACTCTGTGCTGCCACTGCAGGTACAGATGGGCTGCAAAACAGACACTACAGCAGACTAAACAGATTCCCCCACTACATTGCTCCGCAACACCCCTCCCCTAGGCAAAAGGTGCAGGTTTGTCCCTGCACCAGTGCTAGGGTCGTATCCTAGTGAAACTACAGAAGGGTTTCTAGGGAACACAGTGTGATTACCCAGATGACCAGGGCCACAGAGTTACACTCATTGCCCTGTGGTTGTTAATAATCACAAATGGTCAAGACCTCTGCGCTCTAGCACTGTGCTGGGCATTGGCTCAGAGGGAAGAGCGCCACTTACTGCATCACCTGCTCCACTTCCACAGAAGCCAGGGTTTGTCCCTAAGGACGCTCCCACACTGCTGAACTTGTGAGACAACCACAGGCCACGGTGGCCTGCTTGCAGGCTGGAAGTCGGGGTGGGTGGGGGCGTCAAAAACACTCCCATGTAGTTCCAAGGTTTAGCTGCAATCTGGAGTATCATCAACCCCAAGCATTCAAAAATCATGAGACTGGCTTAAAAATAATGAAATTTAAATATACTCTAAATGCTGGGTTCTTTTTAGTTGACCGATTGGTTCCAGAATCTCTAGGGTGCACTAGGGTCACATTTTCAGGCTTTCCCATGCAACCAAGAGGGCTAGAAACTTCCTTTTTTTTAAAAAGAAAGCTGAGATTCTGTGCTCCAGGAGCTGGGTTTTAAGAAAAACTGAAAATAGAGCCAGCCTCATGATAACATCGCAATGTGACATCTGTGTCATTTCCCTACCTTGGCAGATCAATCATTTTCCAGTGCAGCCTCCTTAGACACAAACAAACACACGCACATCACCTGGGCCTCATCTCCTGATTGGAATAGGGGAGTGGTGGCCTAGAGGCTTGCATTCTATTTCCCAGCTCTGCCATTGACTCAATGTGTGACAGTGGGTAAACCTTTGGACCTCAGTTTCCCCATTTGCAAAATGGGGGTGGTGATATTTATCTTCTTTCAGAAAAGGCTTTGAGAGCCTCCAATGGAAGCTGCTGCGTGTTATTAGCCTTGATTTGACTTGGTGTGGCAGCCTGTCCCAGCACTGCAGCCTGCGTGTGTGTTAGTGTGATGGGCCAATGGTTAGAGCACCAGCCTGGGAGGCCCGGCTTTAATTTCCTGCTCTGCCACCGGTTCCTTTTGCAACCTCGAGCAATTCCCATAGACTCTCTGCCACAGTTCCCCATCTGTGAAATGGGCTAACGCAGACTTACCTCCCAAGGTGTTGGTAGGTTAAAGGAGGTTAAAGGCTGTGAGGTGCTCCGATGGGATGGTAATGGGGGGCCACCAAAGTACCAGAGCTATCAGTGTTGCTGAGGTGCACTGATTGCAGGTGTCCTATTTGTGAGTGCCCAACCAACGATACCATGAAGGGCCCTGACTTTCAGAGCGTTGGGTGCTCGGTGCGTTCTAAAGATCCAGCCCCTTTGAAGTGTCTCAAGTTGGGAGCCCCAGATTACCAGCTGCTTTTGAAATCGTGGATCTTGTGATTTCTGCTGCTAGTCTGTAGTGTCTGCAAGTGGCTAGCTCGTGCTCTTTCAGTGACTTGCAGCCACACATAGCCATCAAGTATTTACCTCGTGGGCAGGAAAATACATGCTGCCTGTATGCATTAGGCAATGTTTCTGCAGGGCTTTGGGAGTGTGAAGTGCTAACGCTTATTACTGGGTGAGTTTAGATTTTATTGTCATTGAAAATGTGGAATAAAAATCAATAATAAAAAGACACAGTAAAACTCCCTTCACAGGACCTTCGAAAGGAAGCCCTGGGCTGTTTCACTGTGTTGTGAGCCTTAAATTGCAATTACCTTCCTGCTTTCCCCCATGGTGCCCCTCAGCCTGGGGAGTCACTCCCTGTAAACACCCACAGAGCCGCCATGCTGTCCTCCTTCAGATCCCTCCTTAAAACTTTCCTCTGCCATGATGCAGACAAAGAACTTGACAGGGGTTAATCTGCCGGTGTGCTGAGACCACTGGCGGTCATGCTGAGCTGCACTGTCTCATTCTTTCCTGGTGTCTGCCTGGCTCCATCCATCACTTAGCTTCTCTACACTACAAAATTAGGTCAACTTAATGTAACCCTTCTGCCCATCTAAGTTGGCAGCAACAAGGGCCGGGTTCAGTATCTAGGGGTTCCGTTTCAATAACGCAATGCAAAACCGGCTCGAGCCCCCACCCAGTGACCTGGGACAATTACATACCACCCCCTGGGCGCCTCTAAGAGGCAATACTTCCCCTCTCGCAAGTACGGAGTCTGAGTGTAGCAAAAAATGTTTAATAACATGAGGTAAACGACATCAGCATTAAATTGGAAAAAAAACACCACAAACAGGATTCATAACACAAACCATGAGCAAAAAACCCACCCAGCAAATTGGGCTGTGTCCTTTCCCTTTGGAAAATCACCCAGAGTCCCCAAAGTCCAACACCCCCAAAGTCTCTTGGATCCAGCAACCACCCAAAGTCCCAAAAGTCCAACAACCCCCAAAGTTTCTGTCCCTGGTCAGTGCAGCCCCAGAGTAAAAGGGGGGGCACGCAGGGTGTTAAGGGACACCTTACGTGACCCGAGGCCGACCGTCCGTGGGGTTCCGCCGCAGCCTTTACCACAAGCCAGTCCACTTCCTGCCATCCCACAAACTGCTCCGCTCTACAAGCTGCTCCGCTCCACTCACCGACCTGTGAGCCGCTCCAGCCGTCCCCGCAAACAGCTCTGCTTGCCGTTCCTTGGGCCACGCCAACCTTCCCCGCAAGGCTCCGCGCCGCTCCACCAGCAATATAGCTTCAGGCACCCCCACTACTTAACACAGCACTCAGTGATCTCAGCTCTTAGTAACTTTAGCTCTTAGTGATTTCAGCACATAGTAGGGGAGCTCCAGTGCTGGTGCACCATTGGCCCAAAGTGAATTCAGCTCAGCAGCCTGTAACTAGACTCCTAATGTAATCAAAGGTTTCAGAGTAGCAGCCGTGTTATCTTATCAACTCCCCAGTTACTTCTTATCAAACTGTCTGTACTGAGCTATCTTGATTATCACTTCAAAAGTTTTTTTCTCTTACTTAATTGGCCTCTCAGAGTTGGTAAGACAACTCCCACCTGTTCATGCTCTCTGTATGGGTATATATATATCTCCTCAATATGTTTCACTCTATATGCATCCAAAGAAGTGGGCTGTAGCCCACAAAAGCTTATGCTCTAATAAATTTGTTAGTCTCTAAGGTGCTACAAGTACTCCTGTTCTTTTTAACGTAATCAAAGTTAGCTCTGACGTTCAACCATGGAGAGAAGAGACAGTGCAGTTGGTGTTTCCAGCCCTCAAAGAGGACCCATACCATCCAGTACAAGGACCCATCCTCTCTCAATTCACTGGGTTGTGGAACCCATGTCCCTTGTCTAGCGAGTGCTACTTAGGTGATGGTGAGATCCTCTGTCATAAAACAGTTTCATTGTCCTTGATTCACATAATCAGGGTAACAACACTTTATTCCTCCTGCTTCAATAACAGAGAAACTGGGGATCCCACTCCATCCAAAGTAACCACTATCAGTTGCTGTTGTCTCATGCCAGGCGGGTGGGTGTGCCTATGCAAACAAGATCAGCCCCTGGAGTTCTTTTCCACACTTGCCATAATTCACCACCAGATGTCAGGGTAGAGCTCATCCTGACTCTGCTTACATTAATTTAGGTCGATCTACAGCCACCGCAGTAATTCAATCTGCTGTTGGTACCCACACTGCCCTCCTTCTGTTGGTGGAGCGTGTCTTCACCAGAAGCGCTTGCATTGACTGAAGTGGGGGATTGCAGGGCACTGACAGCCATGCGGGGCTCACAGCTGGAGCCTCCCATCCACCACAGGGTGACAGTCCCAGCTGTGAGCCCCACATGGGCTCAATTTCACAGCACAGAGCCTGCCAGCAGTGAAATTAACATTCTTGTCAATTTCACACTGCTATTGTCTCTGCTCAGAGCAGCTGCACTCTGACCACTCTGGGAGCTCCTTGGGGAGCTGGACCCAGAGCTCTCAGTGCCTGGCAGCCAGGAGCTGGGGGGAAGTAGGGCTCCCAGCAGGAGACAGGGAGCCCGGGCAGCAGCCTGCTGGGAGTGGGTAGCTAGCAGCCCGGGGGACAGCTGGGCTCTAGCTGGAATCCCCACCCACCTCAGGGGTGATAGCCCCAGCTGTGAGGCAGGTGCAGGGCTCACAGCAGGGAACCTACCAGCCTTTCTTGTCAATTTCATCAGGGTCAGGGCCCCATTACGCTGGGTGCTGTACGAACACATGTCCTATGTGGGGCACATTGCAGGATCAGAGCTCTAGACGAAGACAGAATCCCTTCCCTTTAGGGCTTAGTGAATTTCCATCTATAAGGCCAGGTTCAGAGGTGCTGGCATGAGGAAGTGGGAGTCCAATGAGACATGTAAATCAGCACACATGAATGGATGGAATTGTGGAGAGGTGTATGTTTGCTCCACAGCTAGTATAGCATGGTGCACCCTGTGTCTGAATTACCTGCTCTCAGGCTGGGTGTCTTATGTCCCAATGATACCAGCACAATAGTTGCTGTGTGCCAATGGCAGAACTGAAGTGGTGAATGTCTGCAAATAGCCACTGGTCCTGGACATGTGTCCCGTGCCCCTTTAATAGTGATGACAACGAGTGACTTGGCTGCTGTGCTCTATTAGCAGATTGCTCCTTTCTTATTTCAGTGCACACAGCAATGACAGTCTAGCAGCCCCTGCTCGCTTGTCTCTGAAACACGCCTGGGTGGTTTTGTTACGGTGGCTGATTGGACTGTGCCAAACAGGCTGTGCTGACTGAAGCTTTGCAGCCCTGTCCCTGTCCATAAGGCAGACCTGACTCTCTGTCACCAGCCCTTCCCCGTCACACTGCCTTCCTGCACCTGCTCTTGTCCAGCCCCCTTCTCTTGAAGCCACCCCCACACAGCCTCACTGCCAGTCCTTTCAAGCCCCCCAGCCCTCTTCCTGCTGCTTTACACTCCTCTGAAGCTGCTCTCCCAAATTTTGCATGATCTACAAGTGACATGGACTTTGTTGTGCCCTGTGACCCCAGCTTTGAACGTAGGGCCTGACTTTCAGGAGTGCTGAGCACCCACCGATCCCACCCAAGGCTCTGGAGCTGAACCTCTGAAAATCAGGTCACTGGTTTAGATGCCCATCCGTGTTTAGTGCTTTAAAATGCGACTGTCCTGTCTGCAAACCAGCCTGGCACCTTCTGGGCAGTCCAACCTGCCAGGTGGGTACAATATGCCACATGGCTGCTTCATGCTGGATGCAGGCTGCACAGACAGCGAGCAGCGGGAAAGCCAGAGGAGGGGATTATAGGGCACTCACTGGCATAGGCCAGTTCCCCACCACATTAAGCCAGGCAACCAAAGAGCCAAACCTGCTGCTGCTCGCTGAAATCAATGAGGGGGTTGTCATGGACTGTGGTGACATCAGGACGGGGCTCAAAAGAGAATCGCATCAGCAAGGCAACCATGAGAATTTCCATGCAATCTCTCCTAGGGCTTCACTCCAGAGACAATGCAACCCCCCGCTGTGCCCAATGCATAGAGATAGGAGTCTGTCCCAGGGCCAGCTAAGGAGCTCCTGCTTTTAGCTATAGAAGTCCCCAGTTCAGTCCCAGGTGTGTTAGCCAAGATGGGAACACGTGCTAACAGGGTAGGGGGTTCCTACAATAGCTGGGGCGAGAGGAGTGACTTCAGCCTCCACTGCTCCCTCAAGGTAAAATTTGCCCTGAGCAGGATGCTGCTGCACAGCTCAAGTTACTCAGTTCTTGTGCTTGGGTGGGAGATGCCACGGCACAGTGACTTTCTACTAGGGCTATGCAGGCTCCTGCCCACGCACCTCTGGGCCCTGGTGAGCACTGACTAGCTGCAGTGCTGTGCTTTCTGACCACAGCCCCAATCCACCCCTATGCCCGGGGCTGGGGACAGGGGGAGAGCTCTCACACTGAACAGCTTCCACCCTTGTCTGCTGCCGGAGCAGCGTAAAGGGGCCTTAGTCAGTCACCCGGCATAGGGGTGAGTGTCCCTTGCAGGGAGTATTCGTGGGGAAAGCCCGAGGGTCTCAGGCTGGCATCCCCTCCACTTTCTCCCTTTCCCCATTTCTTGTCTCCTTCCTTTCGCTCTATTCCTCCCCACCTCTCTCCGCAGGTGACTTCCAGCTCCATTTAGAGGTGCCCCAGGATAACTCTGATTAATGTCAGACATTCCGGCAAAGGGCACAAGCAGCGACAAGCGCTGGTGCGATTAGCAGGGAGCTCTGATCTTGCGGGTGATAAAGATTACTGATAGCCTGCGCCTGCCTCCGGATTGGCCCATGCACCACTGCCAGCACTGCCAGTTCTTTTATCCAAATGTCCTTCCTCTTCAGTGGGAGCTGCGTGAGCTGCTAGCCCAAACTGAGGCTTCGGATGCCAGGGGAAGGGGAGGGAGGCACAAGAGATGGGCCCCCATCAAACCCTGTATCTGGGATCCTGGAGAATTGGGGATCTGGACCTAGCTCTATGGCTTGATCCCAGAAATCTCACACACCCGGATCCCCAGGCAGTGGGACCCGCACCCCATGCTCCATCTCCCCCCGCCTCCCTATGCCACCGGACCCACTCCCAGGATCCTCAGCCTGGGCTGAACATCAGGTTTCTCTGTACAGATGAATAGTGTTGGGCTCGCTCACACACCTGATTAATTCTGTGACACATGGATGCCTCCACATCCCTGCAATGGCATTATGTGGAAATCGAGCAGCTGGTGAATGCCCAGCCCGAATGCCTCCCACTGTGAAATGCTTCACCGGTCATTGAGAACTGCCAGGCAACCACTAGGCTTGCTGGGATCTGCCTGCCAGGTGCTGCTGAGGGCTCTTCTGTTCACTGTCTGCATTTATATCCAAGCCTCCTACACCACTGCCACCAGCCTGGAGTCACCAGGCCTGCCTGGGAGGCCATGCCAATGGTGGGGCATTGTGCAGTCAGCAGGGCCGGCTCCAGGTTTTCTGCCGCCCCAAGCGCCGCTCCACTCTTCGGCAGCAATTCGGCGGTAGGTCCTTCGCTCCCAGAGGGACTGAGGGACCCGCCGCCGAAGACCCCGGACATGCCGCCCCAACAGCGGCCGAAGTGCCGCCCCTTCCTATTGGCCGCCCCAAGCACCTGCTTCTTTAGCTGGTGCCTGGAGCCGGCCCTGGCAGTCAGTGTCAGGGGCCTGAGTCAGTCTCCCAGCATAACCTGGTAGGACGTCCAGCTGGAGAAGGGTTCCACAAGGGTCCCACAGCCCTTACTTCACAACAGCTGCCAGGGCAGGAAGTGTCCATTGTTTGGCACATACAGCTGAGCTGAAGTGCCACGCAGTGCTAGGTTTTGGGTAGCAAGCATTCTCACAATGGCAATGAGCCTTTTCAGAACATTTTGCCAGTAAAGAGACTCTGATGCAATCTTCTCTTGATGCTGATCATCTATGGTGGCCTTTAACCTTAGTCTCATCTCCAGCTCTTTCCACCTATGGAATGCTCTCTGGTGATTTGCTGCCTTCTCATGGCATGCCAGATTTCTAGCCAGATTTTTCCAGTCCTTTGTTCCTGTAGAACCCAATGTGGCTGGAACATTAGACTGGAAGAGTTTGCAACAAAAACAGTATGTAGCATTCTGGGTTTTTGAGTACATAAGCCATGGCCTCTCCACTTCGTCACCATTGGGGATTTCATACCAGTAATGTTTTGGATGGAAACTTCTATTTTCATTGTCTTTGGGCAACATGAAGTTTTTCACTTGCTGTGGCCCATGCAGTACAAGGAAGTCCCTCAAGCTACTGCTCAAGTGGGTCCACAGTCCTGGATCATAGACTCATAGACTTTAAAGTCAGAAGGGACCATTATGATCATCTAGTCTGACCTCCTGAACAACACAGGCCACAGAATCTCACCCACCCACTCCTGTAACAAACCTCTAACCTATGCCTGAGTTATTGAAGTCCTCAAATCGTGGTTTAAAGACCTCAAGGTGCAGAGAATCCTCCAACAAGTGACCCGTGCCCCACGCTGCAGAGGAAGGCGAAAAACCTCCAGGGCCTCTGCCAATCTGCCCTGGAGAAAAATTCCTTCCCGGCCCCAAATATGACGATCAGTTAAACCCTGAGCATGTGGGCAAGACTCACCAGCCAGCACCCAGGAAAGAATTCTCTGTAGTAACTCAGATCCCACCCCATCTAACATCCCATCACAGACCATTGGGCATATTTACCTGCTAATAATCAAAGATCAATTAATTGCCAAAATTAGGCTATCCCATCATACCATCCCCTCCATAAACTTATCAAGCTTAGTCTTGAAGCCAGATATGTCTTTTGCCCCCACTACTCCCCTTGGAAGGCTGTTCCAGAACTTCACTCCTTTAATGGTTAGAAACCTTCGTCTAATTTCAAGTCTAAACTTCCTAATGTCCAGTTTATATCTATTTGTTCTTGTGTCCACACTGGTACTAAGCTTAAATAATTCCTTTCCCTCCCTGATATTTATCCCTCTGATATATTTATAAAGAGCAATCATATCTCTACTCAGCCTTCTTTTGTTTAGGCTAAACAAGCCAAGCTCTTTGAGTCTCCTTTCATAAGACAGGTTTTCCATTCCTCGGATCATCCTAGTAGCCCTTCTCTGTACCTGTTCCAGTTTGAATTCATCCTTCTTAAACATGGGAGACCAGAACTGCACACAATATTCCAGATGAGGTCTCAGCAGTGCCTTGTATAACGGTACGAACACCTCTTTATCTCTACTGGAAATACCTCGCCTGATGCATCCCAAGACCACATTAGCTTTTTTAACGGCCATATCACATTGGCGACTCATAGTCATCCTGTGATCAACCAATACTCCAAGATCCTTCTCCTCCTCTGTTACTTCCAACTGATGTGTCCCCAATTTATAACCAAAATTCTTGTTATTAATCCCTAAATGCATGACCTTGCACTTCTCACTATTAAATTTCATCCTATTACTATTACTCCAGTTTACAAGGTCATCCAGATCTTCCTGTAGGATATCCCAGTCCTTCTCTGTGTTAGCAATACCTCCCAGCTTTGTGTCATCCGCAAACTTCATTAGCACATTCCCACTTTTTGTGCCAAGGTCAGTAATAAAAAGTTTAAATAAGATTGGTCCCAAAACCGATCCCTGAGGAACTCCACTAGTAACCTCCTTCCAGCCTGACAGTTCACCTTTCAGTATGACCCATTGTAGTCTCCCCTTTAACCAGTTCCTTATCCACCTTTCAGTTTTCATATTGATACCCATCTTTTCCAATTTAGCTAATAATTCCCCTTGTGGAATCGTATCAAATGCCTTACTGAAATCAAGGTAAATTAGATCCACTGCATTTCCTTTGTCTAAAATATCTGTTACCTTCTCAAAGAAGGAGATCAGGTTGGTTTGGCACGATCTACCTTTTGTAAAACCATGTTGTATT
This sequence comes from Terrapene triunguis, assembly GCF_002925995.2. Taxonomy (NCBI): domain Eukaryota; kingdom Metazoa; phylum Chordata; order Testudines; family Emydidae; genus Terrapene; species Terrapene triunguis. The sequence continues at coordinate 1,529,295 of NW_020665133.1, forward strand.
TTGTCCCAATTACCATCAACCTCAATGTCCTTAACTACCGTCTCCTTCAAAAAAATTTTCCAAGACCTTGCATACTACAGATGACAAACTAACAGGCCTGTAGTTACTCGGATCACTTTTTTTTCCTTTCTTAAAAATAGGAACTATGTTAGCAATTCTCCATCAGCTATCGCATTCAGGAAAATCTGAGCCCTATTATTATTACTAGCACTTGTCCTCCAGTCTATATCTGGGAAGTTAAAGTCTCCCATGATCACACAATTCCCATTAGTGTTTACTTCATTAAAAACATTAAAGAGGTCTCTATCCATATCCAAATCGGATCCCGGTGGTCTGTAGCACACCCCAAGCACTATGTCTTATCCATTCCATCCCTTCTTATTTCTTTACAGTCTACCTCATCATTGATATACAATGCTACTCCACCACCTTTGCCTTTATTTCTGTCTAGACTTAAGGAACTAAACTCAGCAGCAGCTGTTTCTTGCGCCTCCACCACACTCTTCTCTGATCTACACTTTTCTTCAGGAATGTTTAGGGTTACATCCATTTGAGATGGAGAGATGGATGCTGCAGTAGCTGCCAGGTCACCTGCACTCTGACTAACTGGAAGATCAGGCATCTCCTCACCATTCACATCCTCCCTGGGGCCGGAAGGCTCACCGTGAACATTTGTGTCTATGACTCTCAGGAGAGCTCCTTCCTGCTTAGATAGAAAAGCTTCCTTTGCTTGCTTTCTTTTTCAGAGGGGCGTTTTCTTCTTTCACTCATGACTGCGGTTCTGTGCCAGCTATAGTGGCTCTCAACACTCAATTGAAGGGGACAAATAAGCGGGCTGGTAGCAGGGCCTGAGTGAGGGAAGATATCAGCGTCTTAAGGGCCTAACTGGCTCCTACTACTTCAGGTGACTGCCTGTTCTCCTCAAGTGGGTTCAGGGAAGCAGCAGGAGACAGGAAGGTCCCTGAGAAGCTGGTGTGAATCAGTCCAGGCTCCTGGGGGTGCCAGAGAGGTACATAAGAGGCTCCTCCTCCTCTCTCTCCCTGCAGCTCCTGCTGCTTTCTGTTATTCCCTCTCACCTTTTCTCCTGCCTGCCTGTTATGTCTCTTGTGCCCTCCTTCCTCCAGCACAGCACTCCACCATCTCTGTGCATCTAGAGCACCAGCATCAGACACAATTTTCTACACTCTGGGTCCTAGTGGCCCCCCCACACACAGTCTGGCACCTGAGGCGTCCGCCTCAGTTCGCCTCATGGTAAGGTCAGCCCTGGGCTCGGGTCCAGTTCTGGGTGGCCAAGAGGCTGGCAGGGCCCATGGTGGAGTAAAGCACAGAGAGATGGGGGCTGGTTGGAGCCTTGGGCTCACTGTGGGCTCTCCCCACCCCAGCTCTAAGGCCCTTAGGCCTGACCTGGCCCCAGACACCACTGATCCCCCCATGAGCTTCAGAAGCCATGCTAGTTCCCGAGGAAATATGCCACCATGGACCTCCTCAGGTCTGCTGGCAGAGGTGGACTGAGGCAGGATCTGTGGGTCCCTGCTCAAGTCTGAGAAGGTCCATAGATCCACACAAAGGGGGGGGGGGAGTTGTCGGAGAGTGCTGGGATCCACTCCGGGAGCACGTTTGCTGGGGCTGGACTGGGTCTCATTTAGTCTCCATTCACCACCATCTGGTTTAGGCCTTCCCACTTGTGGACCTCCTGGGTTTTGCAGGAACTGGGCTCCTGTCCAGCTGACCTTTACAAACAAGTAAGGAAATTCCCACACAGAAAGCTGTGGATGCAGGCACGTACCAGATTTATGGGTGCTTACAACCATTCAACAACCCCAGAGTTAAAAAAGAATTAGCAACCCATCAAATTCAGAGTTGAGGTTCCTTTCTACAGCAAGCCACGGCATCACACTCAGATAACCATCCTCACCTTAACTCTGCCCCAGCAGAGACAACAAAAGGCAGAAGTCACACATGGGGGAAAACAAATCAGAACCGCATTGCACTACACT
>NW_020665133.1:1546291-1551085 GCF_002925995.2 Terrapene triunguis
GAGCGTCAACAGAGTGGTGCACTGTGGGATAGCTCCCGGAGCTATTACCGTCGATTTCCATCCACACCTAGCCTAATTCGATATGGCCATTTCGAATTTAGCGCTACTCCTCTCGTTGTGGAGGATTACAGAAATCGATTTAAGGAGGGCTCTATGTCGAACTAAATGGCTTCGTGGTGTGGACGGGTGCAGGGTTAATTCGATATAACGGCGCTAAATTCGACATAAAAGCCTAGTGTAGACCAGGCCAAAGTGTGCTGGCCCTTTAAGGCCTTGCTGTTCCAGCACTCCCATTCAACTCCCACTATCCCCACAGCCTCAGACCATCTCCCTCCTGGCAGGCCCCTGGGAAGTCCAGACTTCTTCTAGCTCACGGAGTGCAGGAAAAGGGACCCCCAGTGGTGGTGGGGGGCAGGGCTAGGGCACCAAGTGGTTGGGGGCGCCCTACCACCAAGCGGTGCCCTGGCTCAGCAGGGAGGAGAGCTGGAGCGTCGGCTTGCGGGGGCGGCGAGCCCCAGCCATGTAGGAGCAGGGGAGGCAGCAGCCCTGCAAAGGCGGCGGAGCCGCTAGCGGGGAGCAGCCGCGCCCCCGGCCCCTCCTGCCCAGGCTGCATCTGCTGCAGCCTGCCGGAGCCTGCGGGGGGGGCGCCAGGCCACAGCCTGGGCAGGAGGGGCAGGGGGCGCAGCTGCCCCCCACGTGGCGCCAGCTCCTCCTCCATGGCTGGGGCTCGCCGCCCCCGCAAGCCAACGCTCTGGCTCTCCAGTGCCTCCGGAAGGTGGCTCCTCCCTGCCGAGCTGTTGCAGCGGCCCAAGCCCGGCAAAGCCAGTGAGTGGATTCGGGGCGGGGGCCGCCAAGGTCGGGTGGGGAGGGCTCGCGGGGGGGCTGTGCACCCTCCAGGGGAGTTCAGGGGGTAGGGAGGGGGGAACCTGGTCTGGGGAGCAGCCCCTGGGCAGGCTGGCCCCTGGGGTCTATAAAGGCTCATTGAGATTTGCCCCTCAATGAACCGATGTGCAAGGGGTGGGGGTGGGGGGCGCAAGGAGGAAGTTTCGCCTAGGGCGCAAAATATCCTTGCACTGGCCCTGGTGGGGGGTCTCACCTCAGTCCTCAGCGAGGTTCTGATCTTGCTCCTGGGTGCCATCCTGCCAGCTTGCTGCTGGTGCAGAGTGGCTCCCAGCCACCCCTCTCTGCCTGGGCTGCAGTCTCCTAGCCCCACTGCTGCTGCTGGTCAACTAATTAGCCACAGGGGGGGAGGTAGTGTCTGTCTCGTAATCCCAGAGTGACTGGCAGAGTGGGGTTTATACGCCCCATCACAAACCAGACATGCCTGGCTTCCTCTGAAATCACCATTTGGTCACTCTGGATCCAGGGATGAGGCAGTGACGTGGGGATTGGGGGTAGGGTCAGAGTTCGTGGGCCCCTCACCCCAATCCAGTCAGCCCCCATTCAGCCGGGCCCCTCATCCCCCGACTCTGGTCAAACCCATCGTCCCCCTGACTCCAGGGAAAATCAGAAAACCAGAAGAGCCTGATTTTAGTGGAAATCACCAAAATCAATAGGGCTATGACTGGTGGGAAGGGGAGGGGCAAGGGGATGGCTGGAATTGGGGCCGAGGGGCCCCAGCTGAGGGGGGACTGACTGGAGCATGGGGAAGGGCCCACTCGCTCTAACTCACCTAGGCCTAGAGGCTTGACCAAAATACACAATGAAGCGTGTGACCCTCCAGTACTCTGCATCAACCCTGCGAACTGATGGTTGAACTAACTAAAGGCTCGATGGAGAATCCCGCACAACCCTTGGGAAGCTGCTCCGCCCTTGAATTGCCTCCGCTGTTAAAATGTCCATCTTACTTCCAACCTGAGTGTTTCTAACGTCAACTTCCAGCCAGTGGAGCTTGTTATGCCTTTGTCTGCTGGATTAAAGGGCCCTCTAATGTCCGCCGTTGTCTCACTGTATGGGTATTTACAGACTGCAAGCAAGTCACTCGTAGCTTTCTCTTTGATAAACTAAATAAACTGAGCTCTTTAAATTTATCAGGCAGATTTTCCAGACCTTGAATCATTCTTGTAGCCCTTCTCTAATCCCTTCCCAATTTTTTGACATCCCTTTTCTTTATTGTGCGTTTTGGATTTAACTCTTCCTTCTCTCCTTCCTAAATTAACAGAATCTCATATAAATGCAACTACAGTTGAAATGTGACTTGAAATATCAAACAAGTATTGGATTTTTTAATTGATCTTTTTGAAATGAAGAAAAGTCTTTAAAGTTGCTCCTTGTGGAAGTGTTTAAAATTTCTTTTTGCCCATCTAGCAACCTCAGTGAAATGACAATATACCTCAAAATTCAAATCAGAAGCAGACTTTAGTGTTTGTACCCTCAGGCAGCCTTCCTGTTGGTTTTTAAATCCATGTATAGTTTCTTAGATACCATGGCGATAAGCATTTTATAAATGCTGATACATAGATCAGACAGGGTTTGACATTGGTTTATGAAACAGGTGGTTTTCAAGGACAGGGATTCTCAAAATGTGAAAACCAGACATTATTCTCTGTCACTGGAGCTCAGAGAGCAAAGAAAAAGCTGAGTGCTGGAGGTATTGGTTGCAACTCCATACCTGAAGGTGTGTTCAGAAATGCATTTAAAATGGTAATTTAGGCCCAGATCCTCAAAGGTATTTCAGCATCGAGCTCCCATTGACTTGTTCCCCGGGATTTGTAAGAGAAACAATATTTACTCCTCAAATGGCATCCTAAATACCAAAGGGAGGTCAAATGCAGGTTAATGAAAGTCTTAAGACCCAGATTCTGCAAAAAGTTATGCACGGGCTTAACTTTACTTCCGCATGTAGTCTCATCGAAAACAAGGTGGAAACCAACACGACTATTCACAAGAGTTAAATTAAGCATGTGAATAAATGTTTACAGGATCAGGGCTGGCGTGTTTTTGTTGAATATATTAAAAGTTAGAAGTATTTTCACTTTTCACATTTTATAACATTTCCTTGGATCTGTCATGATTTATGGGGTGGTTGTTGTCAGTAACACAAACATTAAAAATACAAGAAATCTTGAATTAAACTTCTTCCTCAAATTAAAAAAATTATTTAAATATTCAGATGTAATATTTCATGAAATATACTCATGGGAGACCACAGCCTATCATGCTGGCCAGTACTGCCTCGTTGTGTCCCCGTGCTTCCTGTCTGTCTAGCTGTCTCTTGGCTGTTGCCTGTTGGATTGTAAGGTCTTTGGGGCAGGGAGCATCTCTTTGTTCTGTGTTTGTACAGTGCCAACGCAGCAGGGTTCTGGCCCATGGCTGGAGCTCCTAGGCACCACTGAAATACAAATACAATATAATAATAACAACTTTATTGCTGGCTCATCTTTAGGAGACATTTTCATTTATTGCTTAGTTGCTGATTTATGGTTGTACCTACACATGTGGGCAGGAAGCAGAGGTTCCCAGTGCCCAAGGCTGGCTGACTTTTCTTGGCCGCCAGTTGAAGCAGCCTGCTCACTTTTCCCATTCAATCATCCAGCACATTGGTAGTGACATTGTTCCCCTCAGCATGAACGTCTAGCAGGGACCAGCTAGAGCGGGCAAGGGCCAGATCCTTGCTTTGCACATAACGCTGCTTGGCAGCCTCTGCCTAGCCACCTGATTGTGCGTGGCTCTCAGTGCGAAGCAGCTCAGACACTTTGGCAACCTGGCTCTCCAAGGCAGTGAGTCGATGCTTCTCCATTTGGGAATGCTGGCCGAGCTGCTCCTCTGCCTGGGCGTCTATTTCCTCTCCTGCGGCAGCTGGCTCTTGAGGCTGGGCATCTCGCAGACGCAGGTCCAGCTTTCTGTCCTCCTGCCCCGTAGTCTGCAGCTGTCTCGTCAGGCCAGAGCCCACAGCTCGCAATCATCCATTCACGGTGCCCCTAGCAGTTCAGTGAAGCAGGAGGACGACTGTGGGTGCAGTGCTATAGTTCGTCTCGCTCCAGATGATCCCCTGGCAGCGTGTGTTGTGGAGTGAAGCTGGATGACTGTGAACACATACCCCATGTAAGGGAGCCTGAGCCCTTTCCCGGTCATTGGGGGAGCTGACAGGTCCTGCTGCTGACGTCACCGGAAGAGTCTCTCTTGCAGGAAGGTAGCTCCCTGGGAGCCAGTGTCCAACTGTAAGGGACTGAGGCAATCTGGCTTAGTGGTCACAGTTGGGCTAGTGTTCACAAGCCCAGGAGTCAGTGAGCAAGGCTGAGAGTCATTGCTAGAGCCGGGATCGATGGGTCAGAGTCAGGCTGGGGTTGGAGGGTGGACAGCAGAAAGCGAGGTGAAGTCTGATGTCACAGCACTCTGTGTGGTTGCCTAGACAACTTCCTAGTGCACCCTCCATGGTTAAATAGTGAGCACGGGCCAATGAGAGGGTTGCAGGGTGCTGTCACTCTGGACCCTTTGGGCGGTACTTCCTGCAGTATCTAATCTCCACCTTGCTCTTTGGCTGTGGCTCTGCATGGTCTCCTGGTGGTAATGTGGGCATGTCGGCTGTCCCAGGCTCTGCAGACTCAGGTGCGAGTCCTAAGGATACTTACACCAACAGCACATCTATTGGCACATGTAGCGGGGTGGTCACCCGCTCCTGCCTGGGAAGGGTTAAAGCCAGCCCTGCAGAGGGCTGGGGCTGTGGAAGGAAAGACCTGGGCTGATTGGGGGAAGCAGCTGCAGCTGGGCCACGCCCCAATCAGAGCCCAGCTGGCCCTATAAAGGCCTGAGCCAGGAGCAAGGAGACACTCACTCTCGGCATTCAGAGAGAGA
>NW_020665133.1:1551095-1566600 GCF_002925995.2 Terrapene triunguis
ACATCTTTTTTGGAGACAGTGCGACCTAGTGGATAGATCACTAGACAGGGACTCTGGATTGCTGGGGTCTATTCCTGGCTCTGCCACTGGCCTGCACTGGAAAGTCACTTCAGCTATCTTTGGAAGTCATGAGACCGACCTCCTTTGAGGTGAAAAGCACGAGAGAAAAGGAAGGGGTTATTACTGATATAGATTTAGCCACCTGAACTGTAACTTGCTGAACATCTCTGTCTGATGATGACAATACTACATTTATATTTACATAGCACCTATTAGCCAAAAGGGAAGAATCCTAAAGCATTTGCAGAGGGCCAGTTATTCTGCTCTCAATATACCACGTATAAGGATCACTGATTCACCACTTATCAGAGGAGTAGCCGTGTTAGTCTGTAGCCACAAAAACAACGAGGAGTCCGGTGGCACCTTAAAGACTAACAGATTTAAGGAAAGTGTGGGCCCCTTACTGAATGAGGGAGGCAACCTAGTGACAGAGGATGTGGAAAAAGCTAATGTACTCAATGCTTTTTTTGCTTCTGTCTTCACGAACAAGGTCAGCTCCCAGACTGCTGCACTGGGCAGCACAGCATGAGGAGGTGACCAGCCCTCTGTGGAGAAAGAAGTGGTTTGGGACTATTTAGAAAAGCTGTACGAGCACAAATCCATGGGGCCAGATTCACTGCATCCAAAGGTGCTAAAGGAGTTGGCGGATGTGATTGCAGAGCCATTGGCCATTATCTTTGAAAACTCATGGCGATTGGGCGAGGTCCCGGATGACTGGAAAAAGGCTAATGTAGTGCCCATCTTTAAAAAAGGGAAGAAGGAGGATCCGGGGAACTACAGGCCAGTCAGCCTCACCTCAGTCCCTGGAAAAATCATGGAGCAGGTCCTCAAGGAATCCATTCTGAAGCACGTAGAGGAGAGGAAAGTAATCAGGAACAGTCAGCATGGATTCACCAAGGGCAAGTCATGCCTGACTAACCTAATTGCCTTCTATGACGAGATAACTGGCTCTGTGGATGAGGGGAAAGCAGTGGATGTGTTATTCCTTGACTTTAGCAAAGCTTTTGATACGGTCTCCCACAGTATTCTTGCCAGCAAGTTAAAGAAGTATGGGCTGGATGAATGGACTATAAGGTGGATAGAAAGCTGGCTAGATTGTCAGGCTCAACGGGTAGTGATCAATGGCTCCATGTCTAGTTGGCAGCCAGTATCAAGCGGAGTGCCCCAAGGGTTGGTCCTGGGGCCGGTTTTGTTCAATATCTTCATTAATGATCTGGAAGATGGCGTGGACTGCACTCTCAGCAAGTTTGCAGATGACACTAAAGTGGGAGGAGTGGTAGATAGGATACAGAAGGACCTAGACAAATTAGAGGTTTGGGCCAAAAGAAACCTGATGAGGTTCAACAAGGACAAGTGCAGAGTCCTGTACTTAGGACGGAAGAATCCCATGCACTGCTACAGACTAGGGACTGAATGGCTAGGCAGAAGTTCTGCAGAAAAGGACCTAGGGGTTACAGTGGACGAGAAGCTGGATATGAGTCAACAGTGTGCTCTTGTTGCCAAGAAGGCTAACGGCATTTTGGGCTGTATAAATAGGGGCATTGCCAGCAGATCGAGGGACGTGATCGTTCCCCTCTATTCGACATTGGTGAGGCCTCATCTGGAGTACTGTGTCCAGTTTTGGGCCCCACACTACAAGAAGGATGTGGAAAAATTGGAAAGAGTCCAGCGGAGAGCAACAAAAATGATTAGGGGGCTGGAGCACATGACTTATGACGAGAGGCTGAGGGAACTAGGATTGTTTAGTCTGCAGGAGAGAAGAATGAGGGGGGATTTGATAGCTGCTTTCAACTACCTGAAAGGGGGTTCCAAAGAGGATGGATCTAGACTGTTCTCAGTGGTACCAGATGACAGAACAAGGAATAATGGTCTCAAGTTGCAGTGGGGGAGGTTTAGGTTGGATATTAGGAAAAACTTTTTCACTAGGAGGCTGGTGAAGCACTGGAATGGGTTACCTAGGGAGGTGGTGGAATCTTCTTCCTTAGAGGTTTTTAAGGTCAGGCTTGATGAAGCCCTGGCTGGGATGATTTAGTTGGGAATTGGTCCTGCTTTGAACAGGGGGTTGGACTAGATGACCTCCTGAGGTCCCTTCCAACCTTGATATTCTATGATTCTGTGATTTATTTGGGCATAAGCTTTCATGGGTAAAAACCCCACTTCTTCAGTTGCATGGAGTGAAAATTACAGATACAGGCATAATATATATTGGCACATGAAGAGAAGGGAGTTCTCTTCATGAGTGGCTGGCTCACTACAAATTGCTTTTGTAGTGAGCCAGCCACTCCCAGTCCCTATTCAAGCCCAAATTGATGGTGTTAAGTTTGCAAATGAATTTTAGCTCTGCAGTTTCTCTTTGAAGTCTGTTTTTGAAGTTTTTTTGTTGCAGGATGGCTACTTTAAAATCTGTTATAGAATGTCCAGGGAGATTGAAGTGTTCTCCTACTGGCTTTTGTATGTTACCATTCCTGATGTCTGATTTGTGTCCATTTATCCTTTTAAGTAGAGAGTGCCTGGTTTGGCCAATGTACATGGCAGAGGGGCATTTCTGGCACATGATGGCATATATCACATTAGTAGATCTGCAGGTGATGATGCAGCTGGTGTGGCTGGATCCTATGATGGTGTCGCTAGAGTAGATATGGGGACAGAGAAGGCAACTGGGTTTGTTACAGGGATTGGTTCCTGGGTTACTGTTTCCGTGGTGTGATGTGTAGTTGCTGGTGAGTATTTGCTTCAGGTCGGGGGGCTGTCTGTAAGTGAGGATTGGCCTGCCTCCCAAGGCCTGTGAGAGCGGGGGGTCCGTTTTCCAGGATAGGTTGTAGATCGTTGATGATGCGCTGGAGAGGTTTTAGCTGGGGGCTGTACGTGATGGTCAATGGTGATCTGTTATTTTCCTTGTTGGGCCTGTCCTGTAATAGGTGACTTCTGGGTACCCTTCTTGCGCTGACAATCTGTTTCCTCACTTCCCCAGGTGGGTATTATAGTTTTAAGAATGCTTGATAGAGACCTTGTAGGTGTTTGTCTCTGTCTGAGGGATTGGAGCAAATGCGGTTGTATCTTAGGGCTTGACTGTAGACAATGGATCGTGTGGTGTGTCCTGGATGGAAGCTGGCAGCATGTAGGTAAGTATAGCGGTCAGTAGGTTTCCGGTAGAGTGTTTATGTGACCATCACTTATTTGCACTGTAGTGTCCAGGAAGTGGATTTCCTGTGTGGACTGGTCCAGGCTGAGGTTGATGGTGGGGTGGAAATTGTTGAAATCCCAGGTGGAATTCTTCAAGGGCCCCCTTTCCGTGGGTCTTCATCTTCATGATATGGACCCACGGGATGATATTCAGACAAGGGGAGAGAAGGAGGGCAGAGAGAGGCTGCCGCTAGAGGGTCCCTGGGTTGGGACCCAGAGTAGCAGGTGGGCCTGGGCCCCTTCCCCCTTGCACTGCACCTGGCTGCGGAGGAGTGTGGCTAATACAGATTGCAACTTGCCCCTGAGGTGAGGGGCTAGACTTTGGGTTGTTATTGGCCACTGAGGCTGGTGCAAGCCAAAGGACTGCCGTGACATCCCCCCTCCCCTCGGAAGGGGGTGAGAATGGAGTAGTGGGCACTGCCAGAGGGCAGTGTCCTGAAGAGGACGCTGCCGAGCGGGGAGCAACGTGGGTCCCAAACCAGCAGAGCAGACAACGGGCGAGACACCACGTGCAGAGAGCACTCCGGAGCTGGACTGAGCTAATTCCCGGAGCAACCAGCAGGAGGCGCCGCAGCGGTGAGTCCTGACCTGGCCAACTCCACAGAAAGAGCCAGGACCTAGACTGAAGCCTACTGATGATACTGCTGGAATTCATGTGCCATAACCTTCTCAGTTACGTTCCCGGGAAGAGGTGGGTTGAGGCCATTGCAAGCAGTCCGGCATCAAAAGCTGGCTTCTAGAGGAACATGGTGAGCTCTGGGGGCATAAGGATGATCAGCACCCTCCCCTCCCATAGGCTGTGATCCAATGCGCAGCAAAGTCAGTGGACAGACTCCTGGACACTGGATAATGCCTTACATGTAGTATTGACAGTGCCTGACAATAACGGGTCCACATGCTTTAAGCAGCCAAGATGCCCACGAAAGCTTATGCCCAAATAAATCATAGAATCACACAACACACAGTCAACCTGTGGAACTCTTTGCCGGAGGATGTTGTGAAGGCCAAGACTATAACAGGGTTCAAAAAAGAACCAGATAAATTCACAGAGGATAGGTCCGTAAATGGCTATTAGCCAGGATGGGCAGGGATGGTGTCCCTAGCCTCTGTTTGCCAGAAGCTGGGAATGGGCGACAGGGGATGCATCACTTGATGATTCCCAGTTCTGTTCATTCCCTGTGGTGCACCTGGCATTGGCCACTGTCGGAAGACAGGATACTGAGCTAGATGGACCTTTGGTCTGACCCAGTATGGCCGTTCTTATGTTGTTATGGCTAAGGCTCAGAACTTCATGTGATAAACCTCGGGAAACCCAGCAGATGGAAATGACATTGAATCCCACCAGATGAAAACAGCCCAGTAGGTGCCTACGGTTCTTTCTCCCAGTCACAAAGCTCAGCCTAGCCTAAAGCAGATCGCTCTAATTTGCAAAGAATGCCACAGACCTGTCAGAGAGACCAGCTCAGGGAATTCCCAAGGAGAAGATGCCTGTGTAGATTATTCTAACTATGCGTGGTCTGAGAGAATCCATCTGGATAGCTTCTTACAGCGTCTAAGGACAAGGAACAGCTCTTCACCTCAGCCACAGCTCTTCCATGTGGCCATATAAGATCACTGTGCCGAAGAACACGCTCCAGTGGGATCCCAGCATCTCTGTTGCCATGCTGGGGTCCGTCCTGGCTTAGTACTGACTCAGAGGGAAGATCGCCACCTACTGCATCACCAGTGTCACTTCTAGGTCCTAAACTGAGATCCAAAGGGATGACGTCCCAAGAACACAGGACAACTGGAGAGTGTCTGGGCTGAAGTGTGACTAGGAAGCTGCTCACAGTCTCTGCAGAGACCCATGGGAACTGCCCTGGTAGGAAGGAAAGTCCAGAGAGATTGGGACACGGACTGTAAAGAGAGGCAGTAGGAGGCGGTGGGCAGAGGTCCGACTGGAATGACTCCTAAGGTGGACTAAGGCAGACCACAAGCACAGGGCCACCTCTGGGCACATGCATCAAGAAGGACTCCTTGTCCTTTGTGCAACCAATTATTATTGCTAACTGTAATTAACAATCATGTTTTGCACTCTTTAGCCCCTCCCCTTTATCCAGGCATCTCAGCCACCTTTACAGCCCTTAATGATCAAGCCAGGCAGGCAGTTCAGCTATTATAATCCCCGTTTTGCAGATGGGGAAACCAAGGCACAGAAAGGGGAAGTGACTTGGCTAAGGTCAGTGGTTGAGCCAGTCACTGTACCCAGGTACAAAAGGTATCAAATCCAGTCTCTGTGTACAGCACTCACTGTAAGCTACATAAGTGTTATGATGCACTGAGATCGCCCCGTGCTGTGCATGGTATCCGAACCTAGAGGGATAGACAAATTCAGGCCTAGACACCTGGTCATCTGACTCCCCAGCCCGTGCTCAGACCTCTAGGCCAAATCTTCAGGAAGATAGTTGTTTGGTAGATAATTATCATGCCCCTCTCCCCCCCCCCCCCCCCCCCCAGCTGCATGATCATTTCTAGCTCTCGTCTGATCTCTCCCTGGCCTGCCTGATGGGATGAGCCAGCCTCAGATTGAAGAGGGTGTGGGGCTGCTGATCAATCCAGGGCCTTTGGCAGCCCTGTGAGATGCAAAGACAGCGACACCTAAAGCTGCCAGCTCTGCCCTGCTGGCACCCTCCCTACCTCAGGCAGGTAGGGCCGGGCCCCTGCATCAGGTTTATCCACACGTTCCCTCTCCAGACAGGACTGATACCCCTCATCACAGGGGGTGGAGGGACTCCTGGGCCTGGATATAAATCACAGCATGGGACTGAATCGCAGCTCACCTTTAATGTCAAGTTCAAGCTTGTTTATCCAGGCAGGTGGAGAGCGCGAGTAATAAACCCATGAGAAGGGGAGGGGAAGAAGTGCGCCCCCTAGGCCTCATTGCTCCCTGATCCCAGAGCTGGCAGTACTAGCGCCGGCCAAACAGGGGTGGAGTTCCCCCGGCACACAGGGCAGCGCTTGGCCCATCACGAATGTCCCATTTAAACTATAAGGGAATAATATCCTCATCCCAGGAGATGCTCTCTGCTGGCCTTGTGCCCTCCACGCGCATAGGATGTGTGGGCCCAGAGGACATTCTGCAACAGGCTGGGGTGGGGCAGGAGCAGGAGAGGGAGTGGCCAGGGTGGTCATGTGCCCAGCTAATTCTGCATCTCTGCAATGACCTAGAGGGGCCAGTACATCAGGGGTGTGCTGGGGACCAAACAACCCACCAGCAGCCACTGAATAAGGAAAGATGACCACTGCCTCCTCTGCCTTTGTGGGATGAATGTGCCCCTCTGTCCACATCACCTGGGCAGACTTGTATGGGTGAGGGATGTGAGGCTGGGCAGGTTTATTTCAAAGCCATTTCTCTTGTCCTTGAGAGAGCTGCTTCCCAGAGGGGCACATGGTGGGATCAGAGCCCAAGAAGGATTAAGAGTAACAAGGAAAACGCCACCCAGTGAGAGGGTGAGAAAGTGAGAAACGAAGAATAATTAACAATAAAAACCTGCTGCTCAGTTGTGGAAACCTAGGAAATGAAACTGGTTACATTAAAATGAGCCAACTTGCAAGCAGCGCGTCCCCCTGAAGTTAATTTAGCCTGGACCTCTAGCAGGCATCTATTTCTTGCCGTGCATGAATGGCTTGGCCGCTGATTTTGAGCAGCCAGATACCGGGGCTGTCAGAGGAGCCCAGAGAGAGGCAGTTCGAATCAGGGAGGCTTTGAGGCAGCACTTTGACAGCAGTAATGTATATCTCTGTCACAGGTGCTAGTTTTCCTAATGGTGTCTTTTTTGGCCTTATAATCCTGTAAGACAATGATAACATTCCCTGTGCATGTATCACTAGCGCCGGCAATCTCAATTTGTAGAAAAAAAATATAGGTGATTCACCATTAAAGAACTTTGATTTTATTGAACAAGAAACAGCACACACAAACACACAGATGCCTGCTGGCAAAGGAGGAACCAGGAAGGACAGACTTTCACAACTGTGTGTAGGTCCAGCTCTCTTGTCTGAAGGTGTAGAGTGAAGGGGAAACCGAGAAGTCCTGGAAGGTGGAAAGGACTGTGCGGGAGGAGTTTGGGGGGGCAGGGAAAAGTGTTCTGAATGCGCTGCAGGGGAGGGCGAGCACGGATCTGCTTAGTCTGCAGCACTATTAAGGACTGCAGCATCTGCGTTTGCTCCTCCGTTACTTTAATCATCCTCTCGGTAGCGTCCTTAACAAACGTGTGATTCTCTTTTCTGTCCTGCTGTTCCGCTTCCCAGCACTCCTTTCGCTTCCTTTTTTCTGCATTGGAGAACTGCAGGACCTCCCAGAACATGTCTTCTTTGCTACATCTTGGGCGCTTTCTTATCTGGCAGAGACGCTCGGCCGGGGTGCGTGGGATGTTCCTGAAGGCCACATCTGGTGAAGCACAGGGGACATTGCACAGAAGCGGGATTATTAAATTCACGCACAGCATTGAAACATTTCTCTTAAATTCACCTTTTGCAACATTGCCATCACTGTCTCATTGACCCTAGCCAAGCACACATCTCTGCAAACAGCCAAAGCACGGTGAGTGACGGTGGGGGGGAGGGTCCACATGGGGAAAAGAGCACACACTCTTTGCAAGGGTTGTGGTGCAGCATTCTAGGGAACAAACAGCTGTAGGTATCCCAATTCCTACAGCTCAAGCGCAGCTGGGACTGCACAGCCTCCTCTGCCCATATACTGATCAAATCCAACAGCTCTGCAATGGTCCAAGCGGGACAGCATTTGGTGTGAAAAGCCACCATGGTCACATGGGAAGATGCGACGAGACTGCTCCACACCGGGCAAACAGGTAGGGTGACCAGATGACAAGAATAAAATATCGGGACACATGGGGGGGCAGCCACAGGCTCCCCGCCCCCCACCCCACCAGAGCCATGGGGGAAGGGGGATACAAAGCCTGAGGAAGCCGTGGGTCGGGGGCGCAGGGCCCTGGCTCCAGCTACTTCCCCACCGCGGACTGGGGGTGCAGGCCCCGGCTCCTGCCGCAGCCCCATCGGGGGCGCAGGGCCCCGGCTCTGGCTGCATCCCTGCTGCGGGTCGGGGGTGCAGGGCCCTGGCTCTGGGTGCATCCCCACTGCAGGTTGGGGGCACAGGGCCCCGGCTGCATCCCCGCCGTGGGTCGGAGGTTCACAGCCCCCACTCCAGCCCTGCTGCAAGCCGTGGGTTGGGGGCGCATGGCCACGGCCACAGCTCCCGCCCGCAGCCCAGCCGCGGGCACAGGGCCCCAGCCGCAGCCTCACCGCTTACCTGGGGGATGGTTCCCACCCACTGGGAAGCACCTGGCAGGTTCCTCTCACTCCTAAGGTCGGCGGCGACCAGCGGGGTCTCCACTCCACGTGCTGCGCCTGCCACAAGCACTGGATCCAGCTGCCATTGGCTGGAAGCTGTGGGGGCGGGACTTACTTGGGGGTGTGAGTAACACGCAGCGCCCCAGGGTCAGGGGCAGCCGGGGGAGTCTGTGCCCTGTCCGCGCCCGCAACTCCCATTGGCCGCGATGGAGCCAGTGCTTGTGGAAGGTGCGGCACGCAGAGACCCCCTGGCCACCCCTGTGCCTAGGGGCCACAGGGTCCTGCTGCCCGCCGTTTCCTGGGAGCCACCCCAAATAAGCACTGCTGGGACCCCAGGTGCGTGCTCACCAGTGTACTCCTCCAGCCCCAAGCCAAAATATTGGGACAAATGGCGTCCCCACTGTATGTCGGTCGGGACGTGGGACAAAAAACTAAATAGCGGGACAGTCCCAATTTTATCGGGATGTCTGGTCACCCTACAAACGGGAAATGGAATTTCAAAAATTCCTGGGGCTTCTAAGGGGGATGGGTGGATGGTTGTTTATCTGGCTGCAGGGCAAACAGCTGACCAGACCATCACGATGGGCATTGTGGGACACCTCCTGGAGGCCAATTAAAGTGATGAAATCAAACGTGGTGTCTACACTGGCACTTTGTGGAAAAAAATGTAGAGGAAAAAGACATATGTCTCTCATCGGGGTGGATGTATTTTGTCACCAAAACCGGGCATTTTTCCCGACAAAAGTTGCATCACAATGTGTACACATGCACTATTTGGTCGACAAAAAGCAGGTTTTGGTGACACAACTTGGTAGTGTAGACAAGGCCAAAAATTGAGCCAGCGTCGCGCTGAAGGCCCTGATTAGCTAGCAGAGGTGGTGCATTTGTGGTGAAAGCACCAGAGTGGCACTCAAGAGATCTGTATTGAGTTTCTGGTTCTGCCACTGAGCTTCTGTATCCTCATGGTCAACTCACTTCATCTCTCTGTGTCTCACTTTCACCATCTGTAAAGTGGGGGATGATGTTCCTAATATTTCCTTTCTCCCACCCTTAGTCTATTTAGACTAAACTCTCCAGGGCTGGGACTCTCTCTCATGCTGTGTTTGTACAGCACCTAAGACAAAAGTCCTGACCTAGGTGTGACTGAAATAGTATTGCCAACTCTAATTTTTATCCTGAATCTGGCGATATCTGTGTTTTTTCTTAAAACTCTAGTCACGTGAATACACCAGAATCTCAGCTTTCCAATAAAAAAAAAAAATCCTTCTAGCTCTTGTGGTTGCAGAGAAATGCTTGATAATGTGACCCATAAAGCATCAAAAGCCAGAAGACAACTGAAAAGAGCCCCAAGTGTATTAAGGGGGGAGGGATAGCTCAGTGGTTTGAGCATTGGCCTGCTAAACCCAGGGTTGCGAGTTCAATCCTTGAGGGGGCCACTTAGGGATCTGGGGCAAAATCAATACTTGGTCCTGCTAGTGAAGGCAGGGGGCTGGACTCGATGACCTTTCAAGGTCCCTTCCAGTTCTAGGAGATGGCATATCTCCATTAATTTATAATTTATTTATAATTTATTAATTTTAAGATCTCAAGATTTTGAAACCTATCTCATATTTTTAAACATGGGGTTTGCAGTACTGCTGAAGTGCAAATAATTAATAAGCAACAGGCTATTATAGTTTCTATAGGTCTGTTCATAGTTAATGTGGGGGGGGGGGGGCGCTGAGGGACACAGCAGCATACACGAACTGGGGCTAGGAGAGTCAGAGCCAACCAGCCATAGAGGAATTACTATACGCTGCTAGGTGTAACACAACCAACCACCACACCCGTGTCTCCTGGTTGAAGCAATTAATTGACTGAACAATTAAGCTAATTGTAGCATGTTTACACAAAACAAGAGCGCTCAGATGAAAAGAAAACAACAAGGAGTGGGTTGCAATTAACATTTATCCAACCGTCAACAGTGAAATTAGGATCTCTTGGGAGGAGGAGGGGGAGCCTAGAGGTTTTCTAGAATTGGAATCAGACATAGTGTCTGGGTGCAACTTCTCAGGCCCTGCCTGCTTTGAGGATCTGCCCCAATTCTAGAGACACCCACTGGGGCAGCTGTCCCTGGGCAAACCCCTAGTGCCGCTCGCTGGTGTAAAACGATTGAGGTCGTGATTTGCAGCAGCTCAGTTGATCCCACTTTCAGACAGGGATAAACTGGATCTTTGCCTATCTATCCTAAGTGTTGATCTTGTAGGTTCCAGACAGGTTCCAGGTGGCTTTGGGATGCACTGTGATTGCGCCAAGCGCTTACATATAGCCCTGGGCCTGGAAACTACCTGCCAGCTGCCTTCTTGCTTCCAGGGCCTGAAGAAGCTGGGAATTCCCTTCACCACCTACCCAGCTACACCTGCTCCCTGCACAGGCTTATGGAGAACCACTGACCAGCTTCATAGCTAGTCCTGTTCAGTCCTAGGCTGGATGGATTATGAGTGGGATGCAGAGATTTGGGGGCAATGCTAAGGGGTCCAGCAGGGCTGTGGAGGACCTGCCCCTACCCACCCTAAAACCAGCCTGAAAGCAGCACCAGGGCATATTCTTGAAGCTGTGCAGGCTGAACATGGGGTTATGATAACACCCTTGTGGTCTTATTCTTACTTCTCCAGGAGGGCTTGGAGGAAGGAGGGATCTTTCACGCCAGGCTCTATTTTATCAACCTGTTCAACATGAGCTTGGTGAGGGAGACCGTCTGGGCTGTAGTGCCATCAGCACAGAGAGGACAGATGGCTCGAAGTCTCATTCTCGTCAGGCACTGATGGCGTAGTATCTTTGCTGGGCCAGCACCAACCCAAGACTGGGACAGGGAGGAGACAGAGACAGCAAGGACACTGGTGGGCTGGAGGAAGAGAATCCTGATGGTGTAGCGGAAGGACTGTTACTCCTTAGCGAGATGCTTTATTCACCCTTTGTCCAAGGGGTCTGCAGTGTGTGTGGGGGGGGTGTGTCTCAGACTCCCATCTTCTCCTAGAGGCTCTAAGGCATGGGGTCCAAAAATGCTAGGTGCCCCCCATCTGCAGATCAGCCATTTGCAGCCTTTCCTCTCTGGTCCCATCCTTACTGCCCTGCTCCCTGCCTTTTGACCTTGGGATCATGTTATCCCAGTGCCTTTTCCCTGCTCTTGGAGACCGCACAGATGCCACAGCTGATGCAGAACACAGCTGCCTGGGTGCTAGGTGGGATTAGCATGTTCTTCAACAGCTGCCGCCCTGGGCACATCCAGGAGCAGTAACTCTGCAAACTGCCAGGGCAGCTCAGGGCAGCTGGGGTGCTGGAGCTGACAGTCTGTCGGTTTGACCCACTGTGGCTGGGCAAAGGGCATTCCACTGTAGAATTCACTCTCCCAGTTGGGTCAACAGAGCTTGAGTTGATTAACATTTAGAGCACAGTCCAATCTCCCATCTGGCCTTTGCACATTAACACTTCTATATGCATCCGAAGAAGTGGGTTGTAGCCCACGAAAGCTTATGCTCTAATAAATTTGTTAGTCTCTAAGGTGCCACAAGTACTCCTGTTCTTTTTGCTAACACTTCTTAGTACTTTTCACCCAACGGTTTCCATGCACTTTACAATGGTGTGTGTGTGTGTGTGTGTGTATATCAGTATAATTACCCACATTTCACAGAAAGGGAAACTGAGGCACTGAGAAGTGAAGTCATAGCAGAGCCGGGAATAGAACCCAGCTCTCCTGCGTGCCAGTCCTGGACTCTCTCTCCACACTGCCTCCCTCTCCTAACACCTCTGGGGACTGTTGCCCCACATGAACATCTTCTGACCATCAGTAACCAAATCTAGGGAGGGATAGCTCAGTGGTTTGAGCATTGGCCTGCTAAACCCAGGGTTGTGAGTTCAATCCTTGAGGGGGCCATTTAGGGATCTGGGGCAAAAATCTGTCTGGGGATTGGTCCTGCTTTGAGCAGGGGGTTGGATGATGACCTCCTGAGGTCCCTTCCAACCCTGAGATTCGATGATTCTATGAAATCGCCTCCCCAGGAAAACCTTGTGAGGCAGATGGCCCGATAGCAGTGTGACCTGGTGTAGAGAAACTTTAATGGGATTTAGATTAGCAGGGACCCTTAAGAGCCACCTGGTTAGATGCTGTCAAAAGTAAAGGCAGCCTTAGAGATGCCACAAACTGTCAGTTCCCTGATTTCTGGCTGTGGTGAGGGGCACTGACAGCTACTTTAAGAACATACCGAGTGAGAGTGAGTGAGATGGGTGTGTGGGCAAGAAACAGCGCCAGTTTTCGGTAGGTTATAAGTCACATCCATGGCCTTAGACTAGAAGCCAGCTTCACCCGTTGACTGTTTACCCAGAGGACAGGGTTGAAGCTGCTTGGAGTCATCTCCAGTTCATCTCCTGCCCTCCTTTGCCCTGCACCTCCCAGCTCCGTGGTATCAAGAACATTCATCAGAGTAAACTCTGCTACTGCCGCACCCTGGAAACGATCCCCTTATAAAGGGCAATTAATCTGCGCTCTGAAAAGCTGTCAGCCGAAAGTGGCTGGGAAATGAAGAAGGCGTGTGGAAATCACAGCACAATCTGCCGCTCCCATCTGTTTCGCTGGGCTGGCCTGGCCTAGCGGAAGAAGCGAGTGCGGAATGTGGTTTGGACTGTAGATCCCTCGATTAGGGGCAGGAAGACTTGGACGCATGCAATGAGAACATGGTGCCATGGACCTTCCAGCTGGCGTTATTGTTTTGCCATCCTTGCCGTTGTACTTGTATCACTGCAGGAAGCAGTCTGGGCCATCTATGCCATGGAGAGCGCGCTGTCTGTCCCCAGAGGAGTGTTGGAGAGCTGCACACAGAGCCTGGCACTCCCTCCTGGTGCAAAGACACTCACCTGCCCGCTCCCCCGGTCCATTGGGGGTGTTTAACTGTGCCACGCCTCTGCCAAGTGGGACTGCAGCCTGCCAGGGTCATGCCTCCCACACCTTCCCCGGAATATCAATGGGCAGGTAACAGCTGCTTTTCTGGGTTAATGGCCTCTTAGAACCCACAGGGGAATCAGTCTCCCCCGCCAAGGAAGAGCGCCTATATAAATCTATGCTATATGCTGTCAGTGCAAGTTGCTGTGGTCCAAGCACTCCATCAATCTGCAATCTGCTTCTTGCTCCTGGAGGTCTATTATCCCCCAGATACCTTGTCCCTGAACCCCTCCTCCTTTCTCCAACCATCACTCAGCACCCAACCCTCTCTAGCAAAAACTATCAGTAAGGATTTTTTTTAAGTACCTCAGAAGCAGGAAGCCTACCAAACAGGCAGTGAGCCCACTAGATGAGCAAGATGTTAAAGGAAGGAAGACAAGGCCATGACAGAGAAGTTAAATAAATTCTTTGCATCAATCTAAACTGCAGAGAATGTGGGAAGATGCCCAGGGCAGAGCCATTCTTTCGGGGCGATAAATCTGAATCACTGTCCCACACAGATGTGTCAACAGAAAAGGAGTTGGATGAAACTGATTAATTAAACAGTATTAAGTTACCAGGACCAGATGGTGTCACTCAAGAGTTTTGAAGGACCTCACATATGAATTATCGGACACACAGATAAACACAATTTGTTAGGGAAGTGTCAACATGGCTTTTGTAAAGGGAAATCATGCCTCACCAGTCTCTTAGAATTTTTTTAATTTGTCAACAAGCATGTGGACAAGGGGGATCCAATGGATATAGTGTACTTGGACTTTCAGAAAGCCTTTGATAAGGTCCTACACCAAAGGCTCTTAAGAAAACTAAGTAATCATGGGATAACAGGGAAGATCCTCTCATGGATTGGTAACTGGCTGAAAGATAGGAATAGGAATAAAGGGGAGGAATAAATGGTCAGTTTTCACAATGGAGAGAAGGAAACAGCGGGTCCTCAAGGATCTGTTCTGGGACTCGTGGCTGTTCAACATATTCATTAATTATCTAGAAAAGGGAGTGAACAGTGAAGTGGCAAAATTTTCAGATGATACAAAATTATTCAAGATTGTTAAATCCAAAGCTGACTGCGAAGAGTTACAAGGGGGGGTCTCACAAAACTGGATGATCAGGAAACAAAAGGGCAGACAAAATTCAGTATGGATAAGTGCAAAGTAATGCACTGGAAAAAATAACCCCAACTAGACATATAATTATTGGTTCTAAATAAGCTGTTCCCCCTCAAGAAAGTGATCTTGGAGTCATTGTGCATAGGTCACTGAAAACTTCAGCTCAATGCATAGCAGTGGTCAAAAAGGTTAAGAGAATGTTAGAAAACTACTAGGGAAAGGGTATAGAAAATAAGACATAAAATATAATGCGATTATATCAATCCATTGTTTGCCCACATGTTGAATACTGTGTCCAGTTCTGGTCACCCCATCTCAAAAAGGATATTGTGGAACTAGAAAAGGTTCAGAGAAGGGCAACAGGGTATGGAATGTCTTCCATATGAGGGGAGACTAGAGATCAGGGCTGTTCATCTTAGAAAAGAGATGATTAAGTGGGAAGATAGAATAGAGGTCTATAAAAATTATGAATGATGTGGATAAAGTGATTAGAGAAGTGTTATTTAGCCTTTCCAACAATACAAAAACCAGGGGTCACCTGGTGAAATTGGTAGGCAGCAGGTTTAATGCAAACAAGAGGAAATACTTTTTCATATAATGCACAAGTAACCTGTGGAACTCATTGCCAGGGGATGTCGTGAAGGCCAAAAGTATAATTGGGTTAAAAAAAGAATTAGATAGCCATTGATGGACATGTCCTACATGAACCTATTAGCCAAGATGGTCACGGACACAAGCCCATGCTGCAGGATGACGCTAAACCTCTGCCTGCCAGAAGCTGGGAAGGAAAATCGGGTAGATCTCTCCAAAACTGACCTGTTCTGTAGACTCC
>NW_020665133.1:1581600-1598953 GCF_002925995.2 Terrapene triunguis
CCCCCCCCCCAACAGGCTGCCCATGCACATGCACAGACTGGCTTGCACACTCTGCACCAGAAGCTGGGGCATGTCCCAACTCACTCCTCAAGGCAGGAAGGCAGGAGGGGGGTGGGAGATAGGTAGGCATGGAAGGAAGGGCTATTAGGCGTAGAAGCCAGGAACATTTGGGCAGCCATGCTGGAGGGAGACATAAAATGAGCTTACAATCAGGATAATATGCAGCAAAGTGCTGGAGGAGCTGATTCAATTTGTTGAACCTGCTTGGGTGAGATTGCCTTGTGCTGAGACACTGGCACTGATGTGACCAGGCAAGCACTAGATGACCCTGCAGCCTGCACAGTGATCAGATGAGACCCGTGCAGCGGGAACTCTGAGCCAGCAGGCTTCTTAGACAGACAAATCCAGTGGCCCTGGGAATGCTCTCACACCACCCACCCCTCACATCTACCTCTGCCCTTCTCTAGACAGGATTCCTGATTGTAGCAACACTGGGACTGCCAGATCGGATGGCCTCTGTGTCTAACTTGAGTCATAGATCTAAGGCTCATCAAGGCGGACCTCCTGTGTACACCGGCCTGAGAATTGCACCCTCTCATCTGGTTTCCTGTCTCTGATGGCCGCCAGTAGCAGCTGCCTTCGAGGAAGGTACAAGAATCCCAATGACAGTTATTAGACTTTGCTCTCCTGCAGCAGGACGGAATGCAGTGCTTCACAAACGGCTATGAGCTAGGCTCCACACACACAAGAACAAAGGATCAGCTCCCAGGTCCATCCAGCCCAGAGTCCTGTCTCTGACCGGCCAGCACCAGACGCTTCAGAGGAAAGTGCAAGAATCCCATAGTAACAGATGCAGGATATCAGCCCCTTACCTTAGTCTCTAGTCGTGAGAGATCAGCTCAAGCCCTGAAGCACCAGGTTTCATCTCCCTTCCAAAACTGTTATCATTAGTTATAATAACTCAGGATAGTCTCAATATCCCTACACATGTCCAATCCCTTTTTGACTTTTGCTAAGTTCTTGGCCTCAGTGAATTCCGGTGGCAGTGAGTTCCACAGTCTAATTATGCATTGTATGAAAATGGATTTCCTTCGATCAGTTTCTAATTTTCTACTTTTAATCTCATTGAATGTCCCCTTGTTCTTGTGGTAGGAAACAGGGAGAACAGAAGCTCCCAGTCTCCCTTCTCCACCGCAGTCACTATTTCATAGACTGTTATCATGTCCCGGCTTATTCCTCTCCTTTCTAAATAACAATCCCAATTGTCAGGCTTCTCTGGACCAACTCCTTTCCACTAGGAAGGTATATTATTAGTTATCTTTATTGTCTTCCATGAGCCTTTTCTCACCAACACATCCCCCGTGCTGCCACCTGAACTCGGAGTCCCTGTGTGCGTATGTCTGTGTTGAATGGTCAGAGCAATAATCATTAGCTTTTCTCATCCAGATAGCTCAAAGCCCTTCACAATGGAGGACAAGGATTCTTATCCCCATTTGATATGAATTATTGTTGTTATGATTACAGTAGTGCAGGACTGTATCCACAGCAAAGACAATCCCTGCCTGGAGTTCACAATCTAGCTAGACAAGACTCTCACAGGCACAGGCTTGTAATGGGTATGTTTGTCAAGGATGGGGAGCTGGGGTGGGGACAACACCTGCAGTCCAAAAATGGTAGATGGACCAGAAGAAATCTCGTACTTACTACAGCATTCTCCAGGTATAATATAAAGCGTGAGGCAGAGCCCTTGTAAAATGTCTCCTACTCTGGGCCACTCATAGTCCATTTCTGCTTGCAGAGAGCATGCTGGCTGCCTGGCTAGTCAGCTGAACTGGTTGAAAACATCTGCACAGGACAGCTTTCCACCCTGCAATGGTGATTCAAAGAAATCGAGCTGTTTTGCAGGAACAGGTCAGTTCTGTCAACACTTTGGAATGAAATTATTCACGTGTTTCATTTATTGAAACAATGCACAAACCAGCGCAGCAGGGGTCAGTCTGATGTGGGGTTGGTCCCTCGCCCAGCTTTAGATGGCTCCTTAGTGAGCCATAGGGATAGGTTTGTTCTGTCAGTGGCAGCTCAGGACCCAGTGAATCCAATTCCCAAGGCCCTTCTCCCCACCTTGCTCACAGTGAGTCTCTGCCTCTGTTCCCAATGAGCCCATTCACAGTTACATGAGACTCATGCTTCAGGGCACAAGCCAGCCACTCATTAATGAAGATCAGGAAGAAACTTTCCCTCCGTGGGCTGGTTATTCCATAATTGTCCATTACAGGTTTTCTTGAACCTGCCTCTGAAGCATCTAGTGCTGGTCACTGTCAGAGAGAAGATGCTGGACTAGGGGGGCACTGCTCTGATCTGGCCTGGCACTTCCTATGTTCTTAGAACATTCCCTCTGTTCACTGCTATTGCTGCCTATGCTGATCCCACACTGGCCAAGCTCCATGTGGAGAAGGTAGGAGTCCCTGCTCAGCGTGATGAGTGGGTGGAATGAAGGGATGTCAGTGCAGCATTAAATCAATTGCCAGAATGGTTTGGCAAATTATCCAGAGGTTTGCAAACAAAATATGAATTCTATGCTTACACTGACCACACCTATGGCATGAATATATAGTTCTACGTGTGTGCATTCCCACCCCAAAGCACATTAGCTGGCAAGTAAGGTTTCAAAGTGCTGGTTCAAATTACCCAGATTAACCAAGGAGAAAGTCCGGGATATACACCTTAACACACTTACATCTGCCTTCCCCAAACAAGGACACACCACCAGGGAAGTAGATTGCATCATGAAACGGGCCACGCAAATACCCCAAGAGTATCTGCTTCAATTCAAAAATAAAACCCCTTCCGACTGCACACCCGTAATTGTCACCTACCATCCCACACGGAACCCATCCAGGGTGTCATCCAACAATTACAACCCATATTCAATGGGGACAGGCAGGGATAGGGAGTGGGGGGCACTTTGCCTCTTCCCCCTCAGTGTGCCAGTCAGCACCTCTGAGCTGAGCCTCCAGGGAGAGGAGTTTTGCCAGGGGTAGGGCTCATGGAGACTCCTCCCTAGCCCTCATGGCTGTGGATAAAAGCTTGAAAACATGAACCCTAAACACTTCAGCGCAAGACGGCAAACACGCAGACCCCCAATGGCCCACGTTTTAAAATCTCATGATTTTAAAGTCAATCTCAGGAAAAAAACTGGGGGGAGGGCAGCCTGGTTTGTGATTTTGGACCTTTTGCGGTTTGGAAGGCTGCTCTGTGAAGTGCAAGGCGGCATGGAGAATGAGTCTAATCACATACCATATGGAAAGACAGACTTCATGATGCTCTTGGGCCATGCTTCTTTTATCCACTATGGAATTTCAGTGGCCTGTGGGCATCTGCAGAGATGCCTGGAGTCAGTTCAAATGGCATTGGAATCAGAGTATTACACTGGGGTGTTTGTGGTTAACAATGAAATGTCATTGTGTTTTCTCATACCAGACCTGAGGAAGAGCTCTGTGTAGCACGAAAGCTCATCTGTCTCACCAACAGAAGCTGGTCCAATAAAAGACATTACCTTCCATACATAGGTAAAAGTGATTATTTTTTCTCAGGGCAGAGTTAAGGGTATTTTGGCCTGGCACAGACAAACCTTGTGTGTGTGAAAATAAAGGATGCGACAGATGTCATGTTAAAGTTGTACTGTGGGAGAAAAAAAGCCTATTGCCTACTGATTACCTGTCCCTGGAAACTCCAAATCAAAGACTCCTTTGAACTCTATAAAGGTTGGACTCAACTTTTCATGAGTGTGCTAGTTCTGAGCTGAGGCTGTGTGATGGGGGCCACTCATCTCTTATGAGCGCCTCCTGTCGGCCGGGTGTGAACCAGCACTCTGTTCGTGGTGCTGCCTGTCAGCTGTTGCCCTCCTCAGGGGGCGTCTTCAGAGGCTCAGCCACAATCAAACACATGAATGAGCAAACTCCCTCCAGAGTAAAAGGTCCAACGGGGCCTGTTCCTGTAGCCTCGGTTACCATCTTTAGCTCTGACTCCAGGCTCAGTCCTCAACCCCTTCTGGGCTTGCTTTAAGTCCGGGTCTGCGCTGGTACAGAGCAGTACCCCTGGGGCTTCCTCTCTGGAGACTCCTGCCCTTGTCTTGGACTTATAAACAAGCCCTATCCCCTTACCGGGGTTTAGGCCACCTGCCGGTAGGAGAACACAGGCCTGCCCACTACTCATGGTTCCAACCCAGAGACCCTACAAACAGCAGCCATGTGCGGCTTCCTGCTGCTGCTATTCCCTGGGCCACTTCCCACGTAGCCCCTTCCTCTTCTTGGGGTCTCTGTCTGTTCCCTGGTTGAGCAGGGTCTCTTCCAGGCCTCCTTGCCTGGAGAGTTTCTCAGGCTATTGCTACACTACAGAACTTACCCCAATGCTAGTGCAGCTGCTCGAAGCCAACGGGAGAGAGCTCTCCCATCGGCTTAATTACTCCAGGCCCTGCGAGCTGCGGCAGCTATTTCATCGGAAAAAGCGCTCTCGCTGACATAGTGCTGCCTACACCGGCACTTAGGTTGGTGCAACTCACATCACTCCGGGGGGTGGCTTATTCACACCCCTGAGCAAAACAATTTATACCGACCTAAGACATGGTATAGCCATAGCCTCAGTCTCTGTTCTGATCTCTCAGGCCTCTTTGCCTGAGAGCTTCTCACTCCTGTCCCTGCTTGAGCACAGTTTGCCCCAGTCTCTTTACCCACAGAGTTCACAGCAACTTAGCACTTCTTCACTCTCCTGGTCCCAGCTTGCAACTGAGTAACTCAGGCCCTGCAGCTCCTTTTAACTGAACCTGCTGAGCTCTGATTGGCTGCTTCCCTGCAGCCTTTCTAGGCAGGCCTGGAGGACCCACATTTACTGCTCCTTTCCTGGGGTGGGTTGTAGTAGGACGGCAAGACCTCCAGCAGGGGGCCTCAAAGGACTCAGTACACCCTGGCACAGGATAGTATGAACTTGTGACCACAGAAAAAACTAGTCACCTGGCAGAGCCCCCAGTGGAGTTGGAGGTGATCTCTAGTAAGCTGATGAGCATGAGAGTAAGTTCTTGTATCGTCTTTAACATGTTTACGCTGTAATGCTTTTACTCCACGAATAAATGTGCTTGCCTAGAAAGTTCTGTGCTAGCTTAATTGTGGGCAATTATGCTCTTATTAGTCTCTGAAGAGAAAGCAAGCAGGCCTGCTTAGACCGTCTGACTTTGCTGGTGAATTCACATCAATATCCAGGAGTTGTGCAGCCTGGAAATATACCACTCGAAAGGGAGAGAGATGCTTGTCTCCACCCAAGAGAGGCAGTGACTGGGGTGTGCCCTTGATGGACCATGGAGGGGCAATACAGGTGCAGATGCCCTCAGCTGTGACAGTCACCACTGCCCTCTACTGAATAGAATCAGGCCTGTTCACCCCTGTGATGGATGCCCATAGTACTAACAGCCAATGAAGACCGTCCATTAGTTTAGGTGGCAGGAAGGTTTGAGTTCTATCCCCACTGAATCTGTATGCAGCTCAGAGACAGGAGTGAGTTCTCTAGGTGGCCCTAGATTTATATGTAGACACATACTTGCATGATGTCTGATCTCTGCTGTGACACTAAGCCCTAAGTGAGAAGAGAGAGACCTCATGAATGGAGTAGCCAGGGAAGAGGAGATATTCCATCTCCCAGCAGCAGTGAAGATAAATGTCCTAACACAGATCTGACATCCTGCATTGTACCGATGCACACACTGTGTGTGTGTATATATATATATACACACACACACACACACACACACACACATACATCTTGCTGTTTTTTCTGGCCTGGAATTATAGCCAGTGGCAACTGGGGAGAATGAGAAATGCTGGGATGTGAGAGGAATACCTACAGGTAAACCGTGGCAATCCTATGAGCCACTTAGTGAAATATACCAGGAGATGTGTGCTATGCTAGTGCATTCTGCACCTAGGCATGTCTATACACTGTGAACATGGAAACGTAAATAAAACCACGGGGGATGTGGGGGGGTAGGCAATCTAGCCTTACAAGTAACTTGATTAGAGTCTTCCGTGTAACAGTTTAATATCCAAAAAAGGAATGATCGAAACATGCCAGCGCAAAAGACATTGAGCTTTCAAGAACCTCTCTAAAGGACAGGGACTTCTCTTCATGCTGCCTTGTAATGCAAGAACAAGGGAACATTTGATCAAATGGAAAGGGACAAATTTGAAACTGATCAAAGGAAACATCATCAGCCTGTGAGACTCCTGGCCACATGATATAATTGAAGCCAAGAAGTTAGCAAGATTCAGACAGGAATTGGATGTGTATATGGATAATGAGATTATCCAGAGATATCATTGTTAATGCTAAAGTAACTTAGAATTCTGGAAGGAATCTTACACTTCCGGTTTCAGGGTTTAAGTTGATCACTAGCTAGCGAGGGTCAGAAGGAGACTTCCCTAGGGACAGATTATCCCAGAATGTCTATGGGGTTCTTACACCTTTGTTGGAAGCACCTGGTGCTGGCCAGTGTTTGGAGGCAGGATACTGGACTATATGGGCCTGGGGTCTGGCTGATCCAGTCTGGCAATTCTTATATTGCTGTGACATTGATTATTTCCAGCAGAACAAAATGTCTCTGTATGCTGTGTCTCCACAATGCTTTTTGTCCTATAATTCTTCGCTGTCACAGCTCCACCACTGGAAAACAGTGAGAGCCATGGCACAGAGCAGCCCATTTCCCATCCAATGCACAGTTAGCTTGTGGAACTCATTGCCACAAGTTACTGCTGAGGCCCAGGACTTAGTAGGAATCAAAGAGAGGCCTGAGCATTTCTGTGGAGAACACAAATACCCAGAGTTACAATAGCAAAGGTTTCTTAAAAATTAAAAAGGTGGAAGGGATATAAATCCTCATGCTTCAGGGCATAATCTGAGCTCTAAATGATAGCTGGCAGGAAGAAACTTCCCATGGGAGCAGGTTATCCCTTCACTGCTTTGCACAGGGTTCTTTGCACTCTACTCGGAAGCAGCTGGTGCTGGCCCCGTCAGAGACAGGATACTGGATTAGCTGGTCTGATCCAGTCTGGCAAGTCTTATGCTCCTACCTTTAACCCTTGGGCTGGCTGAGCCTGGTAAGAGCAGGGCTAGATGAGGCAATGCTTAAAGCACCAGTAGTTCCCAGTGCCTTGTCTGTATTAGGGGGCACACTGTTCCAAGCAGCAATCTGGGGGAATGACAACTAGCACAGACAAGGCCTAAGAGAGATGAATTCATGGCGGGTCACAGGGACATTGGGGAGGGCAGTAAGTGGTGGGAAATCATAATGCTTTACAGACTCCCCAACAAAATCATAAATGACACTTGAACCGGTGAAGCACAACACACCCATTAGTCAGCACCTTAGAGCTGGAGATGGATTAGAGCCCAGGATGTATATTTCATAGCGCTTGAAATTAATGATAAGGGAGGAAGTATGGCAGGGTGGAGGTGGTTGGCAGAATGAGCCCTGGCTCTGTTAAGGCAGGAAAAATGGATTCGTGCCTCTTCTTTCTGATACAGAAAAGCCTGGAAGAGTTTTTATTTTAAATAAAATAAATAAAAGAATTTTCTGCTTGTGTTTTTAGGTTATTGGTTCAGGTCTCATCTCCCTCGTCCTTTCCTGGAAGGCTCTGTGAACAACTGCACACTTAGTAGGATGACGAACTCAGAGATGCTACAGAAGTGAACCCTTGTGAATTAAAGAAACAAAGTGATTTCTATTGAGAATGTTTAAAACTCTGGTCTAGAGTCTCTTCAGATGTAAATTGAATGTAGTGACACTGCTCCAATAGAGCAACGCTTGGACACTGCTCCAATGGAGCGACACTGGTTGGGGCAGGACCACTGGTTGGTGTCATTGGTGCCAGTGGAGCTGTACTGATTGACACCAGTGGAAGATTTGGCCCTCTTTGGTTCGTGTATGGGCTTGCAGTTAAGACACTGGAGTGAGACGCCAGCAGCCGGGTTCAATTCCTCGCTCTGCTACAGAATTTGTGTGTGGCCTTGGGCCAGTCTCTTAGGGCCAGCTGAGGACACCCCCTAACTCACACTGAGCCGAATCTTACTGCACAAGAGGAATTCACTGGTGCTGCTTCTAGCATAGCTACCACTCAGGGGGAGTAAAGGTAGCTTAGTCCAGCCCATAACCCTCGCTCTGAAATGGGGGTGGTCTCCTTCCTTTGTCTCCCTGCCTAGGCAGGGCCCATCTCTCACTCTGCATGCGCAGCCCCCCCCCCCACATGGCCCTGATTTCCATTATGACCTCTAGCTGTGACCACAAAACAAATAACAATGATCCTTGTTGAGTTCTTTTCCCTCCATCTTCACACTCTCGGGGCCTCCCCAACAGAAGGGAGTGAATCCTAGGGCATGTCTACACTACAGCCTACGTCGATCTATGTAAGGTTGACTTACAGCCACAGCAGTAATTACTACCCTCCTTCTGTCGATGGTGGCATCCTCACCAGCAGCGCTTCCACCCACTGAAGAGGGGCAGTGTGGGGGGCTGAGAGCCAAGGCTCTCATAGAATCATAGAATACACTGGTCTACAATTTTTGAGAAGTCGTCTGCTTCAGAGATAAAATGTGCTATTTATTATGTATTTTGATGTGCTGAATTCAAATATGACAATTAAAACAACTGATTGGCTACTGTTTCTAAGATATTTAAGTTTTTACATTTTATGTCTATGTATATTGTGTAGATAGTAGAGTTTTAATCATAAATTGTAAACCTAGGTCTTTTCATGTGTTTATGGTTGCTTTACATGATAATATTTCACCTGTCCTGTTTATGTAACACTTTAAAATCAGCAAAAGGGTTATATAAATAAAATTTATTATGAAACAAAAGGCAAAAAACTATTCTGTACATAGTTTAGTCCTATTCAGTGTCTACTCGGCGCTTCTTGGCTTGTCTCTTGTATTCATTAAATGGAGCATCTCTTGTCACTGTCCAGCAATAGTCTGCAAGCATTGATGGGCTCCATTTGCCCTGATAGCGTTTCTCCATTGTTGCAATGTCCTGGTGAAATCGCTCGCCGTGCTCGTCGCTCACTGCTCCGCAGTTCGGTGGAAAAAAATCTAGATGAGAGTGCAAAAAATGTATCTTCAGTGACATGTTGCAACCAAGGCTTTTGTATGCCTTGAGGAGGTTTTCCACCAACAACCTGTAGTTGTCTGCCTTGTTGTTTCCGAGAAAATTTATTGCCACTAACTGGAAGGCTTTCCATGCCGTCTTTTCCTTGCCACACAGTGCATTGTCAAATGCATCATCTCGAAGAAGTTCAAGAATCTGAGGACCAACAAAGACACCTTCCTTTATCTTAGCTTCACTTAACCTTGAAAATTTTCCACAGAGGTACTTGAAAGCTGCTTGTGTTTTGTCAATGGCCTTGACAAAGTTCTTCATCAGACCCAGCTTGATGTGTAAGGGTGGTAACAAAATCTTCCTTGATTCAACAAGTGGTGGATGCTGAACACTTTTCCTCCCAGGCTCCAATGACTGTCGGAGTGGGCAATCTTTCTTGATGTAGTGGGAATCTCTTGCATGACTATCCCATTCGCAGAGAAAACAGCAGTACATTGTGTATCCAGTCTGCAGACCAAGCAAGAGAGCAACAACCTTCAAATCGCCACAAAGCTGCCACTGATGTTGGTCATAGTTTATGCACCTCAAAAGTTGTTTCATGTTGTCATAGGTTTCCTTCATATGGACTGCATGACCAACTGGAATGGATGGCAAAACATTGCCATTATGCAGTAAAACAGCTTTAAGACTCGTCTTCGATGAATCAATGAACAGTCTCCACTCATCTGGATCGTGAACGATGTTGAGGGCTGCCATCACACCATCGATGTTGTTGCAGGCTACAAGATCACCTTCTATGAAGAAGAATGGGACAAGATCCTTTTGACGGTCACAGAACATGGAAACCCTAACATCACCTGCCAGGAGATTCCACTGCTGTAGTCTGGAGCCCAACAGCTCTGCCTTATTCTTGGGTAGTTCCAAATCCCTGACAAGGTCATTCAGTTCACCTTGTGTTATGAGGTGTGGTTCAGAGTAGGAGGATGGGAGAAAATGTGGGTCCTGTGACATTGATGGTTCAGGACCAGAAGTTTCATCCTCTTCCTCTTCCTCGTCTGACTCAAGTGAGAATGATTCTGGTGCATCAGGAACCAGCAGTCCTTCTCCGTGGGGTACTGGGCGTATAGCTGATGGAATGTTTGTATAATGCACAGTCCACTTTTTCTTCTTTGACACACCTTTCCCAACTGGAGGCACCATGCAGAAGTAACAATTGCTGGTATGATCTGTTGGCTCTCTCCAAATCATTGGCACTGCAAAAGGCATAGATTTCCTTTTCCTGTTCAACCACTGGCGAAGATTTGTTGCAGAAGTGTTGCAGCATATGTGTGGGGCCCACCTCTTGTCCTGATCTCCAATTTTGCAGCCAAAATACAGGTGATAGGCTTTTTTAACCATAGTGGTTATACTGCGCTTTTGTGATGCAAAAGTCACTTCACCACAAACATAGCAGAAGTTATCTGCACTGTTCACACAAGTACGAGGCATCTCTGCTCACTTTGGCTAAACAGAAATGTGTCCCTTTGCAAAATCAAACACTGACAAATAAGAGAGCACGACACTGTATGATTTCTAGAGCTGATATAGGGCAATTTGTTCAGCAGAGTGATGTAAGCTTCGTTATGATTGCATCATCCATGACTTCTAGGAATAACATGATGCAATTCATATCATGTATGACGCAATACCAGCTTCAGATTGCATCATTCATTGTTTTGCCTAAAAAGCAAGTACTGTCCAAACCCAGTCATAGATTTATTCATAGATCCAGTCAAAGATGTATTTTTGTCATTTCTGGTTTAAATTGAGATCCCTTCCCTTTATAACTCACTTATCCTCCGCCATTCCCAAGTCAAGAGTCGTATATACTGACCCAATAGCATATCTTGAAAACTAGAGCCAATCAACAATTTTAAGCATCATTTTCGTTCTCAGTGACCCAGAATTAATAAAGTTTGACTACATTTATTTCAGAAGCATTTTGGCTGTAGAGCAGTGATATCAGGGTTGGAAGAGACCTCAGGAGGTCATCTAGTCCAACCCCCTGCTCAAAGCAGGACCAACACCAACTAAATTATCCCAGCCAGGGCTTTGTCAAGCCAGACCTTAAAAATCTCTAAGGAAGGAGATTCCACCACCTCCCTAGGTAACCCATTCCAGTGCTTCACCACCCTCCTAGTGAAATAGTGTTTCCTAATATCCAACCTAGACCTCCCCCACTGCAACTTGAGACCACTGCTCTTTGTTCTGTCATCTGCCACCACTGAGAACAGCTAAGCTCCATCCTCTTTGGAACCCCCCTTCAGGTAGTTGAAGGCTGCTATCAAATCCCCCCTCACTCTTCTCTTCTACAAACTAAATAAGCCCCCCAGTTCCCTCAGCCTCTCCTCATAAGTCATGTGCCCTCACCCCCTAATCATTTTCGTTGCCCTCCGCTGGACTCTCCAATTTGTCCACATCCCTTCTGTAGTGGGGGGCCCAAAACTGGACTCAATACTCCAGATGTGGCCTCACCAGTGCCGAATAGAGGGGAATAATCACTTCCCTCGATCTGCTGGCAATACTCCTACTAATGCAGCCCAATATGCCATTAGCCTTCTTGGCAACAAGGGCACACTGCTGACTCATATCCAGCTTCTCGTCCACTGTAATCCTCAGGTCCTTTTCTGCAGAACTGCTGCTTAGCCAGTTGGTCCCCAGCCTGTAGTGGTGCATGGGATTCTTCCATCCTACATGCAGGACTCTGCACTTGTCCTTGTTGAACCTCATCAGATTTCTTTTGGCCCAATCCTCCAATTTGTCTAGGTCACTCAGGATCCTATCCCTACCCTCCAGCATATCTACCTCTCCCCCAGCTTAGTGTCATCCACGAACTTGCTGAGGGTGCAATTCATCCCATCATCCAGATCATTAATGAAGATGTTGAACAAAACCAGCCCCAGGACCAACATCTGGGGCACTCTGCTTGATACCAGCTGCCAACAAGACATGAAGCCGTTGATCACTACCTGTTGAGCCCAACGATCTAGCTAGCTTTCTATCCAGCTTATAGTCCATTCATCCAATCCATACTTTTTTAACTTGCTGGCAAGAATACTGTGGGAGACCGTATCAAAAGCTTTGCTAAAGTCAAGATATATCACACCCACCGCTTTCCCCATATCCACAGAGCCACTTATCTCATCAGAGAAGGCAATCAGGTTGGTCAGGCATTACTTACCCTTGGTGAATCCATGTTGACTGTTCCTGATCACCTTCCTCTCCTCTAAGTCCTTCAATATGGATTCCTTGAGGATCTGCTCCATGATTTTTCCAGGGACTGAGGTGAAGCTGACCCGTCTGTAGTTTCCCGGATTCTCCTTCTTCCCTTTTTTAAAGTTGAGCACTATATTTGCCTTTTTTCCAGTCGTCCGGGACCTCCCCCAATTGCCACGGGTTTTCAAAGATAATGGCCAATGGCTGTGCAATCACATCAGCCAATTTCCTCAGCACCCTCGGATGCATTGCATCCGTCCCCATGGACTTGTGCATGTCCAGCTTTTCTAAATAGTCCTTAACCTGTTCTTTCACCACTGAGGGCTGCTCACCTCCTCCCCATACTGTGCTGCCCAGTGCAGCCGTCTGTGAGCTTACCTTGTCTGTGAAGACTGAGGCAAAAAAAGCATTGAGTACTTCAGCTTTTTCCACGTCATCTGTCACTAGGTTGCCTCCCCCACTCAGTAAGGGTCCCACACTTTCCCTGACCTTCTTCTTGTTGCTAACATACCTGTAGAAACCCTTCTTGTTACCCTTCATAGAATCTCAGAATATCAGGGTTGGAAGAGACCTCAGGTGGTCATCTAGTCCAAACCCCTGCTCAAAGCAGGACCAACCCCAACTAAATCATCCCAGCCAGGGCTTTGTCAAGCCGGGCCTTAAAAACCTCTAAGGATGGAGATTCCACCACCTCCCTAGGTAACCCATTCCAGTGCTTCACCACCCTCCTAGTGAAATAGCGTTTCCTAATATCCAACCTAGACCTCCCCCACTGCAACTTGAGACCATTGCTCCTTGTTCTGTCATCTGCCATCTTCACGTCCCTTGCTAGCTGCAATTCCAATTGTGCTTCCTGATTATACCCCTGCATGCCCCAGCAATATTTTTATATTCCTCCCTAGTCATCTGTCCAAATTTCCACTTCTTGTAAGCTTCCTTTTTGAGTTTAAGCTCACCGAAGATTTAATTGTTAAGCCAAGCTGGTCGCCTGCCATATTTGCTATTCTTTCTGCACATCGGGATGGTTTGTTCCTGTAACCTCAATAAGGCTTCTTTAAAATACAGCCAGCTCTCCTGGACTCCTTTCCCCCTCATATTAGCCTCCCAGGGGACCCTGCCCATCAGTTCCCTGAGGTAATCAAAGTCTGCTTTTCTGAAGTCCAGGGTCCATATTCTGCTGCTCTCCTTTCCTCCTTGAGTCAGGATCCTGAACTCCACCATCTCATGGTTCCCATCTAGCTGCCCCACTCTCTGGTCAATTTCACGGCACCAGCATGGAGCCTGGAATTGACAAGAAGTTTAGCCAACCGCTGGAGTAAGTAACAGTGTCTACACAGACACTGCATCACCCTAACTACACCAACATAGCCCTGCGCCTCTCATGGAGATGGAGTTATTATGTCAGTGCAGTAGGGCACTTACACCGGCGGGACAAGGCTGTAGTATGTACACTGACATCATTACGCATGACGTAAGCTGCCATATGTGATCTAACTGTGTAGTGTAGACCGGGCCTTAGACCCAGGAACTTCTGTCCAATGCCTTTAGGTTTAGTAGGAACTTCTCTTCTCCTTCCTAGTAAGTATTGTTTAACCTGATCCATGTGGCTTTAGCCTGGTGCTTGGGCACGTCACAAGACAGGTTCAACTCTCAGCCCCTACAAAGGGCTAGCAAAAGGTGGGTGTCTTAGCTAGGGAGGCTCCAGAGGTCCCATACCAGCAGATGTGTGGTTGCCAGGGATACGGTTGGCACAGAACTGTAGGGCTGGAAGGGCCCTTAAGAAGTCATCTAGTCCAGCCCCCTGCGCTGAGCCAGAATCAAGTAAACCTAGATCATCCCCAACTGGTGTTTGTCCAGCCTGTTCTTAAACTTCCAGTGTTGGGGCCTCCACAGCCTCCCTTGGGATCCTGTTCCAGTGTTTAACTGCCCTTAGAGTTAGAAAGTGTTTCCTAATATCTCACCTATCTCTTCCTCACTGCAGATCTAGCTCATTTCATGTCCTCCTGCCCGTGGACATGTTACAAAACAGACTGTGCTGTGACACCAGTGCAGCGCCACTGATCAAGGGCCAACTGGCTAGGCAGGCACTGGCATAGCTGAGAGCAGAGGGGGACCTTGTTGGCCTGACCTATGCTAAGGACATCACCTGAAATTCCCTGCTATTGTTAATGCCAGACTCAGCCCCTCCAAGGTGAGTGGCGCTGGGAGCCCCCGTGCAGTCTGGATTGAAGAGGCTAGGCGTGTGTGTGTGTGTGTGTGTGTGTGTGTGTGTGTGTGTGTGTGTGTGTGTGTGTGTGTGTGTGTGTGTGTGTGTGTGTGTGTGCGCGCGCGCCCCTGCACGCTTTGCCTCCCCAGGCTCTTGCCCTGTATCTTACCCGGTGCGGACTTGTTTGTGTCTAACCGAGAAGCTCTCTGGGGAAGAGATTCCACTTCAATTGCCATGTACGAATTGCTGGTAAAACAGGGGTCAAGGAACCTGGAGTAGTAGGCAGGGGAGGGGAGCTGCAGGTCGGGTTGAGGTAGAGCTGTTGGGGCCCGGGGCCCAGGGCTGGGATAGCTGGGGTGCATGTGGAGGGATCGAGGGGAAAGGGCACATCTGGGGTTACACCTGGCGCCCAGGGCTGGGATAGCCGGGGTGCGATGGGGTGTGTGTGGCGGGATGGAGGGACACTGCCCAGGGATGGACTAGCAGTGTGGGGAAGGCAGGGTACAGAGAGAAGGCTTCGGGTAAGGGTTTACATGGCTCAGTAGCATCCCCTACTGGCCAACCTAATGAGTGGTATTAACAGGCCCCAAAGGGGTGCCCTGGCCAGGCCTGCTAGAGACAGCAGGAAGGTGCTAGGCCAGGGGCGGGCAAACTTTTTGGCCTGAGGGCCGCATCAGGTTTCAGAAATTGTATGGAGGGCCGGTTAGGGGAGGCAGTGCCTTCCCAAACAGGCAGGCGTGGCTCGGCCCCTGCCCCCATCTGACCCCCCCTGCTTCTCGCCCCTGACGGCCCCCCAGGACTCCTGCCCCATCCAGTCCCCCCGTTCCCTGATGGCCCCCCCGGACTCCTGCCCCATCCAACCACCCCTTCTCCTGTCCCCTGACTGCCCCCAGAATCCCCACCCCTGACTGCCCTCAGCCGCCCCATCCAACCATCCCTTCTCCTTGACCAGCCCCGGAACCCCTGCCCCCATTCAATCCCCCTGTTCCCCGCCGTCTGACCACCCCAACCCCTATCCACACCCCCTGCCCCTGAGCACCCCCCAAACTCCCTTGCCCTCTATCCAACCCCCAACCCCTGCTCCCTGCCCCCTTACCGCGCTGCCTGGAGCACCGGTGGCTGGTGGCGCTACAACCGCGCCACCCAGAGCCCCAAGACAGGCAGCCACGCCGCCCGGCGGGAGCCAGCCACACCACGGCGCAGCACAGAGCACCGGGTCAGGCCGCGGCTCTGCAGCTGTGCGAGCTTGCAGCCCCGCGGCCCAGAGCATTGCGCCCGCGGTGCAGTGAGCTGAGGCTGTGGGGAAGGGGGAACAGCAGGGGAGGGGCCGGGGGCGAGCCTCCTGGGCCAGTAGCTCAGGGGCCAGGGAGAACGGTCCCGCGGGCCGGATGTGGCCCGCGGGCCGTAGTTTGCCCATCTCTGTGCTAGGCGGTCAGCCATGCTGCATGCGGAGTGCTTTCTACCACCTTCCCCTTTGAGCAAATAGGAAACCTCTCGCTCAGTCCCATGGTGCTGTAATGTCCGAGCCTGCCTGGAGGCCAGGGCGTTTCCAGCAGGAGCTGGGTGTCTCTCGGGCACCAATCCACCAGCCTCAGGGCACCTGACTTTTTTACAATTATTCCAGGCCCCAGCTGTGTGCCTCAATCTGGACCTGCAGCTCCCTCTGCTGTTCCAGTCCTATTGGCCCCATTCAGCCTACCTGTCCTGGCCATCAGCAGGGGCGTCCTCCACCAGCACGGCACCCCTCTCAACTGCAGTGTTTACATGTCTCTCCACCAGGTGCAGAGACGCCAGAAGCCTTAATGAGGTGACGCCCAGCAGGGGAAGGAGAACGAGATTCCAGACTGTTTAATTAGCCTGGGTGAAGTGGGTTTAATTGTTCCGAGCTGCTCCACAGCACTAGCTCTGTTAATCCCTTTGCAATGGGGATTGACAATAGCTGGATTCCACAGCAGGGCTGCCCTTCCCATTACTGTATTTTAAAGAATCCTTATTGCGGTTGCAGGAACAAACCATCCCGAGGTGTAGAAAGAATAGTAAATATGGCAGGCGACCAGCTTGGCTAAACAATGAAATCCTTGCTGATCTTAAATGCAAAAAAGAAGCTTACAAGAAGTGGAAGATTGGACAAATGACCAGGGAGGAGTATAAAACTATTGCTCAGGCATGCAGGAGTGAAATCAGGAAGGCCAAATCACACTTGGAGTTGCAGCTAGCAAGAGATGTTAAGAGTAACAAGAAGGGTTTCTTCAGGTATGTTAACAACAAGAAGAAAGTCAAGGAAAGTGTGGGCCCCTTATTGAATGAGGGAGGCAACCTAGTGACCGAGGATGTGGAAAAAGCTAATGTACTCAATGATTTTTTTGCCTCTGTCTTCACAAACAAGGTCAGCTCCCAGACTGCTGCACTGGGCAGCACAATATGGGGAGAAGGTGACCAGCCCTCTGTGGAGAAAGAAGTGGTTCAGGACTATTTAGAAAAACTGGACGTGCACAAGTCCATGGGGCCGGATGCGCTGCATCCGAGGGTGCTAAAGGAGTTGGCGGATGAGATTGCAGAGCCATTAGCCATTATTTTTGAAAACTCATGGCAATCGGGGGAGGTCCCGGATGACTGGAAAAAGGCTAATGTAGTGCCCATCTTTAAAAAAGGGAAGAAGGAGGATCCGGGGAACTACAGGCCAGTCAGCCTCACCTCAGTCCCTGGAAAAATCATGGAGCAGGTCCTCAAGGAATCAATTATGAAACACTTAG
>NW_020665133.1:1603953-1606062 GCF_002925995.2 Terrapene triunguis
CTTAGAGGAGAGGAAAGTGATCAGGAACAGTCAGCATGGATTCACCAATGGCAAGTCGTGCCTGACTAACCTAATTGCCTTCTATGATGAGATAACTGGCTCTGTGGATGAGGGGAAAGCAGTGGATGTGTTATTCCTTGACTTTAGCAAAGCTTTTGATACGGTCTCCCACAGTATTCTTGCCG
Source organism: Terrapene triunguis (assembly GCF_002925995.2). Classification (NCBI taxonomy): domain Eukaryota; kingdom Metazoa; phylum Chordata; order Testudines; family Emydidae; genus Terrapene; species Terrapene triunguis. Next base: position 1,604,139 of record NW_020665133.1, read on the forward strand.
CCAAGTTAAAGCAGTATGGGCTGGATGAATGGACTGTAAGGTGGATAGAAAGCTGGCTAGATTGTCGGGCTCAACGGGTAGTGATCAATGGCTCCATGTCTAGTTGGCAGCCGGTTTCAAGTGGAGTGCCCCAAGGGTCGGTCCAGGGGCCGGTTTTGTTTAACGTCTTTATTAATGATCTGGAGGATGGTGTGGACTGCAGTCTCAGCAAGTTTGCAGATGACACTAAACTGGGAGGTGTGGTAGATACACTAGAGGGTAGGGATTGGATACAGAGGGACCTAGACAAATTAGAGGACTGGGCCAAAAAAAACCTGATGAGGTTCAACAAGGACAAGTGCAGAGTCCTGCACTTAGGACGGAAGAATCCCATGCACAGCTACAGACTAGGGACCGAATGGCTAGGTAGCAGTTCTGCAGAAAAGGACCTAGGGGTCACAGTGTGCTCTTGTTGCCAAGAAGGCTAACGGCATTTTGGGCTGTATAAGTAGGGGCATTGCCAGCAGATCAAGGAACGTGATCGTTCCCCTTTATTCGACATTGGTGAGGCCTCATCTGGAGTACTGTGTCCAGTTTTGGGCCCTCCACTACAAGAAGGATGTGGAAAAATTGGAAAGAGTCCAGCGGAGGGCAACAAAAATGATTAGGTGTCTGGAGCACATGACTTATGAGGAGAGGCTGAGGGAACTGGGATTGTTTAGTCTCCAGAAGAGAAGAATGAGGGGGGATTTGATAGCTGCTTTCAACTACCTGAGGGGCAGTTCCAAAGAGGATGGAGCTTGGCTGTTCTCAGTGGTGGCAGATGACAGAACAACGAGCAATGGTCTCAAGTTGCAGTGGGGGAGGTCTAGGTTGGATATTAGGAAACACTATTTCACTAGGAGGGTGGTGAAGCACTGGAATGCGTTACCTAGGGAGGTGGTGGAATCTCCTTCCTTAGAGGTTTTTAAGGCCCGGCTTGACAAAGCCCTGGCTGGGATAATTTAGTTGGGAATTGGTCCTGCTTTGAGCAGGGGGTTGGACTAGATGACATCCTGAGGTCCCTTCCAACCCTGATATTCTATGATTCTATGATTCTATGAAGCAGGAGGGGGCTCAGGGCTGGGGAAGGGGTGCGGGAAGAGGTGTGGGGTGTGAGAGGTGGTTCCGACCTGGGGCAAGAGGCTGGGGTGTGGGTGGGGGCGCGGGGTCTGGGAGGAAGTTAAGGTGCAGCAGGGGGTTTCAACCCAAGGCAGGGGGTTAGGGTGCAGGAGGCGGTTTGGGGTGTGGGCTCCAGCAGGGCGGAGCTTACTTCAGGCGGCTCCCAGTCAGTGGCGCAGTGGGGCTAAGGCAGGGTCCCTGCCTGCCCTGGCTCTGCGCTGCTCCCAGAAGCGTCCGGCATGTCCCTGCAGCCCCTAGGCAGAGGTGCGACCAGGCGGCTCTGCGTGGTGCGCACTGCCCGGCCCACAGGCACCACCTCCACAGCTCCCATTGGCTGTGGTCCCCAGCCAATCGGAGCTGTGGGGACCGCGCTGGGGTTGGGGGCAGCATGTGGAGCTTCCCTGATTGTCCCTGCGCCTAGGGTCCAGACATGCTGGCCGCTTCTGGAGAGCTTCGCAGAGCCAGGGCAGGCAGGGAGCCTGCCTTAGCCCCATTATGCTGCCGACCGGACTTTTAACCGTCCCATCAGCGGTGCTGACCAGAGCCACCAGGGTCCCTTTTCGACCGGGTGTTCCGGTCGAAAACCAGACGCCTGGCAACCCTACCCCCTGCCCCTCCACTATCCTGAGTGCAGTCGCACCGCTCAGCTGAATTGAACCCTTCAGTTGGCACTGAATTAGCACAGCTGTGCTGGCGATGTACACGTCAGAATGAAATTCACCCCCCTCCCCCGTCGGTGGGACGGCCCTGCAGGGCTCACTGGGATAGGTGCCAGCCCCTGCCC
>NW_020665133.1:1606072-1665553 GCF_002925995.2 Terrapene triunguis
GATAGGTGCCAGCCCCTGCCCCGTCGCTGGGACGGCCCTGCAGGGCTAGTTGTTAACACAGAGTAAAACCTTCCTTTTGTCCCTCAAGTCATGGCTGTGACCAATGCTCCCAGGCGCCAGGTCAGCAGAGGGAGACGGGGCTGTTTTCAATCCCTTTAACGCTGACTGTCTCCTCCATCCTGTCCTACGAAGGAGTTTCCCCTGCCCCATTCCCTAGCCCCAAAGGAACATGTGTTCCACACCTGGCGAGGTCTGTCTTCAAGCCCCTAACCCACCCAGGGCTGGGGGGCTCTGTCTCCCTGGACCCCGGAGCCCCTTGTTCCCTGCATCATGGCGATCCTGTACTGACTAGGCGGCGCCCTGATGGCATTGCTACAACAGTTGTGCCACTGCTGTGCTGTGCCCTCTGCGGCCCCGTATTGTCTCATTGCTAAGTTCCCTCTAAGCTGCATGGCCACGCAGCAGCCTATTAGGCACCGTGCAGGCACTCAGGGCTGTGTCAGGGAAAGATTCCTCTCCCCCAGCCCCGGACCCAACCCAGCCTGGCCACAGACCTGCCGCAGCCGGGGGAGACGCGCCTGTCCCATGGCTCCAGCCCTGGAGCTGCCGCAGCGGGGAGAGGCACCCCTCCTCCCCAGCCCAGGTGCTGCTGCGGGGAGAGAGAGCTGGGGGGAGTCCTCTCTCCCCACCATAGCCCCAGGGCAGCCTGCACCCCAAACCCCTCATCCCTGGCACCCCCCAGAGCCTGCACCCTCAGCCGGAGCCCTCACCCCCCACACCCCGAATCCTCTGCTCAGCCCTGAGCCCCTTCCCATGCCCTGAACCCCTCATCCCCGGCCTCACCCCAGAGCCTGCACCCCCAGCTGGAGCCCGGATCCCCCCACACCCCAACCCTCTGCCCCAGCCCTGATCCCCCCACACACACTCCAAACCCCTCAGCCCCACTCCCGCCACATGAATTTTGTTATGTGCACCAATATGGAGGTGCGGTATCACATCACTTCCATAATGGTGCACCTGTTATCTCATCTTAGATTACAAGATCTTTGTTCTGTGTCTGTCCAGCTCCTAGCACACCAGGGCCCAGCCCACAGCTGGGACAGCTCAGCTCTGCGGGAATACACCTCAATAACAGTAGCTTCTCTCTGTCCCTCATCAGGGCAGAGCTAAGGCCTGTGGAAGCCACGCTGTTCCTGAACGCTCCCAGCCCATGGGCACAGCCAGGCCTCCTGGGGGAGAGGCTGCGCTGAGGAGTTACATTAGACCTGCAGCTCTTCGACCGTAGGTGGCCAGCTGGCAGGCGCTGGCCTTGGGACCGCAGCAGGCTGGTCTCTGACTCCCTGGAGCCGAACTACTGTTAGCCATGGGGGGCAGATTTCAGGGAGGAGGAGCTTAGTGTAGACAAGAGCACTGAGCTCTGGCTCTGGTCCTTCTGCATCGGGGAGGAATGAGCGTGCCCCCTGCCCTCCCAGCACTGGGGGTGTTTGGATGTCGCTGGAGAGGTAGTCATGGAAGGGTGCGCAGCACTTCTTACCATGCAAATGCAGCCTCCTGGAGAGCCCCTTGTAAGGAGCTGACTAGTGAGTGTATGAGCCTTGCTGCCCTCTATTGGCTGGAATCAGAACTGCTCAGCTGTGTGTCAGACTCCCTATACTGCTGGAAGCTAACAGAGATTCTCCTTTAACTCAAGGGGTAGAGGTCTGTGCTTTTGCAGCAGAAGTATTCCCCACCTCCCTCACAATCACTGTGAAGTCCTAGCTAACCACAGCTTTGTTAGTGAATGGCGCTGATCCCTGGATGGAGCATCTCAGGGTTGGAAAGACATGGGGTAGCGTGTGATGTAGGGGCGGGGAGTCAGGACTCCTGGTCTCTGCTCCCAGCTCTGCCGCAGACTCACTGTATGACCTTGGGCAAGTCACTTCACCTCTGTGTGCCTCAGTTTCTTCATCTGTAAACTGGGGCTAATGATACATTCCTCCTGGGGGGAGCTGTGACATTGAATTCATTAACGCTGGGAAAGCGCGTTGTGGTGGGACGCTAAATGTGTCTAGGTGCTTCCATGGCCCTCTTCCTCACTGCACCTGAGCACCTCCCAGCCAGTAAATGCACACAGCCTGGGCGGGAGGGGAGGAGCAGCCCCACAGTACAGATGGGAAAACTGGGGCACAGGGGGTAGATTAGGTGACTTGGACAAGGTCACACACGGATTCTGCGGCTGAGTCGGGAACTGAACGCAGGTCTGTGGGATCCCAAGCCAATGCCTCACCCCCACGCTTGCCCTTCCACCCACATTCTGAGAAGGGGCATTGTCATGGCACCAGTACCCTGGCTTTCCATCCAAAAACGTTGGAAGCTGAGTATCTAAAGGGTTAAAACAATCCGGTTGCGGGGAGGATCACCAGCCTGCAGAAAGCAGCTGCCTGCACTGAAGAGCTGGGAAAGAAGGATCAGACACATCCAGTCTTGCTTTTAATGCGGCCACGGCTAAAAGGGGCAAATGTGCTGCTCTGAGCACCTCGCTCTGTTCACTAAAGCTCCTGCCCGGGATACAAGCTGAGCACTAACTAGTGCTCGTGGGGTGAAACCTGCTTGAAAAGCTGGGTGGAATTGCTATTTGCTTGACGGGGGTGGGGAAAGGGGCGGGGCCAGGGCCCGTGGAGTGTCCTCTTTTTTTATTTTTTAAATATGGTAACCCAAGGTCAGGGGGGCGTGGGGAGGGCCGCCTGCAGCAAGTAAGGGGGGGGGGCGGCACGCAGGGGAACCGCTCCCCGCCCCAGCTCACCTCTGCTCCGCCTCCTCCCCTGAGCGCGCCGCCCCGCTCTGCTTCTCTCCCTCCTAGGCTTGCGGCGCCAAACAGCTGATTGGCGCCGGAAGCTTGGGAGGCGGGAGAAGTGGAGCAGGACGGCTGCTCGGGGAGGAGGCGGAGCAGAGGTGAGCTGGGGTGGGGAGCTGCCACACGGCTCCCCGGGCCGGGGGGAGCTGCCACGGGGGGGCGCCTCAGGGCGGAGGGGGGGAGCTGCCGCGGGGTATGTGTGTGTGCCTTAGGGCGGAGAGCTGCCACAGGGCTCGGGGAGGAGGGGGGCACAAGGTGGAAGTTTCGCCTAGGGTGCGAAACATCCTTGCACCCTCCCTGCCCTCAGCCCTGCTGGAAATGCAGCTAACCCTAAAGAGAGGGATCGGAGAAGGAATTCCTCTGCCTTGGGGAGGGCCTGAAACAGCTGGCACAGAAATAGAGCTCCACTTTCCCTCCCTGCTCCCACTTAATGCCCGCTGTGTGAACGTAAGTGCCTGACCGAGCACAAAGCACCAGGCAAGAGAGCTGCGCTGCCAGGGGTCTTCGTCACCACAAATCACAACAAGGTGACAAAGCACAATGAGTAGCAAACCGGGCCTTCCCCAGGCTGAGAGCGTGCTGGCCCAGAGCCCCACCCTGCTAGGTGGTAGGCCCCCGGCATTGGGCTGTGTACCCCAGGTGCGTGCACTACCCAGTGCACACGAGCACACCCATGCTAGAGTACATCCCCCCACCCACACATGACATGCCCCTATACAAGGGTAGGTGCACTCATGCACACCAGCCTTCACATCGACATGCCCAGACATGGCCACACCCTGAGCAGCCACATCCCCATGCACCAGCATCCACACCCATACCAGTGCACACCCTCGCACCCGACGCCACCAGCCTCACACCCGCATGCCCATGTAGGCCACATCTACACCAATACCAGCTCCCCACCCCCCCACAGAAACTGCCCCTGCCCCACGCCCATCCCTTTGCACACCAAACCACCTTGATATGGAAATACTAACGTCTCTTTCCCATTCCATTAGGAATTTCCTTTCTCCTCCCCAGATAGTCCAGCCTGGCAACTGTCCCCGGACCAGTGGCAGGTGCAAGGTCTGTTGTCTGGTAACCATCAGGTGCGCGGTACCATTGAGATGGCAGCTCGTGTTCCTGGCGGGGCCCAAGCAATTGGCCCTTCGGCAGGGCTGCCCAGAGGGGGGGGCAAGTGGGGCAGTTTGCCCCAGGCCCCGGGCCCTGCAGGGGCCCTGCGAGCCCTGGCCCGGCGGCGGTCTGGGTCTTCGGGGGCATTTCGGCGGCGGGGGGCCCTTCAGTGCTGCCGAAGACGCGGAGCGACTGAAGGGCCCCCTGCCACCCAAATGCCGCTGAAGACCCGGACCGCCGCCGGGTGAGTACAAGCGCCGCAGCTCCCCTGCTTTGCCCCAGGCCCCCTGAATCCTCTGGGCGGCCCTGCCCTTCGGATGGCAGCATTGTCCCATAGTGACGAGCTAGGAGAGATCATCAGGGAGGTTTCTAAAGTGAAGTCGGCACATGACTTTTCTTCTCCCTTTGTGGCCTAGGCAGCTGGAGCTAGGGAGACCTGGCTTTACGGGTGGAGGAATATGGGAAATGGTGCCCATCAGAAAATGACACTACACTTCTCTAGGATAAGCCACATCAATAGGGAGCTAGTCCCATGCACACCAGCCCTGGCCACTCCTGACCACATGGGCCCCAAAACGGGGCCAGGGCGCCCTCCAGTGGCCATGCACAGCACAACGGGGGGTCCTGCCTTCTTTCCCCTTTGCTGCCCCAAGGACCAACCAAGTTGCCCATCTTTTCCCCTGACCAGCAGCATCTTACCTCCCCAGGAAAGGAGGGATGGCCTCTCAAGTCCAGTTCAAGGCCTACCTCTGGGCATAGTTTATTAGTACCATTCTACAGAGAGAAAATTCATAACCCCTAACGTCAAATGAGGTAAGAGGCAGCAGTTCTCCCGTTCCCTTGTACCCAGTTCCCCTGCCCTTATTCCAGGGCAGCTACACCACGTCCCAGGCACCAGGCTTTTTACAGCTGTTCTGCCACCAGTCTGAGCTCAGGGCTCCCTGCAGCATTCCAGCCCCTCTGCCTGCTAGTCCTGCCGCGCTGAGCTCCTCCAGGGTCCCCTTTCTGCTCTGTGTTCAGCCTGCCCCTGTACCTAGGGACCTCTGCACCAGCCTTCGTCTCAGCTAGCTCCCCCACTCTGGCCACGTTCATCACAGCCTTAGCAGCAGGGCCGGCCCACAACATTTTGGCACCTGAGGCGGGGAGCTCAAATGACGCCCCCATGTCCCCTCGCTTGGGCCAAAACATTGAAAGGTCTCAATTCTGCCTTCTTCCTGTCCTACTCCTCTCATGGTACTGCTCTGCTACCTACCCCAATAAAGGAGAACTAACAACTTAAAATGCCTTGTTCAAAAATTTAAGTAACACTTAACTTTCAAATGCCTGAACAGCAAATGTAACTTTTCTTGTCTGCATAGTAAACATTGGCATTTTTATCTGTTTGAATAATCAAAGTGGTGCTTTCCGCGCCTTCTTGGCTGCAAAGATTTGAACAGCTTCCTGCTGAAGGTCCACGGTCTGGGCCAGCTCATGCTCTATTGAGATGGTTGCAAGGCCAACCAGCCTCTCCTGTGTCATTGTGGAGCGTAGATGTGTTTTTGTTAACTTCAGCTTGGAGAAGCTGCGTTCTCCACTGTTAACTGTTACAGGAAGTGTTAGAAGTATGCACAGAGCAACAAAAGCATTTGGAAAGAGGGAGGTCATCTTATTTGTGCACATAAATTCCAGAACAACCTTTGGAGTTGATCTTGCTGGAATGTTTCTTGAAAAGGTTTTCAGTTCATCACCTAAATCACTCGCATCAATATCATGCATGCCCACTGTCTCTAGTGCCCTGCATTGCTGGTGTAGGTCTTCTTCAGGTATAGTGAGGAGTTTTGGAATATCATATACAACATCCCAAATATACTGCTGTGTTCCTTGAGCTGCATGAAACATTCTTCAACTGAGTGTATCACACAATCTAGCACCTGGTTAAAGAATTCAACTCTGAATTGTTGTTTGGGGTCTCTTATGGGATTATCCCGCGCCTCGTAATCAAAATGTCTTCTTCTTTGGTGACTCTTGTATTCTTGAATGGGTGGGAAAATAGCTTCAGTGTGAAGTTCCTCAGCCAACTTCTGTGCACTCTACAGAATGTTTTGAAATCCCTCATCTGACCGGTAAGACTGTAGGTATGACTTTGCTTTGTCCAGTTGTTCCATTGCTCCAGATATATCAAGGTCAACACCTTGGAGTCTCTTACTTACAACATTTATTTCAAACAGTATGTCATGCCACAACACTAAGCCACACAGAAATTTGAAGTTATGTATGTTTCTGGTGATTCCATTTCCCTCTGCCAGTGTTCTCCCACGAACAGTTCCTGTCATAGCATTATCCTCCTAATGGCAATTATGGCATCATCTATCTTCCCAATTTGGTGTTTAATAGGCTTTATCGCCTCCACTCGACTTTCCCATCGTGTGGCACTCAGTGGTTTCAGTGTCAGAGAGGATGTTCCCAGATGTTGCTTCAAAATTTGCCATCCATGAGTTGATGCAGAGAAAAATACATAGATGCTTTGAATTACATTAAAAAATTCAGCAGCCTCACTAGAAGCTGATGCTGCATCACTGACCACCAAGTTCAATGAATGAGAACTGCATGGGACAAAAAAAGCTCGAGGGTTTAACTCTCAGATCTGTGTCTGCACTCCTCTGTTCTTTCCTCTCATGATGGCACCATTATCGTAGCCCTGACCTCTCATGTCACTATCGCAATTCATGTATCTTCCAGCTTTTTAAGAAGCACATTTGTCATACCAGCTCCTGTAGTATCATCAATGTCAATAAATTCTAGAAAATGCTCTCTGACAGTCACCATAGCAGGCCATTTTCACTAGGTTCTGTTGTTGTCACAAAACGCACCATTAAAATCATTTGTTTTGTATGGCTGATATCAGGTGTGCAGTCCAGAATAACAGAGTAATATCTTGCTGACTTCAGATCTGCCACAATCTTCTCTTTGACTTTTGTTGCCAGTAACTGTATGATCTCATTTTGAATTGTTTTTCCAAGGTAGTGGTGTGTGTACATTTCTTGGGTGGGGTCTCTTCTTAGATGCTCCTGGAGTACAGCATCAAACTCAGCCATCAGCTCCACAATTGTAAGGAAGTGTCCATTGTTTGGCACATACAGCTGATCTGCAGTGCCACGCAGTGCTAGGTTTTGGGAAACAAGCATTCTCACAATGGCAATGAGCCTTTTCAGAACATTTTGCCAGTAAAGAGACTCTGATGCAATCTTCTCTTGATGCTGATCATCTATGGTGGCCTTTAACCTTAGTCTCATCTCCAGCTCTTTCCACCTATGGAATGCTCTCTGGTGATTTGCTGCCTTCTCATGGCATGCCAGATTTCTAGCCAGATTTTTCCAGTCCTTTGTTCCTGTAGAACCCAATGTGGCTGGAACATTAGACTGGAAGAGTTTGCAACAAAAACAGTATGTAGCATTCTGGGTTTTTGAGTACATAAGCCATGGCCTCTCCACTTTGTCACCATTGGGGATTTCATGCCAGTAATGTGTTGGATGGAAACTTCTATTTTCATTGTCTTTGGGCAACATGAAGTTTTTCACTTGCTGTGGCCCATGCAGTACAAGGAAGTCCCTCAGGTTACTGCTCAAGTGGGTCCACAGTCCTGGATCATCTAGACTTAAGGAACTAAACTCAGCAGCAGCTGTTTCTTGCGCCTCCACCACACTCTCCTCTGATCTACACTTTTCTCCAGGAATGTTCAGGGTTATATCCATTTGAGATGGAGATATGGATCCTGCAGTAGCTGCCAGGTCACCTGCACTCTAACTGGAAACTCAGGCATCTCCTCACCATTCACATCCTCCCTGGGCCGGAAGGCTCACCGTGAACATTTGTGTCTATGACTCTCAGGAGAGCTCCTTCCTGCTTAGATAGAAAAGCTTCCTTTGCTTGCTTTCTTTTTCAGAGGGGCGTTTTCTTCTTTCACTCATGACTGCGGTTCTGTGCCAGCTATAGTGGCTCTCAACACTCAATTGAAGGGGACAAATAAGCGGGCTGGTAGCAGGGCCTGAGTGAGGGAAGATATCAGCGTCTTAAGGGCCTAACTGGCTCCTACTACTTCAGTTGACTGCCTGTTCTCCTCAAGTGGGTTCAGGGAAGCAGCAGGAGACAGGAAGGTCCCTGAGAAGCTGGTGTGAATCAGTCCAGGCTCCTGGGGGTGCCAGAGAGGTACGTAAGAGGCTCCTCCTCCTCTCTCTCCCTGCAGCTCCTGCTGCTTTCTGTTATTCCCTCTCACCTTTTCTCCTGCCTGCCTGTTATGTCTCTTGTGCCCTCCTTCCTCCAGCACAGCACTCCACCATCTCCGTGCATCTAGAGCACCAGCATCAGACACAATTTTCTAGTGGGCCCCCCCACACACAGTCTGGCACCTGCCTCAGTTCACCTCATGGTAAGGCCAGCCCTGCTTAGCTGCACCAGCGGCTCTCCCCCAGCCACTTCTCTCCCAGGGTTCCAACAGCTCCCTGGAACTCCCATCAATACCCGGCTGATTCCTTCTTCTCAGCTACTGCCTGACCAAGGGCACTGTCAGGGAGGCAGCAAATGAGTCATAAGTGAACTGGACCCATTCCCTCTTGAGGGATCAGTCACCCTGTGCCAACCCCACTTCCCCTTTCCTGTGAAATCACATAACCATAGGCACCAACTTTCTCCGGCGCCGGTGGGTTCCAGCGCCCCCCCCCCCGCCCCTTTCCCAGCCCCTACTCTGCCCCCTCCCTGCCCCTATTGGATCCCTTCCCCAAATCCCCACCCCGGCCCCGCCTCTTCCCCCAGCGCGCTGCGTTCCCCCTCCTCCCCCCCTCCCTGCCCCGCAAATCAGCTGTTTCGCGGTGCAAGTACTGGGAGGGAGGGGGGAGAAGCAGGACGTGGTGGCGCGCTCGCGGAGGAGGCGGTGGTAAGCTGGAGCAGGGGGGGCGGGGCGGGGAGCTGCCAGTGGGTGCCGAGCACCCACCAATTTTTTTCCGTGGGTGCTCCAGCCCCGGAGAACCCACGGAGTCAGCGCCTATGCACATAACAGCCCTGTGACAGACACAGTTATTGCTCCCACGGCGTTTCTGTGTTGAGCTGTCATGAGTGCAATGCACCAGCTGGACAGAACCATGGGACCAGCCATTGGTCCCTGGGCCATCCTCAGGAACTGCTGCCCTAAACGGTTCCTGGCTTTGGAGGAAGCTTTGGGATACACAGCAGGGAGAAGGGGTGGGGGGGGGTGTTCTGTCTGTGTGCTGTGCCAGCTCTACACAGACAGCTGGCCTAGCAGACCTCAGTCGAACTGCCCGAAGAGACCAGAGACTCAGTTCAGTAGCGAAGGTGCTCCAGCAGGTTTACTGCTGACAAAGCATGCTCCTAGCTCCTCGGAATAATGTCTACAGTTACACTAGCACATGTATGCCTGTGAAAATGGACCCGTCTCAGTGAACTCTCCATTCCCTCCCCAGGCCGGACAAAGACCCACACCTGGTGACCCCTCTTATACACTGATACAGACAAGTTACGACCTGCCCTTCTGACGTGGTTAGTTACCACCCTTCACCTTGTACATGTTGGTTCAATCAAAACATCTCTCTCCGTCACCCTGTCATCCTGACCTTATCTTTAAGAGGGGTCACTGTGTCCCTGCATCATCTCCAGGGAGTGCGTTTACACCATAACCCTGTATTGGGGTGTTCTGGAATGTGTTTGCATGAGTGTCCGGTGCCCAGCACTTCTTAGGCGTGTTTGCATTTTTGCAATACCAGCCCTGTTTTTGCCAGGTTCTGTGAACTTGCAAGTAGGTGTGTTTGTAACAGGGCCTGACTTTTGCGCATAGCTTGACTCTTGCTAACTTTGCTTTATATCAGCAGGGCCTGAACAGGACCAATGTCCAGTTTTGCCAAATAAATTGGTTGCGAACCCTAGCAGGGCGTGGAGGAACGTGCAATGCCAGCCCTGCCCGGGAGGGAGGGTTCAGGAGAGCAGCTCGGGCCGGGCCAGCTCTGTGCGGGTGGGTGGCTGACCCCACAAGGGGCGGGGGAGGAGCTCAGTCTGGTCCCAAGCAGGCAAGTGGTAGAGGGGGACCTTGGCCCAACGCCAAGCAGGCAGGTGGCGGGGGGGGAGCCCTCAGGCCAGCCCCATGCACAGAGGAGAGAGGGGTGCCTCAGGCAAGCCCAATGTGGCCAAGAGGCAGGGAGGGCTGGGGGCTGGGGCTCACGGGGGGAGGGGCCTTTGGGCTGGCCCCATGTGGTATCCCGTTTTCCCTTTGGGAAAATATGGTTGGTCACCCTAAGCCCAGAAAGCTTCAGGCAGGTTGGCGTTGGAAGCAGCATGAAGCAGGTCCAGGATGTAAAGGGTTAAGCTGAAAACAAAACCAGCTGATCTGAAAGGGGGGTGTTCTTGGCATGGGCTGCAGAAGCAGTGGAGTTGCACAGCTGTGAACTGTCTGAAGACCAGTGCTTTCGCACAGGTGTCATGAGAGGTGAACAGGAACCCTTAGTCCTGGGGACGATGTGTGAGAAGGGAAGGGCCTGACTTGACTCCCAGAGTTCTGGGTAAGTTTGTGGGGCTGGCAAAGCCCCTACGGGAGTCAGATGCCCAGCTGCCTCTGAAAATCCCACCCTACAGCTCATTACTGGTAACCAGAGCCCATTTGAGCAGGAGCCCTAGAACCACCATGAAACCAGGCCCCCTGCTACCATTTATACAGAGTCTCTCTAAAGATGAGACACACACTGCTAGGAATGGGTTTTATCATGGAAACACTGGCCCTGCCCCAGCACCACTGTGATTTACACCTCTAGGATCAATGCCAACTACAGGTTTGCTGATAAGGCCCAGCCACGCTGGGGGGCAGCTGCTAGGATGTCTTTGGCAGCTTGGACAAAGCCAAGATGCATGGCCGGAAGAGCAGCGGCCTCGGCCTCTTAACTCATGCGAAGTGCTGGAAGTTAGGAGCCTAAACTCTCTGGGCCTGAGGTGCCCAGCAGCCCCGCTATCCCCCGTCCCCCAGGCTGCTGCCAAGGCCAGGGAGTCTTTGGGAAGGAATGGAGGATAGTTTAAAAGAGCAAATTCACTCCCAGCCTCTGAAAAGCCGACACAGCCCTTAGCTGGTAGGACAGAGCCCTGATAACAGCCCTGCAGCACAGCTGCAGTGGCCTGGGGCAGCCCCCTTTACGTTGCAGGGTAGCCCTTTGGGCTCAGGGACCCTCCCCCCAAGGCTCGCGGGGTCTCCAGCCTGAGCGTGAACATCTACACTGCAATTTGAGAGCCCCACAGCCCGAGCCCTGCAAGGCTGAGCCAGCTGGCCCAGGCCAGCCGTGGGTTTTGTTGCAATGTAGACGTGACCCTAGAGGCTCCAACCAAGCTTGGGGACCCGTCACACTAGGTGCTGTGCAGACACATGGCAAGAGACAGTCACTCCCCTCAAAGCGTTTATAGCCTAAATGAACCAAGACAGACAAGGTGGGAGAAAGGGAGTATTTTTACTCCTCTGTTATGGCAGGAACTGAGGCACAGAACAATTAAAGGATGTGCCCAAGGTCATACAGGAATGATGTGGCAGAGCCAAGATTTGAATCCAGGGTCCTTCAATCCCAGGGCAGTGCTCTATCCAAGTGTCTGCTCCCTGTTCTTCTAATTCCATCACAAACCTGCCAACTCCACCACGCTTTTCTAGCTCTCTTTTCCATAGAGATCTTTCAATCCCATCCTCTCTCTGGAGCCTGCCTCTTTCTGCCTAGATCTTCCATTCGCCCCACTTCCAGGCCTTCTCCCCTCACCTAGGGAGTCCTTCCACCTTAGGCATGTTTGTAAAGTGCTTTGAGGTCCTGATATGGAAAGCAGTAGGGAAGAACAACCAGCGCAATCATCGTTAGGGTTCAGAGTAAACACCCAACTAAGATGAATGGAGCAGTTCAAACCTTTCTCTAAGCTCCTGATCCATGACTGTCTTCAAGGGACGACAGCATGATATCACCTCACATCCTTAAAGTTTCTTTCATAACAAGAAAGGCAAGAATCTTTTTTTTAAAGCTTATATTCAGCAGAGAAGATCAAAAATACCAAAATCCTGTGGAGAGGCCCCAAACCTGGGCTGTAGCAAAGAATTTCAGCCACATGGGTTTCCGGGGCATGCATTAGTTATTCTCTCACACACACTTGACTTCATTCTAGTCACATTCCTCAGCAATTCCCTAGACCGTCAGCCTTCCCCAGCAACCAGCCAGATGTTAAAAGGAATAATGATAACTCTTCACTTCCCTGGTGCTGCTGAGCTGAGGATCTCAAAACTTGTTACGTCTATGAGTGAATTCAATCTGGCACCACCAGCAGAAGGGGTATCACAGCTGGGGAGAGGGAGGCTCGGAGAGACTATAGCTGACCTGCAGTGGGGAGACGCAACTTGTTTCTACCCTTCCCCCCCGCAAGAGTGTATGCTGACTGCAGAACCAGTCAGCTCATGATGTCAGAGACACCAAGGAAGGGAAAAGTGGGCTATTGAGAGAGGATAGGATTGTTGTTCCACTCTCTGGTTTCATTGACACCTATTTAGCTCCAACACAATAAACAGCTGGAATAAAGATCTGTTGCTTGAAGATTCAACATCTACCCCCAGCCCCGTCAATTAAGGGCTTCTCTAACTTCATCAATTTTAATGAGAGCTGGATTGAGCCCATAATGACAGAGAAAGCTCCCATTTCAGGTCTTTAGTCCATCGAAAACAGGTAACATTTTGCTGATATTCCTAAAGGGCATAAAGCTGTTTTCCCCTCTTGCAGGTCACGGTAAAGTTCCTTGTCCAAGAACGTAAGAACGGCCATAGTGGGTCAGACCAATGATCCATCTAGCCCAGTATCCTGTCTTCTGACAGTGACCAGTGCCAGAAGCTTCAGAGGGAATGAACAGAACAGGTAATCATTGAGTGATCCATCCCCTATCATCCAGTCCCAGATTTGGCAGTTGGAGGTTTAGGGACACCCAGAGCTTGGGGTTTCATTCCTGCCCATCCTGGCTAATAGCCACTGATGGACTTATCCTCCATGAACTTATAAAATTCTTTTTTGAACTCTTTTATAGTTTTGGCCTTCACAACATCTCCTGGCAATGAGTTCCACAGGTTGACTGTGCATCACACAATGAGTCAGTGGTGGGGCTGGGAAGAGAACCCACATCTTACAGTGATAGACACGGGTGCAGTCTAGTTAGCATACCAAGGAGAAGACAAAGGGGTGACTTGATCCCAGTCTATAAGTACCTGCATGGGGAACAACTATTCGATACTTTGCTCTTCGACCTAGCAGACAAATGCATAACGAGATCCAATGGCTGGAAGTTGAAGCTAGACAAATTCAGACTGAAAATATGGTGTCAATTGTAACAGTGAGGGTAATTAACCACTGGAATAATTTACTGAGGGCCGTGGTGGATTCAGCACTGTACCACCAGCACACAGGCTTGGACTGGGCCCTGGGAACAGCAGGGGCTGGCTGAGCAGTCCTGGCCCAGGCTAATCTGTTTAGCATGCAGGTGCAGTCAGCAGCGAGGAACACGGGCCATCCTAATCATTAGTACTGCCATTAATCACTCTGCTGTTCCAAGAGAGGGGTGGGGCAAGGCTGGGGCTCGCTCAGAATATTTATTAGCCAAGGCAGAGCTTGTCTCTGGAAAATACAAGGCACCTTTTTACCTAGGTGCCAAACGGGAAACTCAGCTTGCTCCTGGGAAGATCAATAACAGACTCAAATAGGGAGGGGGGTGAGAAATGCCGGCTGCATTGGAATGGCAAACCAAGCCATTTCTCTAACAGGCTTCCTACTGTGTCACGTTGGTACGGGCCATGCCAGGGTCCTTTCCCCAGTCGCTGCATGTTCAGCTGGGGATTTGCTTTCCAGGACCTATGTCTCTGTTGCTGGGTGCAGAATGGGGCTTCTGGCTGCCAGGTTAAGTGGGATATTGAGCTTGGAGCTTGACACCTCCACACAACTTCATCTTGCTGAAACTAGGGGAGACTTGGAGCCCTCTGTCCCTTCTCCCCCACTGCTCTCCCCACACACCCACCCAGTTGGTTTCTGAGGGAAATTAGGCCTCTAAAGACACCAAATGAGATCCCACACTGAAGAAAGGGAGGGACGGAGGAGGAATGGGGGGAAACTGATTTAAATAAAACAATGAGAAGCAGATGGAATGACCCCAGCTCTGCCTAGTAATGGAACAGGGGGTTGGGGGCGGCGGTGAGGCAGGAATCCCAAGGCATTGATGCAAACATGTTGCAACGAAGACTAAAGTGAGGGCTTCTTTCTGGTGGCTGTTAACAGCTGAGAATCCAAGAGAGATGCTGAAGTGATATACAAGCTGGGAAGGGAACACAGTGCAGGGATGGGATGTGGGTGATGGGAGGAGGACTGAAGGCTTTGAGACGGGAAACACCACATTGCAATACTTTTGCACAGCCAGAAATTCCTTCCTGACTTTTGTGATCAGCTTGTGCCCTGAATCTTGAGTATTGACAGCTCCTTATAACATGAGACAAGGAAGGACTAAGAAGCCATGGTTGGATTCCACTCCTCTGCTCCGCTGCTCTCCGTGGTGCTGATGTTTCACAAATGATCAAGGTGGCTCTTGACTCAGGTGTGTGCTCACCCAGGTAACCGCCACCTGTCATGTTGATCTTCTAGAGATGGATTGTTTTCCAATGTTTTAAAAATAACACTGTTTGCTCAGGAGCTGTCAGAACATTTTTCAGAGGCCTGAGATCGATCAATCCTTTCAGCAAATTCTCTTTTGCATGTACTTTATTTTCCTTGGGCTGCTGGACATGCTTCATGTGTAGGAATGGCTGTTTTGATGGGATGCAAAACTTTATTGGGGTTCAATCAGGCTACTCCTGCAAGCCCATCTCTTCACCTCTACCCCACAGGAGGCCTTGGGGCAGCTGAGAAGAAACAAGCCTTGATGTCAGAGACAGGCTATTTCTACCTCCCCATCACTTTCAGGGCTGCCCTCCCGCATCTCTTTCCCCTTTAGTTTCATGTAGTTAACGCCTGCATGCATTACAGAATACGCCACTCATCAGCTGAAAATCCTTACCTGGGACTTGCAGGGAGCATTTATAAAAACCTTTTAGTCTGTGCACCAGCTAAATTCCTTGAGATATGAGGTTTTTGCCTGCCACACACATTCACACCCATGAGCTATATTATATAGAAATATTCTGTGTTTGATACCAGTGAAATCAGGTCAGCGTCTCTTTATTTTCCCTTTGTTTTGCAGCCTGGGCCTTATGGAGCAGTGCAGGCAGACCCCAATTTTCCTTTCAGCATCTCTTAAAAAAATAAAGTCAACTCCTCTCCTAGGGGCAGGCCCAAAATTGACACAAACCAACAGAAGAAGAGTCACATCAGCCTACTCACTTCTGCTGAGTCAATTATTGACTGAAAAAAGTGTACATAAATGTGACAAACAGAACCATCATTCTAGGACAAGCCCTCGTCAAGAGCTAAATTTCATCTCCAGGGGTTTTGCTGCCGGGGCTGTGCAAACACAGAGCAGATAAACAACTCTGCTGCTGAATTCATTAAATGACATATGCAAACACCCCGCTGCAAACCTGTCTGTGGCTCAGATGGCGGAGAAAGGGGACAGTCAGAGAGAGCAGCCTCCTTGCTTTTTGTGTGCATGTCCTCATGCCCTCTGTAAAGGCCTGAATGATGGATAATGAAAATTAAACATTTCCTGCTCCCAGCCCAGCTCAGAGGCAGCTGGGTCAAATATCTATTAACCCAGCTCTGCAGCAGCTCCCTGCACCCCAAACCCATGCATTCAAGGACAGCACAAGTGGCTAAGAAATGACAGCTGATTGAAAGGGCACATGACACAGAGCTGGTATTATTTACGTGCCAACAGTGTGCTTGGCGCTACCCAAAAACTCAGGGAGAGGCTGCCAGGCCAGTATGAACACAACTTCTGGGGACATGTCAGGGAACAGGACAGCTGTGAGCAAAGCAGAGGAAGACTTGAGCTTTCTCAAGTCAAGTCAGATCAGGATCCACAGCTGCCAAGAACGTCTCTCTGACATTTAATGAACAGCGTCCACCTCATCTAGCCATTTCATTTATGAGCCAGAATGAGCCAATTTATTAAGCAAGTAGCATGTCCAAAGTCATGCTTCCTGTATGGGGGAAAAGGGATAGTGGCTCTGCAATGCTTCCTGCCCCTCCTGCATTGCAATAGCCCAATAGTAGAATGGCCCATTCAAGAGAGGCAGAGGCTGCCTTGGGGCCCCTTTACTCTATTGAACAGACATGGTGGACTAGGGAGGATATGGCCCATAGTGTTTAGATACAGTTGTGTCTCAGTGCTGGGGTTCCCGGGTGCCATGCTGTGATATAGCAGCGGGGATGCAGTTGTGTCTCAGTGCTGGGGATTCCCAGGACCTGTGACCTAGCAGCGGGGCTGCAGGTATCTCAATGCTCAGGGTTCCTGTGATCTAGCAGAGGGGAGGCAGCCGTGTCTCAGTTTTGGAAGTTCCTTTATGGTGCATTTAATATTCTGGAGATGATGCAATCATGTCTCTTGTTAAACCTGCTTTAGGACTCGCTGTAATATTACCATAACAAAGTGCTCTTTATTCTTTTTAACCCACTCCCAAAAAAACCAACTCCACCTCCGACTGCTTTCAATTTTTATTAAAACAAATGAGAAAACGATGGTATCTTTAGAATATAACAATCCACGGGAATAGAAAAAAAGGCCTTTCTGTCCCGGACCCCATCCCAAGGAAAAGACTGCTTCATCCATCTGAATTTCAGACACATACACTTCCAAATGGGAGGAGATTCAATGCATATCAGGGACCTTTTAAATAAAAGGGTTCAAGGGTGTGATCTGCTAAAAGCCACAATATACTATACTGAGCCATGGGCTGACTCTGGGCTAAATCCACCCTGTCCATAACTCAACTGAAGTCACCACAGGGCTAGATTCAGCCCTCTGTGATTAAACCAGGCTGTTGAAAAAAATAAAATAAAGGCAAGTGAATTGGGTGGGTTAAAGACAGACCATTAGTGTTTGCTCAGAATTGCTAAGAGTGGGCAGCAAGGACGCGATTGCTAGTATTGTTTAAATATGAACGGCCATACTGGGTCAGATCAATGGTCCATCTAGCCTAGTGTCCTGTCTCTGACAGTGACCTGTACCAGAGGCAATGAATGGTACAGGGCAGTTACTGAGTGATCCATCCCATTGGCCAGTCCCAGCATCTGGCAGTCAGAGGCTTACAGACACCTGCAGCATGGGGTTTAATCCCTAACCATCTTGGCTAATGGCCATTGATGGACCAATCCTCCATGAATTTACCAAATTCTTTATTGAACCCAGGTCTAGTTTTGGCCATCACATTTTCTGATGAGTTCCATGGGCTGACTGTGCGCTATGTGAAGAAGTTCTTCCTTGTGTTTGTTTTAAACCTGCTGCCTGTTAATTTCAGTGGGAGACCCCTGGCTCTTGTGTTATGACAGTGCTGGATTAAGAAGGGGAGAGGGGTGGGGAAATAACTCCTCTTTGGCCTTGGCTCCAGTCAGAATTTGCCCTGATTCCAGAAATTTATAACCAGCCAGCCATGTAGCTGCTTCATTGTAAACCTCAAGCATAGATAAGGTAAACTGCAATTTGGAGCCAGCTTAAAATCAGGCTTGATTTCACTGGAATTAGTCATGAGCTCAAAGTTGACCACATGTATATGTAGCTGCAGGATCATGGTCTAAGTCCCAGATCCTCAAAAGGTATTTAGGCTCCTAACTTAGGAACTGAAATACCTTTGAGGATCTGGACCTAAGTGTATACGTAAAACGCTGGCATGAAATGTGCGTTTCTAACTAGCACCAATGAAATGGTTGCAAACTCTGGGTGCAATCCTGGCTCCCCTGAATTCCCATTGACTCACTGGGGCCAGGATTCACTATTTCAAGCTGAAATGGCTGTTGGTTCTGTGTAGCCCTTGGATCACCCCAAGGGCCCTAGCCCAACCTTTCCAAGGGGCAGTAAACATAACTAACGCTGAGTCACTAGGGAGAGACAAGCAGGGAGAGAGGCTGATCGATGGAAAAATATCTTTTAATAAGAGATTTTGTTCCTCCTCTTCCCTTTTGTCCCTTTACTGTCATCTCACAATGCCCCCTCTAGAGCGGAGAACCAGCTAGGGCTCCCTCAGAGCCAGGCAAGAGCTCTTCTTGAATTGGCCAGAGAGATGTGCTACAGATCAATGCAATACATGCCTGCACTTCCTGCAAAGGCTGTATGGTGCCCCCACAGCCAAGCCTGGAAATCAACCCCTCACGTCAGGTCACTTTTCTGCTCTTATAACTTGAAAATGGCTTAACAGTTTTTCCTCTTTAAATTTAGCATCTTTCTGCTCCTAAACCAAGCCCGGATCTACTGAGGTTATAACCCTGAGGGAGTGCTAAGAGCTGATCTATAAACCCCTAAAAAGCAGGATTTAGGATGGAGACTCTGAGCGGGACTTAATCCCAGTCACCTGAACTGAGCCAGCTCAAGAGAAAAGCTAATCCGTAGCCCAATGTTATTGCAACTTTGCAGCCTGCTCCAACCTGTGGGATACCCCATGCTACCTGCAAGGCTTCCTGCTGGGACCTTTGGGTGTTCTTTCTGCTCCCTATGGTGGCAAAGAACATTGATACAAAAGATATACAAACATTTAGCATCGTGGCCTTAACCCTTTATGGTGGTATATGTGTGAGAAGCTCCCACTCTAGAGACCAGCCATTGGCGTGACACTGAAGCAGTTGTCCGGCAGGAGACATGCCTAGCACTTGCTGTCCTTGCAGCATCGACAAGAGGACATGGGGAGTCAATGCTGTTTGCACTGGGAGGAATCATGCTTCCCTACACTCCAAGTGGCCCCAAGTCACAGGAAAGATCCTGACACTGTGCATTCCAGGAGAGCACCTGGATTAACCCTTTAGAAGATGCACTGTTCAAACTGGCTGGCAGTCTGCGAAGCAGCAGCGCTTAAGGGTTGAATAGTGTATTTCTGTATATGTAATGAATATAACCGCCAGGGCACGAAAGCTTTATGCTGGTGCAGAACAAAACATAGAACAGCAAAGGGGTGAGCTTATGGGATAATAGCTGCCTGTAAGTAGGTTGTGTGTGTGTGTGGGAGTAGACCAGAGGCCATTACACAAAGGCAGGGCCCAATAGTTCATAAGTGCATTAGGATCATAGAATCTCAGGGTTGGAAGGGACCTCAGGAGGTCATCTAGTCCAACCCCCTGCTCAAAGCAGGACCAATCCCCAGACAAATTTTTACCCCAGTTCCCTAAATGGCCCCCTCAAGGATTGAACTCACAACCCTGGGTTTAGCAGGCCAATGCTCAAACCACTGAGCTATCCCTCCCTCCCATGAGGGGCTGCCAACAGTGGTGCTGGAACAATTTGTATGGTGGGGGGTGCTGGGAGCCATTGAACCAAACTGTAAACCCTGGATATAGTGGAAACTACTTCAAGCCAGAGGGTGCGGCAGCACCCCTACTTCCAGCACCTGGGAGATAAACTGAAAGTGATTTCTAGCACCTCTCCCCACTCACCCCCCAAAACAGAGAATACAAAGCAGGGCGGGATGGGTGCGAGCACTGGCAAAGGAGACAGGATGATGACAAAGCAGATGCCAGGAGTTACTCCTCTCCTCCCAAGGCAGCAGACCTATGTCCTTTCAAGAGCTGAGGATGCCACTGACTTCTTCGACATAGCTGCCTAGAGTCCTTGGCTAGGAGAGAGCTACTTCATTTAGCAGCCAACCTCACCTTGGCTGCTTAGTAACTCAACCCTGTTGCTTGGCTCTGTCTCACGGCAAGCACGGGGTGCATGAGTGTTCGCAGCATGCTCCCTCAGGGACTGGAAACCACAGGCTCTGCCACCACCAGAGCAAGGCTGCTCCTGCCACTCTCACTCAACAGGACTCCGCAGTAAAGAGATGCTGGGACTGCTCTCAGTAGAGTCCCAGCTCATGGGGTGCTGGTTACCACTCTACCAGGGGAGTTAAAATGGAGCAAGGGAGGTGATGTGCAGAGAGGCTGAGCACATGCAGCTCCCATGAACAGGAACGGACATAGTGGATCAGACCCATGGTCCTTCTTGCCCATCTCCAGCAGTGGCCAGTGCCAGATGCTTCAGAGGAAAGTGAAAAGAAGGCTGCAGTAGGTAGCTATGGGATGACCAGGGCACAGAGGAAATTCCCTCCTGATCTACAAGGTTCATATCTCTTCCAGAACCCCTTCACTTTGTAAATGTCCACTGCCAGATTTATGGCTATTTTTGTATCCAGACAAAGATCTAATCCTACAAAATTCTTGGTGTCAGTGGAATCTTGTAGCAAGGAGTTCCAGAGGCTCATTGTACACTGTGTGAGAAAGCATTTCCTTTGATCAGTGTTGGATATGCCACTTTTCAGTTTCCTTGACTATGCCCTTGCTCTTGTGTCATACTGGAGAAGGTAGATCTACCTTCTCCATACCCTTCATTAGTTTGCACACCTTTGTAGTTCCCCTCTAGGTGGCAGCTTTCTAAGGTAATCAGCTAGAGTCTTTTCAATCTCTCCTTATACAGAAGTCATTCCAAACCTATTCCCACGGCGTATCTCTGAACCCCTTCTAGGTCTGCTAGATTCTCTGACAGGCAGGAAGACCAGACCTAATCACGCCCTTGTAGGGGAGGCTGTAACACTGATTAAAGCATTCCATTATATCACTGTGTGTGTCACTAACCAGTATTCAGCCCCTCCAAAAGTCAGGCAGAAGTACTGGGGGTATGGAGAGGGTAGCGCACATCTCGCTGTCTGGCTCCCGAACTGCTGAAGGCGCCACATCTCCACCTGCAGAAGTGCACATTATTTGTGGTATTCCCTAAAGCAGGGCCGGAAGGGAAAGGAATCCCTTCCAAGGCACACGCGCCTGCTCACCATCTCCCAAGAGGTCACATGATAGTCACGGCCAAATACAAATACTGCTTAAAAAGACTGCAAGGGATACACAGCTCTGCATTATAAACGGCAGAAGAGGGTAGCTAGTTAAAAACCTACAAGGGGGATTAGGATACACTAAACTAGAGATCATCACGCTGAAATCCACGGACAGCTGACGGACCAAGTCCATTGCACAGGAGCAGCATCATGTCCCAGAATGCACTCAGCCAGCATGTAGAGGGGCTGCGTTCCTGGCTCCCCAGCCATTGGGATGTGCCTATATGGCCTTGCTGAAGGAGGTTCTGGCTGGCAAGTGGCTGGCTCGCTGGAAGCAGCAGTGCAGGATTGTTGGGTCACCTCCTAGAGCTCCTCGAAGAAGGCCACACGGGACTTGGTGCTCTGCAAGGTGAGCTGCAAGAGAGTTGAGAGAGAGAGAGAGAGACTGAAGAAAGAGCTTGACCTGCTTTCCCATCAGCCCTGCACAATGCTATCCCAATACATTCTGGGGGACTGCAACATACCACATGAGTATAGGTTCAGAGGCCTGATACACAGAAGCGCTGAGCACCTGCATGTACCGGTGAGGTCCGTTGGTACTGCTGGTGTTCAGAAAGGCTGTTCCAGATTACAAACACTGATCAAACATTTACAGCCTTCCCCTTTTCCGCATCTGAGAAAAGTCTTACAGCATGAGAGCACTGGCAGTCTGATCAGACAAAAAATAACACCTCAAGGGTCCTGAAACATTCTGGTCAGCTGCTGACACATGAGCATCTCCTACAGAAGAGGCTTCTGAGTAACACCTTCTAATGCACTTTTGCATGAGGCATATTCATTGAGATGGGGGGGGATGTTTTCAGTCAGCACTGTAGTTCAGAATTACTTAGATTAGCTGTTTATCATGTCTGTTCCTCTAAGTCGGGTGATGGAACTGGATTCCCCCGGAAGCTGGTTGGTGAGACTTGGGTAGGGTCTAGACTCACTTGGCCACTATCAGTTGTGGAACTACAATGAGACACCTGCTGTAGCAGCCAGGGGAAGGAGACAGGCAGGAATTCCCCATCACTCAGCCCAGAGAGTATCCTGGAGCCAAGATTCCATCTAGCCAAGATAGCAGGAGGGAGGAGGTACAGGAAGAGCATTTAAATGAAGTGCCATTGGAGGAACATCTCAGAAGATGAGTCCATCAATGAGACCTACTCTCTCCTACCTAGACAACTGATGAAATCTCCCGGCTTGGGCCTTCTTCACCTCACCAACTACAAGGGCCCAAGATCTCTCCAGGCCACCCCACTTTGTGAGTGGCAGAGAAAGCATCCCTCAGACCAAAGCTACCACGTTGAGACCATAAGTCTGCATAGCCCTTCCCTCTCCCACATCAGCACATGACCTGCCCCTGGGGTTGCAAGGCAGGGATCCCAGGCACTCTAGGATTCCCGAGCTAAGCTACTGGCTGTGGCCTTTGCTATTTTAGCAAGTTCTTAAGTATTCAGCAGACTTCTCCACTGTGCTGGAACCACAGGAGTCCACCATGGTCTATGCCTTGCAGCACCTCTCTGGCTGGGGATATTAACTGCATGATCAGCCTCAGTTTCCACTGTGCTGCGCAGAAAGAGGAAAGATTTTTTTGTCCCCATTTCTTCGGCCACTGGCCTGCTGGCTGGGGAACTGCAGCCCACCCCCGCCATTGCTAGACATCACTGCAAGAGGTGTGTGTGGGGTGGGTGTGTCCCTGCACTGCTCCTGGGAGCCTGGCAGTGGAAATGGCTGGGGCTCGGGGGGAGGAGCTCTTTGGGGAGCCAGTAAAGATGCCTGCTCAGGTCTCGCAGTCAGAGAGCAGGAGGAGCCAGAGCTGGAGTCAGGTCAGGAGCGCCCAGCGTTGCTGGGAATGGGGCGGTGCCAAGCTGCTATTTACAAACAGCCTTTCAGAACAGCTGCATGGATTTTAGACCCGCTCCCTTGGCCTACCCTGCCTGATCCTACTGAGGCCCCAGTTAGAGACACCCTCCCACTTTGGTGTAAAAGGGAAGCCAGCCTCAATGGCTCCTCTCTCCAATTCCTTAAGTGTCCATTGCCATCCCAGCCTGACTCAGCCCCCCTCCTTTCCCAAGGGGGGTCTCCAGCAGCGATACCTGGGCAGGGGATACAGGAGGGGAGCAGCAGGCTAGGACGTGCAGCAGGCTTTAGCAGACTTAGTAGATACCGATAGTTGCACTCTGTGTTTTTTGACAACTCTCATCTGAAGAGAAGGGTGCTGCATGGCAACAGAATAAATTAACGTAATTAATTAATGTAATTAACATTGCTGCAGCATCTAGGTTTGTTATATTGTGGAGAAAATGGGGCCCTGCGATGGGTCAGATCCTGCTTCTAATGAAGTCACTAGGAGTTTTGCATTGAGTGAACAGGAGCAGGACCGGCTCCCTGTATGCTCACTAGGCTGCAGATAGTTTACAAGCCTGGATCACCGAGTGCTGAAAGCCCTGTCCAAGGAGCTGCCTCGCTGCAAGCCATGGCACGTTAGGGTGGGGATGAACAATTAAAATTCACCACAGTTTGAACCATTTTCCTCCCCCTCCTGTTTACAGGGGAACTTGGAGGCTCTCTGCTGAAAGTCTGGTGGGAACACTCCACATTCACTAAAACATGAGAGGCAGGAACAGCAGCCAGTCAGCTGAATGCGTGACCGGTTGGAGGTCTACAGGGAGTTCAGAAGGCAGCAGGCCAGGCAAACTGACTCATGGGGCCAGTGTTTGATCCTGCTGCCACCCATGCTGGGGTTCTTTGCGTTGTTTGGGGATAGTTTAGTGCATTCTCCTCTTGATAACGGTGCTCCCAAAGCCAGGGTCCAACTAGCTATGCTGAGAAGAGTCAAATACTATGTATTATTTGCTGATCCCAAGCAAGAAGTTTAGTGCAGTTCAATCCTGCTACCCCAAAACTACGGGAATGGGTGTTCAGGTGGAGACTGTCAAGTACTCCCTCTCCACCACCTCTGCAATGCACAGATCCACAGCCTGATTTTAAGAGGGGCAGAGCTCTTCTATCTCCTACTGAAGCTTCAGGTCTCAAGCCCCTCTGAAAGTCAGCCCACTTGTCACTGCTTACTATAGCTGCAAGCCACATCTGCCTCAGCTGGCAGGCCCCTTCTTCAAACCCATGCTCACCTTCCTCCTCAACAAATCCCTCACCTGAGAGCTGCCTGCTCTTATTTAGGGCCAGATCCTGCAAAGAGCTGAGCATCTTTGACTCCCACTGAAGGCAGGAGGAGTGGAGGACACGCAGCACCTCTGAGAGCACTTTCTCCATTGCAGGGCAGGGAATGTGTCTCATCTCTGTCTGGGAAGCAGCAGCAGATTATTTATGCTGCCATAGAGGGTATTTATAAAATAATACCCCGGCAAGAACCACCACTCTGTCTTCTTTGGAAACAAGACCCTGAGCAGGAAGATAAAGGAAACACCAGGGCCCCACAAGGAAGTCACTATACTTAAATACAGTTACAAAAACAAGTGCCCTAGGACAACTGCCGCCTTCTAAACAGCAGCTGAATCAGTAAATGAGCTGGGGAGAGACCAAGGCAGCTGACGCAGGGAGTCCACAGAATCCAGAATCTGGTTTAGACTCAGATGGATTTACTGATGTGCCTGTAGTTGAGGGATGGGCATTTTGCTGAGACAGGGATCTTAGGTCCGGATCACCATACAATACAGTTTAACCGCACCCCCTTGTCCCTTACTCAGTAATTCCCGACGGCTCCAATTCCATTCAGAAAACCTGTATTGCAAGGAAAATGACTGCAGGGGCTTAACGTCCTCTACTGGAACGTTTCCACTCATACCCAGGGCCAGAGTGTACTCAAACAGCCAACTCCTCATCTTCCAAGCATCAGTCAGTTCCTTGGTTAAGAATTGCCTCCTGCTTATCCCAGGGACCAGCTGGTCCCATCCACACACTAGGGAGAAGAAAGACTCATTCTACTGGCAAGCCACTTCCCTTGCAAAGCCCTGGCCCTCCTCAAGACACTTGCAGGATTAAATGTTGCAATTAATTTGCATGAGGCAGGAAGAGAAAAAGGCACGCAGCTCTACAGGAGAAACATTCTCACCAAGATCCAGCAAGAACTAAACCTGGTCTCTTGCGATCACGTAGTGCCGTTAGCCAATCATTACAATAAAAGAGGGTTAAGGGTAATGCTGGGCACTGGGAGAAGCAGGAGGGCAGCAGAATACCTGCTCTAGGCCAATCTCAGTCCTGGACTTCCCATGAAGAAATGCTGTTTACAGCAGTGGAGAACCTTCACAGATGTATGCTCGTTTATGGCTAGACACTGCAATATGCCAACAAGTGGGATCAGCTTGCAAAAGCAAATATAATCCCCCTAATGCCAGTTTAGTTCACTGGGTTCTTCCTTCCCTTGGAGCAAAGCCCTGCTGCCATAATACTCCCTCTGAATCATTCTAGTCCAAATTCTACTGGCAGTGAGCAGGGGTGAAGGAGAGAGGGGTCAGCTGAGCAGTAAGAAAAAGCAGGGAAATTATTTCAGGAAAACACTCTCCACTAGAGAGTTGCAGAAGGGTTAGTCAAAACTAGATGTCTTGTGTATCTGCAGAGTCCATTTGATGTATTTATTTTTGCAGAAGTAGCTCCCAGCTCCAAAGAGAGGAGCCTCTCTCTCCTCCTACCATGCCCTGATCAGACAATCATTCACTAGGGTTTGCTGGTTTTCCCCCTCAGCTGAGCATGAGCAAGAGAAGACACGCCACCGCCTCTGAGCATCTTGGTCTAGCAAAGGGTTAACTCAGCTTGAAGCAATTCATCATCCCTTCCCATTAGGCTCATGGCTGGGAGAACAGGAATGGCCTGGGGGTAAAGGTTCCCATGAGCTTCCAATCCCACAGTCACATGCAAATCCTTTGGTTGGTGCTGCCATCAAGGTACTGCTCAATTAAAGAAGAAATATTGGAAGCCCTTAATTGGATCAAGACACACAAAGAAACCCTGGCCTATAGGAAGATGACTGTGACTGAAAAGTGCTACTCAGAGAGACCACCACGAACTTAGTGCTCAGATACTTCATTGAAAAGGGCCAGTTAAGAACATTGATTTAAGGTGAAGGGAAATATATAATGTTTCCCTCAGGTTTAAGAGGGAGATTCTGACCTATTCTGATTCAACTCTCCACTGTTGTTGATACCTTCTGATGCATGTGGGCTTTTCCCATCAGTTCCCTTCCCCCTCTGCGTTTCTAGTAACACCTTAAACTAACACAATCACTCTTTTTGCAGCAGCCTCAGAGCTGAAGGCAGCACAAGTCTGGGTAAATGCTGCTGCAAATCTGGACAGGGCATAGGAAAGCACAGCAATGAGCGGATCCTACATAGATGCAAGGAGAAAAAAGAAATCTAGCTCTGTTCTATCCTTCTAGGCATTAACACCACTCAGTGCTTGATTAATGCTTTTGATCTGTAAATCTCACATCACTTTTCCTGAGCAGACCTGCATTGGTCTCCCCATTTAATATATAAGGAAACTGAGGCACAGAGCAATGAGGTGACTTGCTCAAGGTCACAAAGTGAGCCAATGGGAGACCTGGAAACAGAATGCAGGTGTCCTGTAACCTCCTGGGTTGGGTCAGCTACTGCAGGTTCTAGCATAATGGCCACAATGGCCAGGAGACACAGGCCAGACATCAAAGTACAGCACTGAGCAATGAGGGCCAAGTTTTGCCCGGTTACATTCGATTTCTGTGGAACTTGCACCAGTAGAACAGAGTCAAATTTGGCAAGAGATCCCATATATACATTGAATTGGCTGTACTAGAACAGACCAACCGGGGCACTGTTTGGGTCAATGGTTAATGCTGGGTGTTCTGAGAAAGCCATAAACCTGCTCATAATTCCATGGAGAAAAATTCTTTCCTGACCCCATCTTATGCCCACATGCAGGAGTTGGGAAGCCTCACACTTATCCTCCTAGCTGGTGTAACCTAGAGGGCCCCATACTAATGGTAGGTAGGTTATTCCAGGCAGTGAGGGTTCACCATCCTGTTAGCCTGCTGAAGGCCCCGGCTGCAATTCCACTCCAGGAATCCAGACAGCAGTGCAAGGTTGCTCCACCCCTATTACTCTAGGTGTGGGGACAACTCTTGACAGCCATCAGCAGGCTCTCACAAATTGGGAGTAGCTTCCACCAGACCCTGGGGCTAACCCACATCTCTCATCCAGCTGCCCTCTCACATCTGATTAAAATCTGTCGTGTGAATAACACAGAAGGAATTTAAGTTTGCTCTTGACTGAGCAGACTGTTACTTTCTGTCAGTGATGACATCCTGCTCCTGGACAGAAAACTTTTTAAAGAGCTTGTAAATATATTTATTACTGTTCTTCCGCTGTGGAGAAATTCCAGAAGGGCTGCATTTGGTTGGCTCCCCTCCCCCACCTCCGGCATCAATAAGAAATGCTCAGGTGAATAAGCTCAGGGAAGCTCTGATCCCAGGCAGTGTTTCGCCAATCAGCCTGCCTATTGCTTTTGACAGCCACCGTGCTGCACGCTGCCCAGAGAGCTGCACACTCACTCTGGAGTCGCACGTAGCAATTGCATCCAGACTGCAAGTGGCATGACAAAGCCTGACACATCCACTCAAGTAAAAAGAAGGTCAGAGCCAATGAAGGCTCTGTCCCCAGCTTCTGCAGAGAGGAAACAAGCCTGACTCATCATACTGAGCACTGCTGCGTGGCCAGAGGACTTATGTAAGTGGGAGGTGCAGTGGGATTCCTTGAACCAAGCTTGTTTTCATTTTATTTCTGCTGCAAAAGAGACAGACACCAGGTATCTGGGAAATCCCACTCCCTATTCTGGGAACCACCAGTTTCACTCTTACCTGCCCTGCATCATGGTTATATAAAAGTAGGAGACTGCAGTACTCCCTATGGCCAGTATTCCTACACTGCTGCCCATAGCCAGAGGCTGGGACAGGAACAGCTGACAGCTGCCGCTGTTTTGACACCATTCCCTATAGCACCCCTAAGTCTGGCAACTAAACCTGAGAGGCGCCCCATCACTTCCCCCCACTGCCTCCTGTCTGGTCCTAGTTTAGCTGTTAGCAACAACTCCAGCACCTCCTGTCTGGAAAGCCTGGCCCTGGATCAGCTGCAAGCTCTCTCTGCTGCCCTCCTAAAGCATTCCATACACCGATTCCATTGCCCCATAAATAAATATCTATGTGTAACATAAGATTGTGCAGCCAAAGCCGAGTGATTAAGAGCAAATTACATTTTCGTCAGTGCAGAGAGAAAATTGATTTACAAGGCAGTATTATGATAATCTCCTTCTTGCAGGAACGGGAGGGGGGGGATGGACTCCACAACGTACTACTAGAGCCATCAAAGAAAATGTAGAGGGAGAGAGGAAGGGCAATTAGGCAGCTAGAGCTAAAATGCATCAAGAGAAGGAAAAGAGAACATGGACATTGATTCCCTGTCTCTCTTTGCTGGGGCTTTGCAGAGCGTCTGCCTTTATCCAGGGGTTCCAGATTTTTTATTTGATTTTAAAGCAAACAATAAGTCCCTCACATCCAAACCCATTTTACAGCAGCTAACCCAATAACTCCATGTGCAGAACTTCTGCTGGCACAGCAAAATCATGTGGCATTGAAATGAGACCACCAAATCCATTTACACACCCTCCCCAATGTACTGGAGATTAAGGGCTGGAAGGAGGAGGGGAGGAGGTACTGGGAATAAAATGCTAATCTTTTAGGGCAGGAGCTTGAACCTCCAGGCATGGAGTCTGTTTACAGCACAAGGATGCCGCAATCCCACCAAGAAGCTCAGGGGAAAAAATAAAAGCCTGGAAACACGTGATAAACATACCCTTTTTGCTCAGGGGTACAAAAGAGGGGACAGAGGAGGCTTCTGCTTTATGGGATGCTCATATTAACAGCCCGGTTTTAAATAGCAATTTCCTTACCTGTGCTACAAGCACCACCTCAATGACTGCAACAGAGAATTCTCATTTCATGGTTTATGCTGCATCCCTGCCAACCTCAAGGGGCGAGTGACCTATACCCCCCAAGAGAGGCAGGTCTTACCCCCAGCACTCCATTCGAGGCGTGGCATGGCACATCTTCAGATTGTTGGTAGAGCTACATTCTCTATTAAATCATAAATTCAAAACACTGTACACAGCAATCACTCTCTCTCTCTTCCCCTTGCTTCCCATTCCATTCCCACATCTGCCCTTCTTAGTCTCCACTTCTAGCTGGATGCTTTAACTTTCCCTCTCTATTTTAAAGACTCCCATCGTTTTTCCTCTCCCCCACCCCCATTTTCTACTCCCCTTGGTGATCTCTCTATTTCTATTGCTCCCACACCACCTTTACTCCTCTCAGGACGGGGGCCAGAGCACAGGTCTTCCTCGTCCTCCCAACTCGGGTGAGGAATGTGTTGAATGGGAGCAGATGAAAGTCAATTTGCAGGTGATACCTTCCAAACACTGGCAAGATGACAGCCCTGATTTTACTTGTTGCATTTCATTCAGTGTGAACAAGAAAAAAAAGCTAGTCAGTTTCCTTTATGTTTCTAGTCCAGGGGCGGGCAAACTTTTTGGCCCAAGGGCCACATCGGGTTTCGGAAACTGTATGGAGGGCCGGTTAAGGGAGGGGGTCATACCCCCCCCCAGGACTCGTGCCCCATCTAACCCCCCGTTCCCTGACGCCCCCTAGACCCCTGCCCCATCCATACCCCCCGCTCCCTGTCCCCTGACTGCCCCTGGATCCCTGACGCCCCATCCAACCCCATCTCTTTTTCCTGACGGCCCCTGCCCCATCCAACCACCCCTTATCCCTGTCCCGACTGCCCCCTGCCGCCCCATCCAACCCCCCCTCCTTCCTGACTGCCCCCCAGGACCCCTGCCCCGACCCCTATCCACACCCCTGCCCACCACCCCGAACTCCCCTGCCCTCTATCCAACCCCCCTCCCCCCCCGCTCTATGCCTCCGTGCCCGCTGCCTGGAGCGCCAGTGGCTGGCGGCACTACAGCCGCGCCGCCCGGCTGCAGCCGGGCCACACCGCCGCCACCACCACAGAGCACTGGGTCAGGCCGGGCTCTGCAGCTGCGCTGCCCCAGGAGCTCACAGCCCCGCCGCCAAGAGCATTGCGCTGGCGGCGGAATGAGCGAGCTGAGACTGCAGGGGAGGAGGGACAGCAGGGAAGGGGCCGGGGGCGAGTCTCCCGGGCCAGGAGCTCAGGGACCGGGCAGGACGGTCCCGTGGGCCAGATGTGGCCCGCGGGCCGTAGTTTGCCCACCTCTGTTCTAGTCAGTTTCACTCTCTGGCTCAGAGGAGGTCTAGAGCACATGGCTGTTAAAGCTGGTGCCTTGTCTACACAAATACTCAAACCAATGAAGCTGCATCAGGTACCCATGATGGGAAATAAAAGGTTAGTGCGGATATGGCCTTATGGGACCCCTAGATATGCTCCACAGGCCTGATTTTCAGCTGTACTCCTTTGACTTGCCCGGCTTGCACCTTTCCTGCTGTTTTAGTCCTTAGGGAGATGGTAATGTGAAGTAGGGATTGCTCTTACAGGGATGTTACCCTGCAGTCACACGCTCCTCTTTTTGCTGCCAGAAGGTGTGTTTGTAGGTGGCAAGGGGGAGGGATAGCTCAGTGGTTTGAGCATTGGCCTGCTAAACCCAGGGTTGTGAGTTTAATCCTTGAGGGGGCCATTTAGGGAACTGGGGTAAAAATCTGTCTGGGGATTGGTCCTGCTTTGAGCAGGGGGTTGGACTAGATAACCTCCTGAGGTCCCTTCCAACCCTGAGATTCTATGTTTCTATGACTGCATTGTTAACATGCACATTACCAGTGTCGACGTGAGGGCTCTGGCAGGGGACTGTCAAGAGGAATACACAAAAGTAAGTTAATCTATAAATTTGACTCCTGACTCTGAACCTGACTTGCCCCTTCCATTCCTCGATATCCAGTCAGCTTCCAGATATACAAACTAGCAGAACATGTTATACTTGGAGCTATGCAGCAGGGCTACCATCCCCGACACAAAGTAAGCAAGGCCAGCCTATTGATGGTAAATAATTGACGATTGAAGTAGGCTACCAAAACTCCAGTTGACAACACAGAGAGGGCTCTTCACAAATAGAAGACAAATTTTATGTATTTACTTGCACTTTCAGAGCTCTAGAAAGGAATGAATCAGCTGTTGACTGGGCTGGTACAAAACCACCATTACACAGTCAGCAATAGCTTACACACAACCATGGACATCAGGATCAGCTTTTACTGAGCAAAGGAATGTCAACCTGGCCTAAAGGAATTACATCACTTCCCCTCAGAGTGCCATGGGATCTCCAAGCTCCACCTGAGGATCCCATCGGAGAATGAAGCAAGGTGTAAGTCAAGGTGTAATCACTGAATGGAAACCCTGGGCACTGGAAGACATGGCAGCTGCATGAAAAGAGATTCTGACACTAAGAGACTAATCCCATTTGCAGAACTACCAAATCACTGACTAAAAAAAAAGACTACTGCTCTAGGAACAGACAATGCCTAGCTCTCAGACTGGGTACTTCACAGGGGGTCATTGTGATAGGTGGAGAAATCCAGGCAAGAGAAAAGCAAGTGGGGAAAAAAACCAACACCTCAACAAATTCTGTTAAATCCTGTTGACATTAAGCAGAGCTTTGTTACCTGTCCTGAGAGGGGCCCCTTAAGTCAAAGAGTGTGGAGAAGAGAAAATGCCTTGAGTTTTTTATTCTGCAGAAGTCTAAGAAGCAAACCCTCCTGAAGCTGAGCCAGCTGGAGTTAGTAGAGCCAACTGGCATCAGAGAGAACAAGATACATGGGAAGGAAATCAGCTTCCAGATGAGGTGCCTGTGCTGTGCCCACAGAGCTCATAAAAAGGGATTAGCATGTTAACCACATAATTAAACATGAAAAATTTAGCAGGCATCTTCAAAGGCAGGCAACAAAAACCCAGGGGTCACAAAAACAACATTTGCTGTGAATCAGGTTTAATTACAGGAGAGGCTCCTTCCAGACCCAGAATTTCTTACAGTTGATGGATTATTTCTTTCAAGAGCTATCAGTGCTTCATTTTATCCCAGTGTTGTGCCCACAACTGGATTAAAAGATGATACTAGGTTTCTTAAAAATAACTGCAGATTAAGACATGGGACAGCAGGCTCCAACATAAATGTTCATCCAGCCCCACCTGAACACTTGACCCAAACCTTTCAGAGGGGTGACAAAAGCTGAATGAAGTCATTCAATGCCACTCTACACACTTTCATTTCATTTTTTTTGGCCTCTTTGGTCCTGAGGGCAGGAAATGCCAAAATACAGTGAGAATGGCTTTTCTTGGAGCACCTGCAGTTCAGCCAGGAGCAGCAAGGAGCGGATTGCTTACACAAAATCTTGACTGAACGATTCACAGATGCAAGAGGTCTGGACAGCTCAAATAAGCATCCAGACCACTCCATTAACAATGCAGATCCAGGATCCAGGAGGGAACAGTCTATGGCTAACACTTTAACCTGTATCACGTCATCCCTATGGTGAGCTCTAACTGAAAGGAATGCTCTCCACACAGTCAGCCTATAGATGCCACTCACACACCTAAGACTGGAGTTGCAGATTATTTAATAAAAGAAGCACTAATATTTTTGTCTACACTGACTGCTGCTACTTTTCGCACAGAGCAAACATCTTTGATTCAGAAATAGATCCTGCAACAACACGGATCAATTTGAAAAATAAAATAAGGCAAACTGAATATCCAGAAAGGTGAAATTCTGGGCATCTTTCTTTTCCCCCAGTTTTAGTAATAGTGTATCATTAAATAGGAAACGAACTAAAATACAATGATAAAATCAAATTCCAAATAATACTTAGCTCCTACACATCCATACAACTCTAAGCACTCTGAAAAGAACCATTATCCCCATTTTACAGATGGGGAAACTGAGGCACAGAGCAGTGGAGTCACTTGCCTAAGGTCAGCAGCAGAGCCAAAAAAAGCCAGGTCTCCTGATTCCAAGCCCAGTGCTCTATCCACAGGCAGCACTGCCTCCCAAGACTGAAGCTTCTCTTCCTGGTTTTGAATCAGGGGCCTTTCATGTGTTAGGCCAACCTGATCCCCTCTACACTACAGAACACTGCATTTCAAAATGAGTTTGCCAAGAAGCTTTCTGCTTGCATTTGAGAGGGGCTGTTAGTGTGGCAGGCAGTCTCAGAGTTTCTTCTTTCAATGCTACGATCAGGGCCTACTGCAGCCCTCCGGTGTCTGAAGATCAGGACACATCTGCTTTCTCTTTGGCTACGGTAAAGAGAGATACCACCTTTGAAGCTGTTTGAGGTTAATCTGTAAAAAGGGTCTTCATAAAGGCACACAAGTCAGTAAACTGCACACATGCCGCCACAGACTGAGGCTTCTCCAAGAGGCTAAGTCTTTAGAGAAAAGCACATATTGTAGACAACAGACATGGTGTTAACTGAGCAGGAGGCATTAGTACACTCGGAGAGAGGGAGTAGGGCAAGAGCATTGCAGCAGAAGGATGAAAGATGAGAAAGACAAAATTTGAGAGATGGTAGCATTAGTTTAGGCTGCAATGGTCACATTCTGCTCCCGTTGACTTCAGTGGAGTTGTGTACCTGTTATAGAGCAGAATTTGGCCCCTAGAGATTAGGGCAATAAAGAAAGATTAATTGGTGCCCTGTCCAGAGTCCTAGTCTGGCCATGCTAACCCCCATGGTACTAACACTGTGAAATGTAGGCATCGCTATGAAAGAGATTGAGGCAGTATTGCTGCTCAGCTAACATTCCATCAATAATGCATCCGAAGAAGTGGGTTGTAGCCCACGAAAGCTTATGCTCTAATAAATTTGTTAGTCTCTAAGGTGCCACAAGTACTCCTGTTATTCCATCAATAAAACAGTTTCCCAGAGGAAGTGGTGGAAGCACCATTACCAGAGTCATTTAAAAATGGACTGGATAGTGCCCTGGAGAACGGATTATAGGGGACAACTGTGCTCCCAAGGGGCTGGGCAAGACGGGACTTAAAAGGTCTTTTCCATTTCCAGGATTCTACAGGACTGCAGACAAGGAGCGAGAACGCGGTCCTTAAAACTGAGAATACCAGTCTCTGGGTACCAATTGTGGCGAACAATTCTAACTGTGTTAGTCTCATAGGACTAGCTTTAGCTGCACGCCTGCCTGGTTGATGCTTCCAGATACCGGCTGGCTTCAGTTGTTTCCCTTGACATTTCTCTTGAATAAGCAACTCTCAGCCGAGAGATGCTGACTCTACATTCACCGGCTGCTCTGCTCTGAGACAGAGCCATGGCTTCCGCAGGGCAGTTTTGAAGCACAAGTAGCAGCATCAAGAGTGAATTTAAGTTGAGGGGTTTTTTGTTTTTTTTTAAACTCATGAATTTTCATCTGCAGCAAATAGAGGAGGAAGCAACTTCCACTTTACTTTGCAACACCCTGCAGAGTCTGCAAAGGGCATCCATTTCTCTGGTACATTTCCACCCACATGCAGTGAAGTGGGATCAGGCATGTGAGGCATTCCACATTTAGTCCACTCCCCACTTACTGTCCCAGTTCAGCTTTCATCAAGGAGGACACCACCGAGACAGAGGACTTTGGACAGAAGTGAATAGACAAAAGCTGTGAACCCCACAGACAAGATGAGACAGAACAATCCTGCTGTCTATTACATGCTCTTCTGATCCATGTAAGGGTGGGGTGGGACATGGCACTGGATCTCACACTTGCAAAGCACGCTGCTGGGGTGGCTCAGGCTCATGGTGCACTTTGGGGGCTGCAGCACTGACAGTTGGCTATAGCAGCATGTTTCACAGGCAAGCTCATGCACAGGTTAGTATTACAGACGGCGATCCCATCACCACACACAAAGTACCTTGGAATAACCTACTTTGAAGTCTCAAATGCAGATAGGTCTTCTGCCCTGGGCTTGAGGCTAAACCAGCAAAGTAAAATGAACAAAAACAAAAAACAAAACAAATTCCTCTGTGATTTGAGCAGCGCCAAGTCATTTGTGCAATCTGTACAGTTTGCCCGTCGGACTGGAGTGTTTAGCAGTGTCCAGGAGAGATGAGGGAGTTATTAGTTAAGTAGGGAAAAACTATTGATATAATTTTCTATTTCAGGTGTCTTAAATCTCCCCTTCCATCATAGTGGTAAAGATTAAAGCCCTCCTCATACCCGGATGGCACGAAACAAGTTGTCTGAGTTTTTACTTTAACTCCTCCTGCTAACAGACACAATTTTTAAAAATCTTTGCTCCACTGGCTGAGATAATAAACAACAATAATCCCTAGCTCTTAGATAGTGCTGTTCATTGGTAGATCTCAAAAGCTCTTTATAAAGCAGGTCAGCAGCATTAGCTCCATTTTACAGATGGGGAAACTGAGCACAGGTGAAGTGACTTGCCCAAGGGCAGCAGGCAGCGGCTGTGATGGACAAAGAGAGACCCTTATGGTTTTTCCTGACTCTCTAGTTTCCAAACTAAGGGCTGGTCTTCACTAAGGGAAGATCCACGCTGCTGCAATCAATGCAGCAGGGATCGATTTAGCTGATCTAGTGAAGACCTGCTAAATCGACGGCAGAGTACTCTCCAGTTTACCCCGGTACTACTGCTCTCTGTGAAGAGTAAGGTAAGTTAACCGGAGAGCATCTCCCGTCAATGCAGCGCAGTGAAGACATTGGGGTAAGTCGACCTAAGCTATGTCGACTCCAGCTACGTTATTCACGTAACTGGAGTAGCGTAACTTAGGTTGACTTACCCCCATAGTGAAGACAAGCCCTAACACACACACACACCAGTCTGAGCTACTAGAGTTATTGCACATAGTCTCCGTAAATCTTGGTCTGGATTAAGCATTCATGGACAAGCACCTAAATCAAAATATTATTATGATTCCTTGAGCAGAGTCTAAGCCCTGTTTTTCATCAGGAGCAAGGTAGGAACCTGGGTACCTTTTTAATGGTGTTGTGCTTGCTGTTGCCTCGGTCGGCATTCTCGTTGTGCAGTATATCCAGCGCTGTCTCCCTCTCCTTCAGTTTCAGCGCCTCAATCTCAGTCTTCAACTCATTCAGTTGCTCCTGCAGGTGCTTGCTCTTCTCCATGTACTCCACTCTGGCACACACAATACACAGCCTTGTGGTTACGCGGTTCCATGACAACTGATAGGGGCTTTTAATTTCATCATGCCCAGAGCATGAAATTGATTACACTAGTTTATGCTGTACAGTGAATTACACTGAGCAGTTTGTTCATTATTAAAAATAGATGCCAGA
Organism: Terrapene triunguis; assembly: GCF_002925995.2. NCBI lineage: Eukaryota > Metazoa > Chordata > Testudines > Emydidae > Terrapene > Terrapene triunguis. Next base: position 1,642,329 of record NW_020665133.1, read on the forward strand.
TAGCCAATTCAAGAGCAAAACTATGTCATGTAGGTATGAAAAAAATAGCCAGTCTAGCATGCCCAGATGATATTTCTACGCCTCCCCATCTCTGCTAGCAACTGCAGAATGATCATAGAATCATAGAATATCAGGGTTGGAAGGGACCTCAGGAGGTCATCTAGTCCAAGCCCCTGCTCAAAGCAGGACCAATTCCCAACTAAATCATCCCAGCCAGGGCTTTGTCAAGCCTGACCTTAAAAACCTCTAAGGAAGGAGATTCCACCACCTCCCTAGGTAACCCATTCCAGTGCTTCACCACCCTCCTAGTGAAAAAGTTTTTCCTAATATCCAACCTAAACCTCCCCCACTGCAACTTGAGACCATTACTCCTTGTTCTGTCATCAGGTACCGAGAACAGTCTAGATCCATCCTCCTTGGAAACCCCTTTCAGGTCATTGAAAGCAGTTATCAAATCCCCCCTCATTCTTCTCTTCTGCAGACTAAACAATCCCAGTTCCCTCAGCCTCTCCTCATAAGTCATGTGCTCCAGGCCCCTAATCATTTTTGTTGCCCTCCGCTGGACTCTTTCCAATTTTTCCACATTCTTCTTGTAGTGTAGGGCCCAAAACTGGACACAGTACTCCAGATGAGGCCTCACCAATGTCGAATAGAGGGGAACGATCACGTCCCTCGATCTGCTGGCTGGTTAGTTCTCTGCAATTCCAATGAGAGCTACTGGTTTTAACAATGTTGTTCTACTCCACGGTGTATTTATAATCCCACTCTACCAAAATGCATGAAATTCTCAATTCATCTAGGCCAGATTTCCCAAGAGTGACTAGTGATTCTGGGTGCCTCAAGATGTCTTAAAGGGTCCTGATTTTTAGAGGGTGGGGGCTCAACACTGTCTCAAAAATAGGTCTCTTTAAGGTGTCAAGTACTGATGCACCTAAAATGGTTAGTCACTCTTGGCCTTAATTGTCTCCCATTATACATTGCCTAGCACACTATAGGCAGCCAAGACTGTGACTCAGTACCGAGACCAAAGCAATAACACATGGCAAAGCATGCAGAGGTTGCAAAATACCAGCACATCCCAGGTTGCCTTGCTAAGTGTGAGGCCCTGTTATGAACTGCACCCAAGCACTTGAAGAGTACAGACATTCCTGCAGTGGATCAACACAGATAGAATATTTTTGTTCTTATCATTTGAGCTGTGTGGTTAGAGAGGGATGATATGATCTAGTGATTTAAGCACTGGACTGGGAATTGGAAACTCCTGAGATCTTATCCCAGCTCTAATCCTCTTCTTTGTGGCCTCGGGCAAGTCATTTAACCTCTCTGCATCTCAGTTTCTCACATATGGTAAAAACATAGGAACTGCCATACCGTATCAGAGTGTGGTCCATTTAGTTGAATCTCTCACCCCAACAGTGGTCAACACCAGATGATTGAGAAGAAGGTGCAAAAAAACCCCAGAATGGATAATTACGGACTAACTGGACTATAGGGGAAGTTTAATTCAAATCCCAAGAAGTTAGTGGCTAGCTCATGTCCACAGCAGATGAGTGTATATCCCATCTGTTTTTTAACATGGTAACTAAACAGGTCTCATTGTTCAAACCTGTTTTGAATCCTGCTAAGCTCTTGGTCTCAATGAGATCAGGATTCCACCAGGGCAACATAGAGAACCCATCCTGGGGGACAGAAGACTAAGTTTCTTAACAACTACACCACATGCCTGGCAGGGACTCTGTTGGTCTGCTCCAGCAGATTGAAATGTAGAGGCCTTCCCATTTTGCCTCACACTGCAACCAATCTGAGATCTACCATTTCAGAACAATTGGCCAAATTCACCAGGAATTACTCCATTCATTGCAGTTGTGCTACACAAGGAACTAATCTGACTTGTGCACACAGACTTTGGAAGCAAGCTACATACTTCTCTTTCTCTATTTCCATGGAAAGTCTCTTCATGTCTGTATCCTTGAAGTCAAAGGAGAGGCTCTCACTGATGAGGTTGAAGCTTGGCAGGTCGGCAGGCAGCGCTGTCATACCTGAGTTCATGGGCTGCTAAAGAGAGAGCACAGATTAATCATCTTTAGACACACAGCCACTGCTATCTGTAAGCGTTCTGTAGCAGGAAGCTAAGGAGATACGGCAATGGCTGACCCCTGTAATGCAAGAAGCTACTTAGTGGTGCTTTAGTGAAGAGCTGGCTCGCTGACTGCACGGACAATGCTGGCTATGTGCTAATTCACTGCATCCCTTTTGAAGGATGTTTTGCTGCCTCCAACGACATTGATCAAGAAAGTATCTCATTTACTGTGTACAGGAGTCAGAGAGGACTCATACCTTCATTATCAAAACCATCGGAAGAACCTAGCATATGCCACAGTGGAAATAAAAGATAACTACTTACACTAAACATAGTGCCTTTCATGCTGAAGGATTTCTAACACTTTAAGCACTTTAGGAGAGGCAGTATGGCCCAGTGCATAGAGAACTGAGCTGGGACTCAAAAAACCTGTGTTCTATTCCCTGCGCTGCCATTGGCCTGCTGAGTGACCCTGGGCAAGTCACTTTGCCTCTGTGCAAGTCACTTTGCCTCCGTGCCTCAGTTTCCCCATCTGTAAAATGGGGATAATACTACTGACCTTTGAGATCTATTGAAGAAGAGCACTATTTAAAAGCTAGGTATTATTTTTATTTAATATATATACACAGGGATCACTAAAGACACTGCTGGAATGCAGCTGCCTCTGGGGTGAAACTCGGCAGCTATTTAACAATAAAACTGCATACCAGTTAAGGACAGGAAGCGAAGTGTGTTAGTACAAAACCCTCTATGATAGAAGAATCCTATATTCAATTGGAAGAGCAGAGAAAAGGGTGGCAGAATGGAATTATCCAAACTCAGAAACTGGTCAGGACCTCAGACTCTGACCAACACATCCTGACCTTTGCAAAGTTCCATGGTATATTCAATTGTCACGATTGGTCAGAACATCCATTTTAAGCTTCATCTGAAAGATGGCACCTTATCTCACACAGTGCCCTCTAGTATTATGCTGAGGAACCGGCTCCTTATTGACTCAAAGGAAAGAGCGCCATGTACTAAAATCACCAACAAACACTAATTCCTGCACACACTATTCCTTTAAGGTGTTCTAGCCAAAGGCTGACCTGCCCCAACTTTGTTTGGCTTGGGGGATCATAGCAAAAGGTGTTATAAAGGACTACAGGCTGGTGGGAGGTTTGACAATAACTGTCAAGAATAAGGTCATGCTTTGTGCGTATTGACTCTGGGACCGAGGGCAGGAACTATCTGCGGATTTCACAGACTAGAATGCTGTGCTTGGTCTCCCTCCCTTGCTCCCTAGATTAAGATAATCCAAGGACCGTTGTAGCTAGTCCAAGGTTGGCAGCAGCAGCTCTGATTGGGATAGCAATGGATTTACTCTGCACAATAAGCCTCCCTCCCTTGCCATAGGCATAAACTTCACAGGCAGTAGGGGCTTGTCCCTCGCTTGCAATGAACAAATCCAGCAGGACATCATTTCATTTGTCCTGCAGAACTGAAGTTGAAATGGGAACATTTTGAACAAGCAAAAGCAGTGAGAACAAGGCAGCTGAAGCTAGATGCTTGGCCTGGTGCAAGGGTTACGTTAATTTACCCACTTTGTGCATATAACGTAAATACCATTTCCTACTCCTGTTTCTTTTCCAACACACAGCTTATCCTGCTGCTGTTTGTGTGCAATGCAGCCAAGTTAATATTGCTGTGAGACTCTTCAAAGGGACACCTGTGACTCTAAATTCCAGAATCTCAGAGAGAGGAAAACAGACAAAAGTGCCTAGGTGACTGAAGAGCCTAAGGGTATGTCTGCATTGCAATCAAAGGTGTGACTGCGGCATGCATAGACATACCCGAGCGAACGGAGCTCTAGCTAGCTGAACACTAGCAGTGAAGCCATGGCAGCGTTGACTAGCTGCTTGGGTACAGACCCAGTGTCCTGGGCAGCGTTGTTCCGCCCAGGCTGCCGCAGCTTCAGGGCTATTGTTATTCCAGCTCGCTAGATCAAAGCTAGCTTGGGTATGTCTACACTTGCTGCAGTCCCACCTCCTGACTGCAGTGTAGACGGACCCTGAATCTCATGGACTTTCAGTGGGACTTAGGCACTTTGGACAGCTTTACCTGTATGAAGTTTTCTGGCCTATGCAGGAAGTCAGACTAGATGATCATAATGGTTCCTTTTCTGCCCTTTAAATAATTTGTTAAAAAATTACTAGATTTCAAGTTTTACAGATTTTAACAGTGGTTTCAGATATTACATCTGCTGAGTTCCCATGCCAACTTTCTGTGATTATACAACTACATTCCTCCCTCTCTTCTCTGTTGCTGTATGGAAGAGCCACTTAAGCAGGTGAAGAACTGATCATATGCACCGGAGACCGCATAGAGAGCAAAGAACAGTGAAACCAATTATACATAAAGTGCTATCAGGTACATCAACTTCAAATCTGGGGGAAATATTTTCCCATCTCATTTCTCTCATTTTCAGTAATCCTAGGCTACACTTGTAACAAGAGAAGGTGAGAAATTCCCAGGGCAAATTGTGATTACTAAACTGAGGTGGCTTAACAGAAGGTTACTCACCTTGTGTGGTAACTGAGGTTCTTCAAGATGTGTATCCCTGTGGGTGCTCCACTTCAGGTGTCGGTGCATCCCGGTGCTGTCAATCAGAGATTTTTGGTAGCAGTGTCCATCAGGGACACATGTGCACAGTAGTCATCTTGCAGCGCCGTTGGTGCCTTGACTAGTGCGCGTACAACCAGACCCCCTCAAGTCCTTCTCTACTGTAGAGTCCTTACTGTGAACTCCGAAGCAGAGGGGAGGAGGGTGGGTAGTGAAGCACCCACAGGGGGACACATCTTGAAGAACCTCAGTTACTCCACAAGGTGAGTAACCTTCTCGTCTTCTTCGAGTGCTGTCCGTGTGGGTGCTCCACTTCAGGTGATTGTAGAGCTATGACGGACGGTGGAGGGGGGACTTTGGAGTTGTGTGCATAGTGGAGGAAAACACAGTTAGGCCTAGTATAGAGTCTGATCATGAGTATTGGGTAATTGCATAGGGGTTGATGAACATATGCTCAGAGGCCCAAGTAGCAGCTCTGTAGATGTCTGGAATTGGTACATTGTTCAGGAAAGCTACTGATGTTGGGTAGAGTGAGATCTGAGCCCTCTTGGCAATTCTGTTTTATTCATTTGATAACAGAGTTGGATGCACCTGGAGATCCATTTAGAGTGACTCTGTGTAGATATAGCGGAGTCCTTGGATCACTCCGTTGTGGAGACGAAAAGCCTTAAGGATTTTCAGAAAGGCTTTGTTCTGTCCAGGTAAAACCTATTACGCGTCTAACGTCTAGAGAGTGTAAAATAGTCTCTTGTGCGCTTGCACGCAGTTTGGGATAAAATGTGGGAAGGTGAATAGGTTGGTTTAGATGGAAGGATGATGAAATTTTAGGGGGGAATTTTGGATGAGGTCTCAATGTGACCTTGTCCTTAAAAAAAAAAAAATACAGTGTATCAGGGATTGGCCATTAGTGCTCCTATCTCATTTACTCGTCTGGCGGAGCTGATTGCAACCAATAACGCCACCTTCATCGATAGATGGAGCAAGCAGCAAATAGCCAGAGGTTCGAATGGGGGTCTGGTGAGGCGTTTGAGAACCAGGTTTAGGTCCCATGCAGGTTGGCGCACTTCCAGATAGAGGTTCTGTATGCCAGTGAGGAAATGTTTGGTGATTATGGGGGACGGATAGCTCAGTGGTTTGAGCATTGGCCTGCTAAACCCAGGGTTGTGAGTTCAATCCTTGAGGGGGCCACTTAGGGATCTGGGGCAAAATCAGTACTTGGTCCTGCTAGTGAAGGCAGGGGGCTGGACTCGATGACCTTCCAGTTCTAGGAGATGGGATATCTCCATTAATTAATTAATTTATTTATTAGATGCACGAATATCGATATTCTGTTGATCTTATGATGGAAAACTGTAATCACCATGAGATGTACTTTAATGGAACTTATGGACAGGCCCAAATTCTTTAATTCTAGTAGGTAGTCAAACACTAGCAGAAGTGGTGTAGTGCTTGTAGTGAACTGTTTGTTCTGGCACCATATGGAGAACCTTTTCTGTTTTTTAAGGTAAGCATTAGGTGTGGTTGATCTCCTGCTGTTCAATATCACGTGTTTAACCTGTTCCAAACAGACTAGTTTGTGGTGATGGAACCATGAAGGAGCCACGCTTTCAGGTGAAGTTTCTCCAGGTTCGGGTGGAGAACCTGACAGTTGTCCTGAGAAAGAAGGTCCATCCTTGATGGGAAAGTTCGTGGGATATATACTGCCATGTGCATCAGGTCGGGATACCAGGTCTGTCTAGGCCAGATTGGGGCTATCAGTATGACCTTGGCCTTGTTGGCACATATCTTGTGTATCACCCTCGAGAGCAGTGGAATCAGTGGGAATGCATATAGAAGTGATGCGTCTCATGTGATGAGGAAGGCACCCCCTAATGACTACTGTCCCAATCCTGCTCTCAAGCAAAAGAGAGGACAGTTGTGGTGTAGTGACGTTGCAAATAAAACGATGGGAGGGAAGGCTCATTGTTGCAATATGGATTATAGGACTGTGTGGTTCATTTCCCATTCGTGGTCCTGAGAGAACTGTCTGCGTAGAGTGTCCACTGTCATGTTCTGACATCCGGGGAGGTAGGAGGCCAAGATGTTTATGTGGCGGTGGATGCACTAGTTCCATAATTTCATGGCCTCATTGCATAGTGAGTGGGAACTTGCCCCTCCTTGTCGATTGATATAAAACATGCATGCAATGTTGTTGGTCATCACTGGTACTGTTCCGTTCTTTATGAGTGGTAGGCTGTAGAGACAGGCATTGTGTACTGCTTGCAGTTCCAGTAGATTGATATGGAGTTGGGTCTCCACATGTGACCATCTGCCTTAAATTGCATGGTGGTACAGGAGGGTGCTCAAGCCTAACAGATGAGGCGTCTGTTGTGATTATTATCTATGGCAGATCCTGATGAAAGGGGATCCCCGTGCACACATTCTCTGGTCTTGTCCACCACTGTAGGGATTCCAGTATCTTTGGTGGTGGTGTTAGGTTTATGTTTAGGCTGTGTTTGTTGGGTGTGTACACCGAACTCAGCCACCCCTGAAGGCAGTGCATGTGTAGTCTTGTGTGGCTTACTATGAAGGTTGTAACTGCCATATGACCTAACGATTGCAGGCAGGTTCTGCGCCATGATTTGTGGACTGGTGTTGACTACCAAGATGAGGTTGATCATTGTCATGGATCTGTTCATCGGTAGTGCCGCTCTGGTCTGTATGGAGTCAAGGTGCACCCCGATGCTGCACGGACACAAGGGTTGACTTTTGTATGTTTATTTATAGTCTTAGGTTATGGAAGAGTGTGAGGGCTCTCTGGGTGATCTCTGTCACTACCATCTGAGTAGAGCCTTTCAGAAGGCAATTGTCTAGGTACAGGAAAATCATTGTTCCTTGTTTGTGAAGGTGTGCTGCGACTACCCTGAGAGTTTTGGAGAAGACTTTTGGTGCAGTGGACAGACCGAAGGGTAGAACACTGTATTGGTAGTAGTTGCTTTCTACTGTGAATTGCAGGAATCGTCTATGAGCTGGGTGTATGGTAATGTGGAAATATGCGTCTTGTAGGGTGAGGGCTGAAAACCAGTGCCCACATTCTAGCGCAGGTATTATCGTACCTAATGTGACCATCTTGAATCTCTGGGATTGGATGAACTTGTTGAGCTTCCTGAGATCTCTCCATCCCCAGTTTTAATTCTGGGTTAAGAAGTAGTGGGAGTAGAAACCTTTCCCCCTGTATTGCAGGGGTACTAGTTCCACAGCACCAAGTTGTAGAAGATGGTTTGCTTCCTGTTACATCAGCTGCTCGTGAGAAGGGTACCTGAAGAGGGATGGGGACGGGGGTAAGGTGGGTGGGCAAGAGGTAAAGGGGATAGCATAGCCAATCTTATGACCTCTAAGACCCAACAGTCCGTGGTGATTGTTGCCCATGAATGGTCACAGTCGATGGCCAAATAAGCAAGATGTATTTGTCAGTGGTGCTGTCTGGCGGGGGAGGTCGTTCAGACCCTGGACCAATCTTTCAAAACTGTTTGTTCGCTGTCGGCTGTGATGAGATGGTTGGTGTTGAGATGGTCTCCATCTTTGTCTTTGCGTCTCAAAGGGTCTCTGGAACGATGTGTCTCTATGTCGTGGGTATGGTTGGTAGCACTTCCGTTTGGTGAGAGGTGTGTAAGTACCCAGTGTGCGGAGAGTCGCTCAAGACCTCATTGGTTTTGGTGGGAAACAGTTTTTCCCCTATCGAAAGGGAGTTCTTCTACTTTCACTTGGAACTCTTTCGGAATTCCTGAAGATTGTAGCCATGACACCCTACACATGACAACCACTGTAGCTGTCGCTTGTGCCACTGTGTCAGCGACGTCCAGGGATGCTTGCAAGGCCATTCTGGTTACCAGTTGTCCTTCCATCAACATGGCCCCACTTCTCTTCCGGCAGATTGTTGGTAAATTCATATAATTTGCTATAATTATTGTGGTTGTACTTTGTAGGAGAGCACTGTAATTGGCTACTCTGAACTGCAAAGTTGCTGAGGAATAGACTTTCCTCCTGAAGAGGTCGAGCCTAATGAGGTCCTTGTCCTGCAGAGTGGACCTGTAATGTGGATGCTTGCCACATTAGTTAGCTGCCTCAACTACTAGAGAGTTGGGCGGTGGGTGGAAGAGGAAATCCATTCCTTTGGTGGGCACATATTTCCTGTCTGCCCTCTTGCATGTTGGTGGGATGGTAGCTGGTGTTTGCCATACCTTCTCTGCTGGTTCCAGGCTGGCGTCATTTATGGCCAAGGCTATCTTAGTGGTGGACGAGGTTTGTAAAATCTGTAAAAGTTTGTATTGTGTGTCCTGGACCTCATCCAGGGGGCTATCCTGGCTCAACGCAATTCTTTTGAACAGTTCTTGAAACTGTTTGAAATCATATGCTATGGTAGTAGGTGGTGGCATAATGGCTTCATCTGGCGATGAAAAGTAATTGTGAGCTGGTGATGTGGGCTCTTATTCAGTGTCCTCCTCCCCCTCCTCTCCTGTATCCTCCTGGGCTACTGAGGTTTGTGGACTGGGGGATGGTGGAGGTGATCTGAGTTCGCCTCTAGGTGGAGATAAGGGTCTGATATAATGAGCCCTGTATGCCGCCTATGGGGCCCAGGGTGGCCACTGCATGGGGACTGGCATAGGGGGACACATCCAGGGTTGTCCATACCATGGATGGACTGTCTGCCTACGCTGGGTTTTAGACTGTAAAGGGTCCCCCTGGTAGTCTGCGTTCTGTAAGGGAGGAATGCTGCGATTAAAAGGCATCCTCCTCCTCTTCATCATTCTCTTCATCGCTAAGCATTGATGGTGCAATAAGGGATGTAGGCTGGTCTGTGTCAATGCATTCTGGAGAGCCATCAGTACCGAAGAGACTGAAATGTCTGTTTGAGAAATTGTTGTGGTGCCATTGCTTGCAGTACTGGTGGTACCGATGATATAGTCTTAGATGGAGCCGTACAGTGAGCCAGTGTCTTGCGGCTTGATTTAGCCGATGCGGACGGCACCATCTTGACTCTGTCCATCAGTGCTGACAAAGTAGACGGTGCCAGTGGTGGCCGCATGACCGTCAGTGAGGGTCTCCGTGCAGTTTCTTGCACCATTGTGGTCGGTGCCGTGGAGGAGGCATGTCTATGTTTATGCCTTGACTCCGTGTCTCTCGCTTTAGGCTCAGCAGAGGTCTCGGTACAGACGATGCTGGAGGTGCCCTGTGCCTCAAAGGTGCTCACCCGTGTGGTGGTCAGCACCAAGGACAGCGACCTGGCACAGCACAAAGACAGTCTCTTTTTTTGTGGTTCTCTCTGTGGAAAGGTCGAGACTCTTTTCTTTAAAACTGTCGAGGATTGAGCCTTGTCTTTAGTCGATTCCAAAGCGGACGGGGAGGTCTGTTGTCCCAGTTCGGTTGGAGCGATTTCTCCTTAAGAAGCAGTTTGAGGTTGAAATCATGTTCACGCCTGGTTCTCGCTTTGAGACTACTACAGTGAGCGAACTTTTGAGGGATGTGCCACTCACCGAGGCATCGGAAACACAAGGAGTGTCCATTGGAGACCGGCATCGCTTCGCGGCAGGGGCCACATCTCTTAAAGCCTGAGGAACCAGGCATCGTTGAGGCAGTTGAGTGTTCCCAGGGGAACAACGATGAAGTAAGAAAAAAAAATTTTTAAACTAACCAACCTCTTATGAAGTATACAACTAACTTATCTAAACTATTTCTTGTAGAAGATGACACTGAAACACTTCCCCAGAGCTCTCTCAGGCTGAGAATGGTTAAGAAGCAACTGAGGGGGTCAGGTCGTACCCTAGTCAAGGTGCCAACAGCGCCACGAGACGACTACGCACGCACGCACGGCCCTGACAGACACTGCTGCCAAAAATCTCCGATTGACGGTGCTGGGCCTCACTGACACCTGAAGTGGAGCACCCATAGGGAAATCAAGGGAGGAAATGCAAATGTTCTTCGAGTGAAGTGATTTTAACAGCACAACCTTAATGCTGCACTACCAGTCTCTTGCACTCAATAAATATAGGCTAACAGTCTGCTTGTAGCGGCCATCACCAAGAGGTAAGGTTTAAGTGCCTGAAGGCATGGAAGACACTGATTGGCAGAAGGAGTGAAAACAAAGCCATGTCATAGTCATGGCCTGTAAGTTGCCATCTTCTTTTGTCCTTGCCAGCTGGAAAATTTGGGGCAAGCAGAGGAGAATTGGTTATGCTAAAAGGATCAAAGAAAGGCAGACAATATTTAGAACTGCCTGGAGTGTTCAGTATCTAAGCGCAGTGAAATAGGCTGAGGGCACACTGAAATAATGAGATACAAGAGGTACCATGAATGGAAAAAAACAAAGGGCTGGGATAGATCATTACGCAAGGAGAGGGAGTGGAGGTAGCTGCTGAGAGCCGAGATCAAGAGTCGCATCTGAAAAGTGTGATGTCATTGATTGTAAAGGCTCCATAATGCTCTTCTCAGAGCCTCAAGGGTGTTCCCCCCCCTCACCTACGTAAAGACCTTCTCTCCTTCCCACCGATGGGAACCTGATAACACTCCCTTTGGAGCCAATCAGCCCAAACTGAGTCACTGAAGAGTGGTGCAAAGATGCCTCCTACCCCTGCTGATCTGAGACTCAATTTCACACACTGGCCCTAAATAAGCCTAATTCTCCCTGCTTGGTAACATAAAAAACCCTCAAAGGCAGGCTGGCCATGGGCTTCAAGAGCTCTGAGAACAACTTAGCAACTTTTATAAAGCATATCTGCTACCAGTTTGTTTGGTGGAAGATTGAGTTACAAAAATAGTAAGTCTCCTCCTGTCCTTTCTGTAGCTTAGCCACCTCCTACTCTCATCCTCCTCTCCTTCCTTAGGCAGCACAGAGGGATCAGATCCTGCCGGCTCTGGAGTTGAGGGACTGTGTAACTGAAGTACAGGAATGAGACAAGAAAGAACACGTTCAGTGGGACAGACTGATTAACAGAGGGAGGAAGTCTGGGGACTGTACTATGTATTAGACAGCTGCCTTCACCTCAGGGACACGTCTCCTGTTCCCCCTTAAGCCACTATGTTCTTATTCTCTTTCTTTGATGGCTCTTGCCCAGCTGGGTCCCTCTGCGTGCTAGCAGGGAAGGAAGACTTACCAGAAGCCAGCTCTTTGAAGCAATGTGCAAGAACAGGATTTCAGTACATTTCACTTGACTGCCCTGGAACACACATGGAGCAGAGCAGAGCAGAGCAGCAAGAGAGAGACCGCATGGGAAAAGCAAAACAGACAGGCATAGCAATGGAAGGACAGGAGAGAGAGCTTTAAAAATATGTACATAGCAAAGTATTACTGTACTTATGAAAGTACAATAGCCATACTCGCATACTACTGACATTTGGCACCCTGGAAAATAGCAACCTTTGAGCTGGTGTGATGTCTTGGTACCTGCCGAGTTAACCCAAAGGGCAGAAGCAGGAGCACCAGCAAATCCACAGGGGATGAGAGAGGGGCATTCCATTTCTTTCTCCATACTGGGAGCTCTGGTGGGAGAAGGTCCCCTGCCTCTAAGGAGAGGGGATGTGGGAGGAAGGCAACATAATATACAGCAGGAAAAACAATTCTCTATTCAATGCCTCTAGAACAGATGCAGCTGGAGGGGTGGAGTCAAGCTTGATTCTGTCCAACAATCTTCCCCTTAATTATACTTCCGTTCCATAGGCAAAATAGATCTACACTGGCTGCTGATTAGCACAGAATGAGTCAGAGGGGTGTGTGCAGGAGAGGAGAGAACTCGCTAGTCTCTGCTTTGTGGGTTTAACAAAGGACAGACCCACCAGCCTGAGGGAGCTTGGAGCTGCAAGCTCCTCACAGCTGTTGGTACTTGGCTGATATGATCATTCGGCTTCCAAACCTCAATCCTCCACCATCTGGGTACGACAAAGTCATCATTAGAATTATTGGACCCCAGCAGCCTGATGGTCCATAGGGTAGTAAAGCTAGGTGTGTTCAAAGAGTAGGTTTGTGAAGCACAGACGTGGCTAGCACTCAGTGGAAGAGCCCGATGTCTGGAAGTCTTGGACATTTAATCACTGCAATCTCTTAAAAGTTTCTGATCATTTGCAGATATCTTTGGAGAATGTGGACGAGAAGTCATTTACTTCTAACCACCTTCATGCGGCTTGTTTAAACACTTACTTGAGGTGATGGCATTTCAAAGAAAAATTGAAATGGTGAAAGGTTTGGTAATTGCTCCAGATGGGATGTATCTGTGGAAATTATTCACACCCCTTCACGCCACAGTCTCCCACCTCTTGGGACTACCAAACAACAGGATGGATAGCAAGGCCACCAGGTGTATGCTGCAGGGTGGAGACCACTTGATGGCATTCACAGGTCCCAATAAAATTCACAGCAAAAGAAGCAAAGCCAGGAGGAAAGGAATTGCCCAACTGGATCAGAACAACTGTCATTTAGCCCAGTATTTGGTTTTCAATGGCAACCAGTACCAGATCCGTCAAAGGAAGGTGTGCAATCCTCTTACTAGCAGTTATAGAGTAATCTCTCACAGGGGAAGTTTCTTCCTGAACACAGGAAGGGAGGTTGGGTTAATGCGTTTATAGGTTCTGATCAATTGTTATCTGATCTAAGGAAACAGAGGATGCCCTTATTCACACAAGTGTTTAATCCTATTTTGAATGCTACTAAGCCCTTGGCCTCAATACTTTATATTTGTCTCCACAGGTTAACAAAACACAATTTTTATTCGGTTTAAATCTGTTGTCTTTTCAATTTCATTTGTACCTCATTGTTCTTGTATTAGGCAAAAGGGTAGATGGGAGACACAGCGAAGCAGTCTGTTCTCTGCTAAACTGCAGATCACCAGATCTGGACTTGGCTGAGGAGCACAGGAAATCGTTTGCAATTCCCCTAACTGAGTTCCACAACAAAGTAGTCTCATAACCCCCCTGATTAGGAGGTGGCACAATGGAAAACAGCCCAACTTCTTTCAAAGCCCTCAAGTGGATGCTGCCCTCTTCCTGGGAAAAAATGGAGCTGTAATAGAAAACACTCTTACCGTGTATGACGACTTGCTGGTGATCTCCAAGAGCTTCTGCTTTGCTCTCCGCTCAGACTCTCGAGCCTCCTGAAGGTCCTGCTTTAGCTGATCAGCTTCCTTTGCCCTATGTACAGTAACAAACATCAGATAAGAGATGGACAGGGAAGGAATGGAGTGGGATGAAAGTCAGAGAAGGAGAAATGGAGCAGCACCAAAGTGTGGGTGTAGGGGGTTGGGATTTATCGGGCAATGAGATCTATTAAGCTGCAGAATAATTTCCAAAAGGGAAATGATGGAAACCCAATCACTTGAGACCTTCCAACTAGACTAGACAAATACTGAAGAAAACAAACCTGCACTGACCGCCAAGGATGGAGAAGACCGGCTAGATAAGTGGTTCTCAAACTAGGGCCGCCGCTTGTTCAGGGAAAGCCCCTGGTGGGCCGGGCCACTTTGTTTACCTGCCGTGTCCGCAGGTTTGGCCGATCGCAGCTCCCACTGGCCGCGGTTCACCGCTCCAAGCCAATGGGAGCTGCAGGAAGAGGCGCGGGCCGAGGGACGTACTGGCTGCCACCTCCCGCTGCCCCCATTGGCCTGGAGCGGTGAACCGCGGCCACTGGGAGAAGCGATCGGCCAAACCTGCGGACCCGCCAGGGTGCTTACCCTGAACAAGCGGTGGCCCTAGTTTGAGAACCACTGGCCTAGATGACCTACCAGGTCTTCTCCTTCTAGATAGGCTCTGATACTGCATGTGGGGCTGCTACCCACTCAATTTAGGGCACTCTAAATTTAAGGGTTTTTTCCCCCCCCCAATTTTAGTGGTGAACATTGAGTTTCACCCAAGGCTGGTTTAATATGGGATGGGAGAGGGGCTGATCAGGTCTCAGGCCTGCGGGGCAGTGGAGAACCCAAACAAAGAAGCGGCAGGAAATCCAAGTCACAAAAGGGCGTGCTCTAAAATAAGGATGTTGTGTTAGCATTTGCAAAAAGACTGACACCTGGAGAATCAGGTCACGCTGCTAGAGTGAGGAGGACAACTTGGGAACTCAGTGAGTGATCAAAATCAAAGCAGAGGTAGGAAGCTTTGGCTTGGGGAGTAGAAGCTTTGGTCTTCTGAATATTAATCATCTACTGAGGATTGTTTGTCTAAAAGGAACAGAAGAAAATGCCCAACAAGTCCTATATGGACTTTAACATGCCAATCTCAGGGCCCAAGGGTTCTAATACACTTCTACCCCAATATAACGCGGTCCTCGGGAGCAAAAAATCCCTACCGCGTTATAGGTGAAACCTGTTACATCGGGGTAGCGACGGCAGGGCTCCAGCAGAGATTTATAGGGCCCAGGGCTCCCTGCAGCAGCCGGAGCCCTGGGCCCTTTAAAGCACCGCCTGAGCACTGCTGCCGGAGCCCCGGGGTTACCGCGCTATATGCGTATTATATCGGGTCGCGTTATATCGGGGTAGAGGTGTACTACCATTTATCCCTGATGTATGGCAGCTCCTGAGGACACACCCTGGGTAGAAAGCAAAAGGAGAGATGAGAGAGAGAGGGAAGCCTTCTTTGCTGAATCAGAATTTACAGGAAGCTCAAGATAGAGAAGGGATGACTGGGGATAAAGTTATTGAACAAGCGAGAGG
Organism: Terrapene triunguis; assembly: GCF_002925995.2. Lineage (NCBI taxonomy): Eukaryota > Metazoa > Chordata > Testudines > Emydidae > Terrapene > Terrapene triunguis. The sequence goes on from NW_020665133.1 coordinate 1,657,680, forward strand.
GCTGAAGCCCAATGCACTCAAAATTGATAACAGGGAGGAAGTTAGTGTTATTTTTAATTCACCAACTAATTAATGCAACATGTGACAAGAGCCGGAGCAAGGGGGAGAATGATGAATTGAGTTTAATATCTAGAAGCAAAACTCAAGTGTTATTAATTAATGGAGCCAAATACTTTAGAGAATATGGCAGGTGTTTCTGTGGCTGATCCTACAGCTCCTAGTTAGTGCTCCAAGATGAGCCAGGGAAGAAGAGTCCTATGGACAGTTTGAAAGGAAGAATATATTCCAGCCACCCACCAAAGCCAGTAGCTGAAATTCCCTCTCCTGGTCACTCTCTCCTCATTGTATCTCTCCTATAAGAATTCTCCAGCATCAGGCTCAAATACACAAAAATTAGGGAGGCCCGATATGTTTATTAGCATCAGTTTACCATTCAGCAGCAGCCTAATTTTGACAAACATAGCTGCCTAAAGAAAGAAACCAGCTGGGTTTTGTGGCCAACTAGCCCTCACACGTGTCTGGGATACCAAGGGCTCACTGCACACAGTTTGGAAGCCCTGTATAAAGGTGTGACCCCAGGATACTGTCTCAGCTAAACTCATTGGCAGATCTGGAAAGTGGAGCATGGAAGCAGGTGTAGGGTTCCTCCCTCTGACCTTCTCTCCGATTCTTCTGCCATCTTCAATGCCAACATCTCTGCCTCCAGGACCTTCTGTTCCATCAACCGTTTCTCTTCCTCTGTCCGGATTGCCGTGGCTTTGATCCGCTGCATCTCCTGCTCCGCCTCAGCTGCTTTCTGAGCCAGCAGCTTGGCTTCCTCTTCTGTGATCTGGGCTTTTTCAGCCAGCAAGTCTGCTGTCTCTTCAGATCTCATCTGGGAACCAACACATACAGCAGTGTCAGCATGCACAAGGGCCCCACCCTGACATGTCCAAGATCCCTATGGTAGGGACCCTAAGTCCCCTGCCCCACCTTTATATTATGACCCACATGTGCTCAAATTCCCCATTTCCACAATCCTTGCAGTGCCTTGGCCACTGCAATAAGCTCCCAACCAAGACTCGGATACTCTCAGGCTCTCTGCCTCTAGTTAATCCTCCACTGAGACTGTGCCATAGCAGGGCCCTTGCACCACACCATTCAACTGACCCATCTGTCTTTTTAATCAGTGTTCATGAACCGGGGCTTACGAACAGTCCCAGAATGCACATTGTATGTCTGCTGACTTCAGCAAAGGAAGTCACGAACGTCTGCAGTGACTGGAGAACAACCATCACAAAGACATACCAGAGCCTCATTGGCCATTGTCGCCTCCTCCTTTAACTGCAACAGCCTCCTCTCCAACTCATCCCTTGTTCGCTCTGCCTCTTCCCTCATCTGCTTCTCTCGAGCCAGCCGCTGTCGTTCCATCTAGGGAGATGAGGGGAGAGGAAGGAAAGGAAATAACAAATATTAGAATAACCAACATTCAGTGTATTCCTGCGACGGGGCACACTCGCCCCACACTGGACAGGGAAGGGTTAACACACATTGTGTTAACCAAGCCCTCTCAACTCTACTGGGCATGCTACAAATGCACTAGTATAAAAGGGAGAAGCTCAGGTCAGTTGCTGCTGACCGCCAGGGAGGAAGGATGCCATCGGCTCCAGCCAAGGATCAGATGAAGCCTGAGGCCATGGGAGCCGGAGACGCCGCAACCCAGGCAGATGCCAAGCTACCCACGGAGGCCCTGCAGAGTCTGGAGTCGCCGGGGACAGTGCAGACCAGAGAACCCGGAGACAGCTGAGATACCCAGACTGCAGCAGCGGGAACTCATAGACTCATAGACTTTAAGGTCAGAAGGGACCAATATGGTCATCTAGTCTGACCCCCTGCATGATGCAGGCCACAAAAGCTGACCCCCCCACTTTCCCTTAACTCTGCTGTTGAAGTCTCCAGATTGTGATCTAAAGACTTCAAGTCGCAGAGAATCTTCCAGCTTGCGACCCCTGCCCTATGCTGCGGAGGAAGGCGAAAAACCTCCAGGGCCACTGCCAATCTACCCTGGAGGAAAATTCCTTCCCGACCCCAAATATGGCGATCAGCAGAACCCCGAGCATACAGGCAAGATTCTCTAGCCAGACCCTCATTTTACCAGCGATGGCTGTTATTGCCTAATTGATTCGAATCGCGTAATCCCATCAAACCATTCCCTCCATAAACTTATCTAGCCTAATCTTGAAGCCAGAGAGGTCTTTCGCCCCCACCGTTTCCCTCGGAAGGCTGTTCCAAAATTTCACCCCTCTATAGTAGGAACTATAGTAGGAAGCAGCCCAGGGCAACTAGATAGTGGCCCAGTTAGTGAACCTGAATTTTGAGTCAGCGTGTTTCAGTCAGAACCATCCCGCTGACTCAGTGGCACACGTTCCGGGCACTCCCAGGACCCTGGACTGGGGTCCAGTGGAGAGGGAGGGCCCAGACCCCTTTTTGTGTGTGGCAGCCCCCTGCCTGACAGATCGCTGGGCCTCACTACCCTGCTACCAGGGATGAATTTACTGACTTTGGCCATTAGACCTTACTGCCCTACTAAGAGGGGCGAACCTATGGACTTTAGCCACTAGGCCTTACTGCCCCTCTGACTGAGGCAAATTATTGACACTGGCCATTGGGCCGCACTGCCCAGCTATTAGAGGCAAGTACATTGACTTTTGCCTTTAGGCCTCATTGCCCTGCTAAGAAGGGCAAGTATATTGACTCAGGCTAAGGAAGCATAGACATAGGTTAAGTACGTCCCACCCCTACGCCCTAAGAGACACAGGACGCACTCGCCCCGCACTGGATGGAGTCTCCCCCAACCCTGTTACAATTCCCTAGGTATGGTGCATTTCATGGACAGGATTGGAATGTTGTCTGGTGGTTGGAGAGCACTCAGATAAGTAAGATCTCCTCCTTCTGCTTCAATTTACCCATTTGTCAACTAGGGATATTTCACTATCAAAAGGGGACAGGCCTATTAATGTGTGTGAAGCACTTTGTGATCCCAGGATGACAAGCACTGTAAGCCACAAGTTCAAATAACATGGACCTTTGTTATTTTCCATCAGATACAACAGTAAATTAAGCCTAATGCACTGGAAATTCTTCCCCATTCCATTCATTTAATGGGTAGGCCAGAAAGCGTATGATTACCAACAATAAGATTCCTATACAAGTCAAGCTGCCTCCTCTCACAGTGTCAGAGGACTGCTCCATGTGAGAAACAGCCAGTCAGGCCCCCTCTGATACAACCTAATCTAGCGGAATCCCTTCCACCTGCTCCCAGGAGAACGTGCAGCACATATACTGCCTCTGAAAGCACCCCACATTCAGTATTTTAGGCAGCAGCTGCACACTGTACAACTTGCGACCTTTGCTAACCAAGCGATGGAAGGGAACTGCAAAACCAGTTAATTCACCACCTCTCAGCACCCAGATCTCACAGTGATGGGCCCATTATAAATACCAAGGCTACATGTATAGATCACTGCATTACTCAGGCCATGCTGAGTTTAATGAGCCGAACAAGGAGGCAAGCCATCTCCCTGTGATCCTCAGGCACTGGCTATGTTCTGAAAGCAGGATACCCATTGCTTTAACGGTGGTGCTTCTCTCTACTAAAGGTACCCTTCATCAATCACCACTTGTTATCCCATTCAGGTCTCGTGATGTGAGAAGGCTGCTCAGAGCCAGTTCACACAGTAACCCTAGAGTGTAGGCAGCGAGATACAATAAGGGGGTTAATCCAAGGGAGGGCGGCAAAATCTCCACATTTCTTATACAACCTAGTGGTGAGGGCACTGGACTGTGCCTGAGGTGACCTGAGTTTAATTAACAGCTCTGCCACTGGCCTGCTGGGTGGCCTTGGGCAAGTCACTTTCCCTCTGTAAATCAAGATCATGAGCCTGACCTCCTCTGCAAAGCACTGAGATCTCTGGATTAAAAGCACTAGATATGAGCCAGGTATTATTCCTCCTCCTCTGGGCCCACTTGCAAAAGCTCTAACCATTTCATCTCAAATTCAGTGATAAATGTGTACCCACCCCCCACCTCCAGAACCAGGTGGTCACTTCCCTGGTAACTCTTCCCAAGCCCCTGGACCCCTACCAGGCAGTCACCCAGGCTTTTGAGTTCATCCTGGCTTCATTCAGACAGGTCCTCCATATCCCTCAAAGAGCCCATCAAATTCCAAACACCGCCCTCTTCCCAGCTAACTCCTGAAGATTCCAGGTCACTCATCATCCTCAACCTCCAGAAGGATTGCCTGGGGCTCCTTTCAGTCTGCCAACACCATTCCTATACTGGCCAGAGGCACCGAGGTTAGATGCAAGCATTCTCTCCTCCCAACCAAAGACAAGGGTGCTGCCCTTGCCATGCTCTGAGCCTCTCTTGAACATAGGAAGCTGAAGAAAGGAGAACTGGACACAGGTCTCCTGCATGGCACTCCAGAGCATAGCAGGAGGTTGGGCAAGGTCCTCAGTTCTAACCCCCAATCCTGTGCAATAAATCCCAGTAGACATGTCCGAATCCAAGAGCAGTACATCTGCATTTAAAGTCTCTTGGTACAGCTGGCTGATACTGCTGCTATCTAGTGGCTTATCCAGAAACGAACATTTATATTCTAAGCAGCAGCACTCCGATTAGCTGTGCGGGTTTCAGTGAGTAGAAAAGGTCTATGAACAGAAAACAATGATTCATACAATCCAATTTGCTGATATATGCTCATTGGCTACAAGCTGCTGCCTGTGATGTGTCTGTCGTTCCTTCCGCCTGACCTGTGGCGGATAGAGGCCAGGACCAAATCAGCATGCAGGCTGCATGCCCCGAAATGTCGGCATGCATTCCATCACCATCTAATTAGGAAATGAGAGCACAGAGCAAAGGCAAAGCACAACTTCTGCCTTAATTACAATCAACTTCCTCAAGACAGTACAACTTTCCTGCAACAGACTAGGTAGGGGTGGATGCAAACATATGTACCTTGCGCACAGGCTATCCTTTTCCCCACCCACTTATACCTCCGAGCCTGTAGTCTGGTGACTTGTCAGCCATTCTGCCATCAGCCCACATACCGAAGCGTAAGAACTACAGGTAATAACAGGGCAGGCTACTAGAGGAGCAGTTCAGCAGGGCCTGCCTTGCACACCTAGTGCTGGTGGTTTGTGCTATTCTGTTCCCTCCTGGTATATTTATATTTCTGATTTTGGCTCACAGCTGGGTTGTATTACAAGGTGTCTCTCACCTGCTTTCTGGCCTTCTCCTCCCTGGCCTGTGCTTTCATCTGCTGGACCTCCAATGAGTCTGCCTTCCTCCTCCTCATGAATAGATCGTGGTTTCCAATACACAGCTGAAGAATCTGTCCCAACCAAAGATAAGGGGGAAGAAAGGAAAGAAATGAACACATACATACTTGGATGACATGATCTGTACTGCCACCACATAGACCAGTTATTAATACTTAGTGCTCATATAGCACCTTCATCCATAGATCTGAAAGCACTTTACAAAGTATCATTATCCCCATTTTACAGATGGGGAAACCAAGGCACAGAAAGGTGGAGTGAGTTACCCTCAGGAATGGAACCCGGGTCTTCTACATCCCACTGCATTTTCTTATGTGCTGGATCACAACGCCCCTCCAGATTCAAGGAGCACTATGGGATGAGGTTTACAGTGCCATAAGAAATATATCTTCAGTCTCTGGAAGGAGCAGGGGGGAATGAAAAGAGAGAAAGGCTACCCGATGCACAGCATTCAACCCCCTTACACCAACCAGCCTGGAACAGGATCACAGCCTTGCTGGAGCCCTTCAGCCATGCCTGCTGCACAGCTTGTGGAGCAATGTAGTTGATTCTAGCCCTTAGGGGCAGAGGAGGAGGATGATCTGAAACTGACAGTGGTGGGAAGAATGGTAGGAAAAAGCTAAGGGATAGGTGAAAACTCTATAACCTCCCTCAGACGCATCTCTAAGGGCCTCAGTACAGTGAAGTCAGTGGAGCTATACCATTGTGAGACTGAGGAGAGTACAATAAGTATAAGGCCCAAGGATTAGGCCCTGCCTTGGTAAGGCAACAGTACCTTTCCTGAGACTAGGTGAAGGGCAGACTATGTTGGCAGAGTCAGGACAGAAATCCCTCTGCCTACCCCCAAAAGAACCCAAAATATACTCCTCTAGAGAGAGCAGCTGAGTAATGGGTATTACAGATTCTGGGTCAGATTTTCAAGAGCCAGCAGCTCTTATTGTTCTCCTGATGCAGAGTGCTGTTGAAAGTCTGGTTACTAGTCTGGATGCCTCAACAAGCACTGTTGGCTACCGACCAATTTTGAGAATCTGGCTCTAGATTTATTATGTGGTTTTCTGGCTGTAAACTTGAGTCAAATCAGACACGAATGTCTACAGTGAGTGACTTTTTTTTCCACCTTGCATAAATGGCCATAAGTAACATGAATGCAATGGATCCGAGTTAGTCTCTCCTCTTCAGACAACCACTTGTCATGACTCAAGGGATGTGTCCCGATAGAGGCTCAGTACTGAGTAAGCACAGACCAGTTAGTGTTTTCTATTAGACACTGTGATCATCCTGAAATACATCAGCAGAGCAGCAAGGGGAAGCCCAGGAGAAGCAAAAGGACATTCAGGGAATGAAGGAGATGAGAAGAATGTTTTATTTACAGTGCAGGGCAGATGTAACCAAAAGGCTCAAAAAAGGGGATCAATGGAAGAGATGGGGAGGAATTCCATGAAGGAGCTTGACTCTTCCCCCACCCTCTCTCAGAGGCTATAAATTCTTGATTGGATCCGAAACATTGGATCAGACCTGCAGTCCCTCAAGTCAAGTGTGTTACCTCTGACAGTAGCCAAGATGTGTAAATAAGGAAAACCCTGAAAGAACATTGCCTCACATTGCCTATAGAGACTTCCTCAAGAGCCACTGTTGCAGACAATAAAATCACTGTGCCTGTGAACTTACCAGCTTATTCACACGCAGCTTTGATGAATTGAATTTAAAGACATCGATCTTTTTGTCCAGTGGCTTAATTGTAAACTGAAAAGAGAGAAAAAAGAAAAAAAAAGTTATCAAACTCAGAGCCTAGAACAGAACAGGGTAGCAGAAAGAATTTCACAGCATGCTGGCTAAGAGCAGGTTAATGGAGTGCTGGATAAACAAGCCTGAGAGCAGTCCTCATGGCTTCCTGCCAAGCAGGCCAGCTAGGATCAAAAGCAATCAAGAACTGCTGTTCCCCATCAGGAAAGCTCAAGTGCCTCCAGAAGCAATGTCCTTAAGCTGCAAGAGGAGAGAGTGATTCCTGTCTGCTCAGCAAGTGCTCTCTGATGATCAGCTCACAGGTCTTGGATGGGGTTGTTTACCCACCCTTCCAACCAAAGGGGAGGTGCTTCTGTCCAGCAGGATATGGGGAACTAGGAACAGGGAGGATTAAAAACAATTGTGGCCCATCAGAGTAGATCGGGGTGGGCAAACTACAACCCGTGGGCCGGATCCGGCCCCTCAGGGTTTTGGATCCAGCCCGCGGGATTGGCCCCTGTGGCCCCGTGGACCCCACGCCGCTCTCAGAAACAGCCGGCACCACTTCCCTGCGGTCCCTGGGCAGGGGAGCAGAGGGCTCCGTGAGTTGCCCTTCCCTCCAGGCACCGCCCCCCACAGCTCCCATTGGCCGGGAACAGGGAAATGTAGCTAATGGGAGCTTCGGGGGAGGTACCTGGAGGGGCTACAAGGGCAGCACATGCGGAGCCCTCCGTCCCCTCCTCCCCCAGGGGCAGGGCCGGCTTTAGCAAGAGCGGGGCCCGATTCCTGGGGGCGGGGCTTGCTGCAAGCCCCGCCCCCAGGAATCGAGCCACG
>NW_020665133.1:1665953-1688971 GCF_002925995.2 Terrapene triunguis
CATGCACCCCACACCCCTCCTCTGTCCCAATCCCTTACCCTGAGCCCCTTCCTGCACATCGTACCCCCTCCCACACTCTGCACTCCCTCCTACACCCCAACCTCCAATTTCCCCACCCAGATGTGGCCCTCGGCCCAAAAAATTTGCCCACCCCTGGAGTAGAGGAACTAGCTTGAACTGCGCCCAGTGGGTTGGTGCTTAATTAAAGAAAGCAGTTAATTAAACAAACAGTTCTATTTAGGCTTAGCAGAACTGGATTTTTATTTTTTTATCATTTTGATGGATAATATTGATGTTTATTTTTAAGCATTTTTCAACATTTATCAGTTTACATTTTCACAGTTGCAGGAAACCGGGAGGTTCAGACAACGGGGGATGTGGGGGGGGTGTCAGACAATAATAATTTAATCTCAGTAGATGTTGAGATTTATAAATCTTTAGCTTCTTGATCGTTAAAACACAAAGTGTCAACAGTACATGGCAAAATATACAAAACAAATATGCTTAAATCAAACTCTAAGACGTTCTCAAGCAGCATTTTTCTTACTTTGCCTATCTGTAAATTTTGATTATTATCGGCGGAAACAGTTTCTCATTGGTTTGTGTGTATACTGTGAAACTGACATTTACCAATAAAAATCTAATCCTACCAAGCCCAGTTATATTCCATCCATGCTTCTAGTCTATCTCCCCCAACCCTGAGGGCCAGTATGCGATTGCTCCATACAGTCTATTCTCCAAGACTTTGGCCAACTTAACCTTATGTTACAGGCCTTATGGTCCCACTTCCCTGGAAAGACTATTCTGCGGTCTAAAATTTTATCCTGTTACTCCTAAGTGTATTTACACAATCTTGTGCCATCCTAAACAATTTCATCCCCTTCTTGGCGCTTACTGCATTCAAAGTACTTCCCAACTACAATCAGCTCTCTCCAGCCTCAGGTGATACGGTACTAGTTGTACTGCCAGGGATGGGGGTTCAAGCATCATGGTGCTGGGGGCCATATAATGAACTGAATGGATGGGGACTCTCAGTTAACAAAAGGATACTTCACAAGGTCACTGCAGTTTTAGAGGTCCTCCCCACCCCACCCCCCAAAAAAGCTGGCTGAACAGACAACCCTTCTGCATAAAGATTAAACCAGATCAATACATTGTACTGCCTGAGGAGTTCAGCACAACTGACCTCAGCAAACAGTGCCTGATCTTTAAGTCTTCCACATAGGCTGATGTGCATGAATTTCTTTGGATTTTAACTCCAACAGAGTCCATGTTTTTTTATTTATAGATATATTAATGATAAAGTTCCTCCTCTACCTTGGGGGGTCCTGTGCTTATTGGTGGATTTTGCTTGCCTCAGAGATTCACAGTAGCCCTCAGTTTGGCCACTTTCATGGCTCAAATCTGCTGTTCACTCAGATAACCTCATCACTGGCCAGTATGGGGAAAAAAAGAGTAAGAACAATCCCCGCAGTTTCTGCTGATCCACCATGTGGGTCGGGGAACAGCCCAGAGACCTTCCCCTCTGGTGGAACCTCCTGTGTTGGATCAGGAGTTGGGAGGTTTGGGCGGAACCCGGGCCCGCCCTCTACCCCAGGTTCCAGAGTAATACCAGTTCCACATACACAGTTGATCATTGTTAAAATAGATTAAACACCTTCACTGTGTCAATATAGCTGTCATTCACTGCTATTAAGCCTGCTTACTATCATGTCAGGTCAATTTGTGGTCATTTTATTACAAGGATTATTGACATGATAGAAGATGACAGTGTCTTCCCCCAGGAGAAAGATCTATTACAGTCTATTATGTCAAGGCCTACTTGCAGCTGCTTCAGCCTCAGAGTTCTAGAGTAACGCATGATCAGGGAGCTTTCACTGCACTGACCTGGATAGGGGCAGAAAAGAGTCTTAGGAGAAGAAAAACTGTTGTGCTTGGGCTGTTGCTCTACATTATGGAGAGCTTTAGTTTTAATTCTTTAAAAAAAAAAAAAAAAAATTAAATTAGGCACTTATCACTTAAGAAAAACATGAATGAACTCAACTGAAGTGAGAAATCTTTAGCTTTTTGCCCTCATCAAATATCTTTAAATTAAAAATAAAATAGAAATTAAACAGCTAATTTGTTTACTTATCATGAAGGTAGCTAGTTTCCTTTGTGCGATTCCCTCAGACTGGACAGGGAATTGGTCATTTTCACTTTCTATAGTCAATTTTACCTCCTTAGGGCATGGCTACACTTGCAGATGTAGAGTGCTGTGAGTTAAACCCACCTTCGGAGAGCGCAGTACGGAAAGCGCTGCAATGTGACCACATTTGCGGCACTTGCAGCAGCATTGGGAGCGGTGCATTATGGGCAGCTATCCCACAGAGCACCTCTTCCCATTCTGGCGCTGTGGCTTGTGGGAAGGGGGTGGGGCATTCTGGGTCCTGTCCCAACGCCCCGTGATGCATCGGTTCGCATCCCAGCATTCCCTGTGCTTCCGTCCACATTTGGCGCCATCTTTCAACGTTTTTTGTACTGCGCACTCTGTCTTCCCTTTCGGTCTGCGGGAATGCAGCCCAAACTGCTGAGAAGTATGCTGTCGAGTCTCGCCAGCACGTCACGTTTGGCAGTCGAGTTATTCCTTAGGATCCAAAGGGACAGTGTGGACTCAGACGATGATTGCGACTCGAGTAACGCATACGACACGAGTTTGCTTGTGGCATTCACGGACATGCTCAGCACCGTGCAACGCCGCTTTTGGGCCTGGGAAACAAGCACTGAGTGGTGGGATCACATCGTCATGAAAGTCTGGGACGACAAGCAGTGGCTGCAGAACTTTCGATGAGAAAAGCCACTTTCATGGGACAATGTGAGGAGTTCCCCTCACCCTGTGGCGCAAGGACATGAGATTGAGAGCTGCCCTGATGGTGGAGAAGCAGGTAGCTATTGCAATCTGGAAGCTGGCAACTCCAGACAGCTACCGATCAGTCGCTAACCAGTTTGGAGTGGGAAAGTCAACGGTTGGAATCGTGTTGATGCAAGTTTGCAGGGCCATTAATCGCATCCTGCTCAGAAGAACCGTGACTCTGGGTAACGTGCAGGACATTGTGGATGGCTTTGCACAAATGGGTTTCCCTAACTGCGGAGGGGCAATAGATGGCACGCATATTCCAATTCTGGCACCAGCCCACCTAGCCTCCGAGTACATTAAACGGAAGGGGTATTTCTCTATGGTTCTCCAAGTGCTTGTGGATCACCGCAGGCATTTCATTAACATTAACGCAGGCTGGCCTGGAACGGTGCATGACGCACGCATCTTTTGGAACACAGGCCTGTTCAGGAAGCTGCAAGCCGGGACTTTTTTCCCCAGACCAGAAGCTCACCGTAGGGGAAGTCGAAATGCCCATTGTGATCCTTGGAGACCCTGCTTACCCCTTAATGTCGTGGCTCATGAAACCCTACACACGGAGCCTTGACAGCAGAAAGGAGCAGTTCAACAACAGGGCTGAGCCGGTGCAGAATGACCTTGGAGTGTGCTTCTATCCATTTAAAGGGTCGCTGGTGCTCTCTGTATGGGAAGCTGGACCTGGCCGATGACAGCATCCCCGCGGTTATATCCACGTGCTGTACCCTCCATAACATTTGTGAAGGGAAGGGTGAATGATTCACTCAGGCATGGAACTCGGAGGTTGAACACCTGGAGGCTGAAACTGAACAGCCAGAGAGCAGGGTTATTAGAGGGGCCCAGCGTGGGGCTGCAAGGATTAGGGATGCCTTGAGGGAGCAATTTGAGGCTGAAAGCCACCAGTAATGTCTGGTGCCCTGCACGGGAGTGAAGTGCAGTGGTTCCAATGTTAGTAGGAATCTGTGTTTGCTACGCTGACTTGCAGTGCCTGTTTCCTTCCTGGGCTAAGGTATCTTTTACTTTATGCAATAATAATGAATGTTTTCAAAGCCAAAAAATCAATTTATTGAAAAGAAACACAACTGCTTGGGAAACAGAAAGGGCAAGGGGGTGGGGTGGGGAATGGTACGATCACAGATTTGCGTATGTCCTGTCTGGAGTGCTGTGCAATGAGTGCTGCACTTCAGGATGGCTATACTGCATGGTGATGGGGGTTGAGTGCAGTGGGTAAGGGTCGTAGTTTTCAGGGCTGGGTGGTGAAGCTACAGGTGTTGGAGGCAGCTGGTGGCGGTAAGAACCCGGATGTTGGGGAAAGTGGGTTGGAAGCGAAATGGGGGCACAAGGGAAAGTTTTGGGACAAGGGCTGCAGGGGTGGGTGGGCGCGGTAATGCTCCTCCTGCATGGCTACGAGCGCCTGGATAGAGTCTGCTTGGTGCTCCATTATGCTTATCAGCCGATCCATGCTTTGCTGCCGGAGCACCACGCTTTTATGCCAGCACTCCTCGTTCTGCTGGCGGATCCTCCTTTTACTCTCCTGCCACTCCTGCACTTTTTGATTTTCATTACTTGAATGCTGCATTACTTCATGCAACATGTCTTCTTTGCTTCTACGTGGCCTCTTTCTGATTCTTTGGAGTCTTTCAGCCGGTGATAACATGGACGGCTGAGATCTCAAGGTTGCATCTGTAAAGGCAAAATGCAACACTTAACAGAGGCAGCCCTGTTCACACCAGACAAAGCAATGATTCCTCTGTACTTAAGGGCAAGCACAGTCTATACAACAGCATAATTTGCCTGTCCCAAAGCAAGCGCACATAAACCCATGGGAGCCCCAAAATGGTGAGAAAGCACAGGGTCAAGCGTGACTGATTGTTTCACGGCTGTACTGTCCTCTGGGTTTCTGTGCCATGGGGAGAGCCAACAGCGGCAGGGGGCCCCTATACTGAACACTGTCCTCACATTTTCCACAGGAGTTCGTCCTGGAAGATATCTCGCTGCTGAGGGTGACCTGGGAAGCAAGGGAGGGTCTTCTACTGCAATGCGGCTTCTGCCCTGGCCCATATGCAGCTTGCCTGTGTGCAGCAATGGTCTCCCCGCCCCTCACGGCACAGTGGCACGAACAAGTTAGTCTTACTGGGACAAGGACCACAGTGGCTCTCCCGAGAAACCTGTGCAACCGCATTGCCCAAGTTCTGGATGAGACCTTTGAAGAGATCACTGAGGCCGATTACCACAATGTGAGAGTACATCAACGCCTTATCTAGGCATGCATGCAGCCGTAATCCTCCTCGCCCCGAGAGCCCCCACCGAATAACTTCCTTCCCAAAATAAAAGCCGCTTACCGGGAACCTCCTCTGGTGTTTGTCCTTCCCCAAGCACTGGCTGCCGCGACTGGCTACCTTCCTCCTGGCTTGAGAACAGCTCCTGGCTGCATGCATCTAGGGATTCTGGGGTGCCTTCCTCCGCCTCAGCACACTCACTCCCGCTTTGTTGCTCCTCCTGCCTTGTTGAACTGGGCTCTGAAGTGTCCACGGTGGTACTCGGAGTGGAGGTGGGGTCGCCCCCAAGTATCACATCCAGCTCTTTGTAGAAACGGCAGGTTGTGGGGGCAGCACCGGAGCAGTTATTTGCCTCACGGGCTTTGCGGTAGGCATTCCGCAGTTCCTTTACTTTAACCCTGCACTGCAGAGCGTCCTGGTCATGGCCCCTTTCCATCATGTCCCTGGATATCTGCCCAAAGGTATCGTAATTCCTACGGCTGTGGCGCAGCTGGGACTGGACAGCTTCCTCCCCCCAAACACTGATGAGGTCCAGCACCTCGCCATTGCTCCATACTGGGGATCGCCTGGTGCGTGGAGGCGTGGTCACCTGGAAAGATTCGCTGAGAACACTCCATGCCTAGCTGAGCAAACAGGAAGGGGATTTTCAAAATTCCCAGAGAATTTAAAGGGCGGGTCTGATGGTTGATCATCTGAAGGCAGGGCAGTAGAGTTCAAAGTGATGACCAGAGTGGCTAGAACAGGCATTGTGGGACACTTCTGGAGGCCGATCAGAGCGCATTAACAGGACAGGTCATCCACACTGGCGCCGCGGTGCTCCAGGGAGGGCGCAGCAAACATTATTCCATTCGCCAAGGTGGAGAACCAGCAGCGCTGTAGCCACATTCCCCAGTGTGGACGGGAAATGAGCTAGGGAGCCTGTGGCTCCTTTATTGCGCTGTAACTTGCAAGTGTAGCCAAGCCCTTATTCTAGTCTTAGTGGTGTTGGTGTTTGGATTACAACTATTCAGGAAGCCATTCCTATTCACATCAACAGTTTAATCAAAATCGACCATAGGTGTTGGGCCTACACTACTTGACGCCTAAGAAAAGATTCAATCTGTTGCATTGAGCCTGGCAGTCTGAAAGTTTGGAAGCTCAGAGTACTATAATGAAGCAGTGAGCCAAAAGCTCTTCTTACCAGGAATGCATTTAATTATACTTCACGATGCCAGGGCATATTCATAGTAAGACAAGATTCTCATCTTCTGAACTTTCAGCTGGCTGGGCTGGGCACACTAGGGGTAATTTTCTTTTTAAAATGGTTAAACAGAGGGCTCTAAAAATAACAAATAAAAAAAAATAGCTCCTGGGCTGAGCTCTTGAACGCCTGCTTTCAAAAAACATACCAAAGCCTGGGAATTAAGGGTTCTATTGGAAAGACTGAGACAGCTTTGGCTGTGACTGTGAGAGCAAGTGAAACAGGAGATAAGAGAAGTCCCTCTGATTTGTTATTGCATTCCTATTGGTATTTGTACATAGGATAAAGATGCCCTACCTCCTTATCACTGTAAGAGATATTCCGGATCTCATTCCATGGAAAAGAGATTTTGGGGGTCAGCCTGTTTTCTGGGTCGTAGATGTGAAGCCCCAGTGCATCAACCCCAAGCAACAGCTCGGTGCCCTTCTTATTCTACAGGAGGGAAGAACAGAGCAGAACACACCATTTCCATTTGAAGCAGGAAGATTTAAGGAGGATCTGACACAAACAGTTACATCCAACTAGTTTCATCCAGCCCTGACCAGGGATGCAGCACCAACTATCCCAGAGGGGATCCTGGTTCCCAGGCATAGTGCACTGCAGTAGTGACTCATTCACTCATCCTCTTGGGAGGCTTCTGGCAGCAGCTTATCCACTGCCTCCCCCTCCCCCCGCCCACAGATAAAATACTGCGGGAGTGCAGCCAGCATTGAGTTCCACACAGTAGTCTCAAGACAAGGGGACCTTTAACACTAGGACTATCCCTCTCAAATGCCTCTTCCCCTGCCCCAGACACACAATGGACTCAAGATGCCTTGAAAACATGACCCAAACTCTGAACTCACCCTAATTGCAAAGTAGTTTACTCCATACATCTCCAAGTCCTGAGCGATCTTCAAATATTCCATTTCAGCTTCATCTCTGTCAGGTAAATACAGGCCAAAGTTACAGACAGGAAGAGAGAGGGAGAAAACAGGCGCCTTCTAAGCCTTGCTGGCATGTAACGCACTGGAGCCAGGACTGTCTCTATTGCAAGGGTCAAGTCTCTGTTTACCAGCAGGATTGATAAAGATCCCCAGCAAATCCCAGTTTGCAGCTTACCTGCATCCTAATGTCTATTAATGACAGCACAGAGGATGCAATGTTTCAGGCCTTGTCTCTACCCCAATCCCTTGAACAGACTCAGTTTGTGTGTTTGACATCTCTTGCTTTTTGCTCATCCCGAAGGAGGAGTGTATTGTCCAGTAAGGGTATAACTACCCATACTAGCTTGTGGTACAAGGAATCATTAAGTGAGTGAAATCTCACGAATCCAGACTCCTATTTCTCTCTCCTGCCCACTGAGCATCACTCCCATCTCAACGGTCATTTCAGTGACTCAGCAGCAGGAGTGCTGCCACGCCCTACCACACGCATGGCCCTCCTGCAGTGGCATTCCAAAGCCTCCCACTGGAATCCCATCAACGTACTATTATGACTGGCCAGCAGGGGGCACTAGGAGTGGTAAAAGCTCTCTCCGACTGCTCCTTTAGGACTTGTCTACATACAAAATTGTACCACACCAGCCATACTCATAACTACAATGGTACAAACACTCTCACGTTGCTGCAGTTCTATTGATATAATGGTGCGTATGCTGGTATAGCTTATTCCGGTAGGCACCTGCTATGTAGGTGCCTTATTCAGATATAACTGCATCCACACTAAGGGTACGTCCAGACTACCCGCCGAATCGGTGGGTAGTAATCGATCTATCGGGGATCGATATATCACGTCTCGTCTAGACACAACATATCGATCCCCGAACGCGCTCCTGTCGATTCCGGAACTCCACCAGGGCGAGCAGCGGTAGTGGAGTCGATGGGGGAGCCGCGGCCATCGATCCCGCGCCGTGAGGACCCGAGGTAAGTCGAAATAAGATACGTCGACTTCAGCTACGGTATTCCTGTAGCTGAAGCTGCGTATCTTACATCAATCCCCCCCCCAATGTAGACCAGCCCTAAGAGTGTACTGATTTAACGATTTTGGTAGAAAAAAATCTCCTAGCTGAGATAGCTGTATTGCACAAAAAACTGTGTAGACACGTTCTTTGTTGTAAGCATTATCTCCACTGTGCTGGCAGCCTAGAAAGAGGGACGTTGCCTTGCTAAATTGACTTCTAGTCCAAAGAGCTGATCCAGAACACCACTGTTCATATGTTTTCCCCCTCCCCACAATACAGTATTTGTAACTCAGGTCACTCTTCTATAGTCTCTTCCTTTTCAGTATCCAGCATGAATAGGGCCCTACCAAATTCAAGGTCCATTTTGGTCAAATTTACAATCATAGGATTTTAAAAATAATAAATTTCATGTTTTCAGCTATTTAAATCTGAAATTTCATGGTGTTGGAATTGTAGGGGTCCTAATGCAAAAAGGAGTTGTGGGGGTGCCTCAAAGTTATTGTAGGGGGGGTTGCGGTACTTCTACCCTTACTTCTGCCGGCAGTGGTGCTGCCTTCAGAGCTGGGCAGCTGGAGAGCGGCGGCTGCTGACCGGGAGCCTAGCTCTGAAAGCAGCGCCCTGCCAGTAGCAGCACAGAAGTAAGGATGGTATGGTATGCTATTGCCACCCTGACTTCTGTGCTGCTGCCTGCAGAACTGAGCCCTCACAGCAGCCACCACTCTCTAGCCGCCCAGCTCAAAAGGCAACAGCACAGAAGGAAGGGTGGCAATACCATACCATGCCAACCTTACTTCTGTGCTGCTGCTGGCAGGGTGCTGTTTTCAGAGAAGGGCGCCCGGCCAACAGCCACCACTTTCTGGCCACCCAGCTCTGAAGGCAACACAGAAATCAGGGTGGCAATACTGTGACCCCTGCCTAAAATAACCTTGTGACCCCCCTGCAACTCCCTTTTGGGTAAGGACGCCCAATTTGAGAAACGCTGGTCTCCCCCATGAAATCACAGAATATTAGGGTTGGAAGGGACCTCAGGAGGTCATCTAGTCCAACCCCCTGCTCAAAGCAGGACCAACACCAACTAAATCATCCCAGCCAGGGATTTGTCAAGCTGGGCCTTAAAAACCTCTAAGGATGGAGATTCCACCACCTCCCTAGGTAACCCATTCCAGTGCTTCACCACCCTCCTAGTGAAATAGTGTTTCCTAATATCCAACCTAGACCTCCCCCACTGCAACTGGAGACCATTGCTTCTTGTTCTGTCATCTGCCACCACTGAGAACAGCCGAGCTCCATCCTCTTTGGAACCCCCATTTCAGGTAGTTGAAGGCTGCTATCAAATCCCCCCTCACTCTTCTCTTCTGCAGACTAAATAACTCCAGTTCCCTCAGCCTCTCCTCATAAATCATATGCCCCAGCCCCCTAATCATTTCCATTGCCCTCCGCTGGACTCACATCCCTTCTGTAGTGGGAGGACCAAAGCTGGACGCAGTACTCCAGGTGTGGCCTCACCAGTGCCGAATAGAGGGGAATAATTACTTCCCTCGATCTGCTGGCAATGCTCCTACTAATACAGCCCAATATGCCGTTGGCCTTCTTGGCAACAAGGGCACACTGTTGACTCTCATCCAGCTTCTTGTCCACTGTAATCCCCAGGTCCTTTTCTGCAGAACTGCTGCTTAGCCAGTCAGTCCCCAGCCTGTAGCGGTGAATGGGATTCTTCCTTCCTAAGTGTAGGACTCTGCACTTGTCCTTGTTGAACCTCATCAGATTTCTTTTGGGCCAATCCTCCAATTTGTCTAGGTCACTCTGGACCCTATCCCTACCCTCCAGCGTATCTACCTCTCCCATCTTAGTGTCATCTGCAAACTTGCTAAGGGTGCAATTCATCCCATAATCCAGATCATTAATAAAGATGTTGAACAAAACCAGCCCCAGGACCAACCCCTGGGGCACTCCTCTTGATACCGGCTGCCCACTAGGCGTCAAGCTGTTGATCACTACTCGTTGAACCCGACAATCTAGCCAGCTTTCTAACCACCTTATAGTCCATTCATCTAATCCATACTTCTTTAACTTGCTGGCAAGAATACTGTGGGAGACCGTATCAAAAACTTTGCTAAAGTTAAGATATATCATATCCACTGCTTTCCCCATATCAACAGAGCCAGTTATCTCATCATAGAAGGCAATCGGGTTCGTCAGGCATGACTTGCCCTTGGTGAATCCATGTTGACTGTTCCTGATCACCTTCCTCTCATCCAAGTGCTTCAAAACGGATTCCTTGAGGACCTGCTCCATGATTTTTCCAGGCACTGAAGTGAGGCTGACAGGTCTGTAGTTCCCTGGGTTCTCTTTCTTCCCTTTTTTAAATATGGGCACTATATTTTCCTTTTTCCAATCATCCGGGACCTCTCCCAATCGCCATGAATTTTCAAAGATAATGGCCACTGGCTCTGCAATCACATCAGCCAACTCCCTCAGCACCCTCAGATGCATTAGATCTGGACCCATGGACTTGTGCATGTCCAGCTTTTCTAAATAGTCCTTAACCTGTTCTTTCACCACAGAGGGCTGGTCACCTCCGCCCCATGCTGTGCTGCCCAGTGCAGCAGTCTGGGAACTGACCTTGTCTGTGAAGACCAAGGCAAAAAAAAGCACTGAGTACTTCAGCTTTTTCCACATCCTCTGTCACTATGTTGCCTCCCTCATTCAGTAAGGGTTCCACATTTTCCCTGACCTTCTTCTTGTTGCTAACATACATGTAGAGACCCTTCTTGTTACCCTTCACATCCTTGCTAGCTGCAACTCCAATTGTGCCTCGGCCTTCCTGATTACACCCCTGCATGCTCTAGCAATATTTTTATACTCCTCCCTAGTCATCTGTCCAAATTTCCACTTCTTGTAAGCTTCCTTTTCGAGTTTAAGCTCACCGAAGATTTCACTCTTAAGCCAAGCTGGTCGCTTGCCATATTTGCTATTCTTTCTGCACATCGGGATGGTTTGTTCCTGCGCCCTCAATAAGGCTTCTTTAAAATACAACCAGCTCTCCTGTACTCCTTGCCCCCTTATATTAGGTTCCCAGGGGATCCTGCCCATCAGTTCCCTAAGGGAGTCTAAGTCTGCTTTTCTGAAGTCCAGGGTCTCTCCTTTCTTCCTTTTGTTTGGATCCTGAACTCAACCATCTCATGATCACTGCTGCCTAGGCTGCCACCCATTTCTACTTCCTCTACCAATTCTTCCCTGTTTGTAAGCAGCAGGTCAAGAGGAGCACGGCCCCTAGTCGGTTCCTCCAGCACTTGTACAGTGAATAGTATAGTATAGGGTAAAAGCACACAAAAGACGAGATTTCACAGGGACGGGGAGGGGGAGAGATCAGATTTCACGGTCCGTGATGCATTTTTCATGGCTGTGAATTTGGCAGAGCCCTGAGCTTGACGTACCAGAGGCGCTCTTTTAGCAGAAGTCCTCCATAGCCTGCTAGGGATCTTGGAGACCTTATTCACTCTCTGACTGCTCACAGAGAGGCTAGAGAATTTACACCAGTCAATAGCCCAACTTAACAGACACTCACCTTGCCCTGCCTCGATGTTCTGCATACCAGGCTGTTATTCTTTCCTCCCACATTTCTGGAGTCATCTGGTACAGGTTAATTACCTGAGAGAGACAGGCAGAGAAATCCTCAGCACACATTGTCCTACCTGTGGCTTTGACTCATCACCTGATGAATGAGCCAGAAACAGGGAGCCTCAAGCTCAAAATGCCCTTCTTGTCCCCTCACATACACCATCCCAACCCTAACGTCTAATCTCCAGTTCATACGCCTTTCCAACTCCCTCGTGACTAGCTAAGATCAACCCTATGCTCTCATTAATCAGCTCTCAGTTAGCCTTCCTGAGCACACCACACTCCAACCACCCCGAAGCCAACACCAGGACACCTGCGGAATGCAGCTGCTATTCTGGCAAAAGACAGTGGGCAGAAAACATTCACCTCCATATTTATTAAAATAGTCTAGATACAGATTAAGATGTCCTCATTTAGTATGGCCAGGTTTACACTACAAAGTTCTGTGGGTATAGCTATGTCCCTCTGCCAACCACAGAGAGTACATCTACACTGCAGCTGGGAGGGAGCCTCCCTGCCTGGGGAAGATAGACTTGTGCTAGCGGGTCTCATACTAGCCTGCTAAAAACAGCAGCATGGATGCTGTGGCTTGGGCTGGAGCTCAGGCTCTCAAGCCTCGACGGTGTGGAAGCAGAGAAAAAACGGTCATGTGGGCTTGAGAGCCCGAGCCACAATCTCCACACTGCTCCTTTTAGTGCTCCAATTCAAGCCCCACTAGCAAGAGTCTGGCCACACAGGCTGGGAGACTCGCTCCCCGCTGCAACATAGGCAAACCAAGAGCTATGCCAGCAAATCTCCCAGTGTAGATGCAGGGGGAGGGATAGCTCAGTGGTTTGAGCACTGGCCTGCTAAACCCAGGGTTGAGTGTTCAATCCTTGAGGGGGCCATTTAGGGATCTGGGGCAAAAATCTGTTTGGGGATTGGTCCTGCTTTGAGCAGGGGGTTGGACTAGATGACCTCCTGAGGTTCCTTCCAACCCTGGTATTCTATGCTGACAGAAGAGTGCTTCTGCTGGCATAGCTAATGTCATTTGGTGAGGGGGTGGTGTTTCTATGCCTTCTGCCGGTATAAGTTGTGTCTACACTAGGCTGCTGTGCTGGTACAGCTTTACCAGGTGACCATTTGTGGACAAGGGGCATGGCACATTGTATCACTTGCCTCAATAAGGGAACTTTGATCAAGGGAAAATAATTTACCGTTGTGGCTTTTGTAGGTAGTCCTACAGGGCTATTCTACAGAAGATGCCAGTAAGTCCTAGAGACTCAGCCACAAATTTAGGATTCTGCCTGGTTGAACTCCTTACCCGTTTTGGAAGCAACTCCTCTTGTGCTAAGAAGCCACGCTGATGAACAGTGGGATCGTAATCACCATACTGAAAAGAAACGCAAACACTGCATGTTTAAGATGGCGACAACGCACAGTGACTATGTCTGAAGATGAGATAGAAACCATCTACACTCTTGAACTTTAACTCAGTATCACACACCCTTAAAATAACCACTGAGTGAGAGTAGAGTACACAGTACACGTTGGCCAGTGTGTCAGCCCCATATGTTTTCTTTGTGATGTTAGTGCTGCTGTATGGTGCAGGCCTGGAGACCAACTACCTTCTTTTATCTCCAGAGCAGCTGGACAGTAGTACAGCAAACATGCCTCAACAACTCCCACCAATGGGCCTCAGCCCTGTCCTCCAGGGTCCCCTTCTAGCAGCAAGAGGGGAGTTTGCTCTTCATAGCTATTCAGACCTTGACCTCTCAGCTGAGGCTGTCCACAAGGAGTCCAGTTGCATCAGTGGTTTTTGTGGCATGGACCAAGACCAGCAAATCATTTGCTGCAGCTGGCACCCCCTTTCAGTCACCTCTCAGTGTCCTATTTAATCAATTTAACATTAGGAACATTTTTTTAAAGAGAGATTTCAATGGACAGTTGGGGACACTGCTCAGACAGGAGTTTGTCCCACTGCCAGAAGTTCTCTTACTCAAATTAGGTCAGAAAATACTATTCTTATTTGAAAAGTGTGCCCAATAATTATTCACACTAGTTTAGATTATAAATTATTTCAAGCTTCATATAAAATGAAATTGGCAAAACCACCACTTCAGATATAAAGTGCATCGGTAAAAGATTCAAACGCTGAATATCTCTGCAGTGTGTGAGAAACTCAACGTTCCTCCTGCACAGTACGCAGGGCATGTAATGGCCAAGTCACAGTGCCTGAAATGAGTCAGTTGACTGAAAGGAGATGATTTACAAGTGATATGTACAGGAAATACTTCGATTTTAATTCATCTCTCAATGCAAGAGTCACACTACGGCATCATCCAATAAAAGACAGGACACCATTTCCCTAAGTCAGTCATTTCATGGTGAAAATGCCCTTCATCTCTCTTTCTTGCTTGGAAAGAACAAACAGTAGCAAACAGTAACAACTGTTACAAGACAGACAAATAATAAAACACAGCAACAATAGGAAGTCAAGAGACATTCCAAATCAGCCTCCATTTAATGCCTGAGCTGCGACGATATACACTAACAAACACCAGAGCTCAGAATCAACAATCTGTACATATAACCCCTAGCAGCAAAACGGTCAACATCTCATACAACTGGAGATTAAAGATGGAATTACTGATTTAGAGCCACCACAGACATAATTAATACAACAGAGATACCACTGGCCTGATCCTGAGAGGTGCTGAGCACCTGGCAACTCCCCACTGGCTTCGATCGTAGCTGCAGGTGCTCAGTGCATCTCAAAAACAGGCTGCATATATGGATCTACTGAACACATGTCAAACCGGGAAATAATAAAAATGCAGGAGTTGGGAGGGAAAACTCCTTCTATAAACTTGGACAGGCAGAAAATAAATTATTTCTGGTTGGAAAAAAATGATAAATAGTATTGATATGATTATTTTAGGTTGTGATCTATCATGGGGACCCAAGACTATGTGTGGATTATGTGATTTTAGTACGGTCAAGGATGTCACCACATCCCAAAGGAATGTGTGTTCAGGAAGCAACTCTGGATGAGAACATTAATTATTCAAAAATTAAAATCAACAAATGGCCGAAATATTGCAGGAAATATTGGTTCAAGTGATTTGGCAAACATATTAAAAAAACCTTTCAATTCAATTATAACTCAAAAACTGTCATGGCAATTTAGTTCTTGTTAATTGAACTATATGATTAATATTTGTGTTTACACTCTGAGATTGTCTTTATATCACTCAGACATCTGGTTTATATTGTACTGTATAAATCTGCGTACATTAATATTTTGAATATAAATGCAATGCATTATTTATTTAGGAAAAAAATAAAAACAAATAGGAAAAAAATAACTTGTAGGAATCCTACAACATCAGAGAGGCTGAACAGGCTTAGAGTCAGAATGACTCACATTGGAAAAAAATAGGAAAATCTCTCTGGTATGATTTTATTGTTTTCAGCAGGAATGTATTTTTCAATAGATTCTGTCCTAACACTTGCTATTTAAAACTGAAGACTATACCAACATTTGAAAATGGTGGAGGTGATTTGAAAGCAACACTGGAGGGAAAAATTCACAGTAATTCCCAGAATGAACAGAGTAGTGTTACAAATAAAGACATATATTTTATGTCCCTGATGGCTACATTGTTATTATAGATAAAGGTAAAACAGCAACACAAACATGCACTTGTCAATCAGCGAAATCAAATGTAAACGCATCAGTTTGCATTGCTGTTAAGCACCTGCTTACGACAAACAGCTGATCATTAGGGAAATGCCTCTTGTAGTGGCTTCATCCCTACCTCTAGAGGCCACTGTCCCACAGTTTATCAGGTGAGAGACCAGCTGTTAAAATTTTCTCTCTTCCTAGCCAGCACCAGCCCAACTGAAGGAAGTAAGCCAGGAGTCCCAGGGTATGTCTACACTACGAGAGTAGTTCGATTTTAGTTAAATCGAATATGTGCAATCGATATTAGAAAGTCGAACGTGTGTGTCTACACTAAGGACAGTAATTCCACTTTGTGAGTCCACACTAACGGGGCAAGCGTCGACATTGGAAGCGGTGCACTGTGGGCAGCTATCCCACAGTTCCCGCAGTCCCCGCTGCCCATTGGAATTCTGGGTCGATCCGCCAATGCCTTCTGGGTAAAAAAATGTGGCAAGGGTGCTTTTGGGTAACTGTCGTCATCCGTCAGTCACTACCGCCCTCCCTCCCTCCCTGAAAGCGCCGGCGGGAAATCAGTTCGCGCACTTTTTGATCAGTGACAGCGCGGACGCCACAGCACCGCGAGCATGGATCCCGCTGTGACCATCGCTGCAGTTGTGGCCGTTCTCAACGCCTCGCAGCTTATCATACACCTTTCCCAGAGGCAGATGCAGAGAAATCAGGCGAGGAGGCTACGGCACCGCCGTGAGGGCCTGAAGTCGGAGAGTAGCACAGAGCTGTCAGAAACCACGAGCCCCAGCACCCAGGACATCACGGTGGCAATGAGGCATGTGGATTTTGTTGAACGGCGATTCTGGGCCCGGGAAACAAGCACGGAGTGGTGGGACCGCATAGTGCTTCAGGTCTGGGATGAATCCCAGTGGCTGCGAAACTTTCGCATGCGGAAGGGGACTTTCCTCGAACTTTGTGAGTTGCTGTCCCCTGCCCTGAAGCGCAAGGACACCCGCATGCGAGCAGCCCTGACTGTCCAGAAGCGAGTGGCCATAGCCCTCTGGAAGCTTGCAACGCCGGACAGCTACCGGTCAGTCGCGAACCACTTTGGCGTGGGCAAATCTACCGTGGGGGTTGTTGTCCTGCAAGTAGCCAAGGCAATCGTCAAGGTACTGCTGTCAAAGGTAGTGACCCTGGGAAACGCGCAGGCCATCATAGATGGCTTCGCAGCGATGGGATTCCCAAACTGCGGTGGGGCTATAGATGGGACTCACATCCCTATCCTGGGACCGGGCCACCAGGCCAGCCAGTACATCAACAGAAAGGGCTACTTTTCAATGGTGCTGCAAGCACTGGTGGACCATCGGGGACGTTTTACAAACATCAACGTCGGATGGCCGGGCAAGGTTCATGACGCTCGCGTGTTCAGGAACTCTGGTCTGTTTAGACGGCTGCAGGAAGGCATTTACTTCCCGGACCACAAGATAACTGTTGGGGATGTGGAGATGCCTACAGTGATCCTCGGGGACCCAGCCTACCCGCTAATGCCCTGGCTCATGAAGCCCTATACTGGCGCCCTGGACACTGCACAAGAACTCTTCAACTACCGGCTGAGCAAGTGCAGAATGGTCGTGGAGTGTGCTTTTGGCCGTCTCAAGGGGAGATGGAGAAGCTTACTGACTCGCTGTGATCTCAGCGAAACCAATATCCCCATCGTTATTGCAGCTTGCTGTGTGCTCCACAATCTCTGTGAGAGCAAGGGGGAGACCTTTATGGCGGGGTGGGAGGTTGAGGCAAATAGCCTGGCTGCTGATTACGCCCAGCCAGACAGCCGGGCGATTAGAAGAGCCCAGCGGGACGCGCTGTGCATCCGGGAGGCTTTGAAAGCCAGTTTCAAGACTGAGCAGGGTACCCAGTGACTTTTAAGTTTGTGGACACAGAAGCTGAACTTGCCCCCGTTTCTTTACCCGGTTGCCGTCGACTATCCTCTCCAGTTACATACCCCCTTCACCCCCTTCCCAAAAAATAAAATCTGTTCTGTTTTGTTAATGGACACCGTTGTCTTTATTACTGTTTTCGCGGGAATGTTTTAAACCTGGGACGCAGACTGTGGCATAAGATCTGTAACTGCCCTCCCCCGCCACAAAGTCACAGAGCAATCCCCCCCTCCCCCCCAGGACATGAAAACCACCTCCCAGACTGACCAGGGTAACTAGTCACTGCACTGTATATGTGCCCTGCTGCTGGACCTGCCCCCTGCTAAAGGTGACTGTCCTGTCCAATTACCAAGCCCCTTCCCCCCCCTTCAGACAGACTCTCCTCCAAAAGAAGAGGATGGAAACAGTAATGAACAGAAACGTATTTTTTATTAACAACCGCACATGGAACGGGGGGGTGAAACTTGGACGGGGTCTTGTGTGAGGCGGGTAGGAAAGGAGTTTTCAAATTTTGGGGAATGAGAGCCTTCTAGTGGTAGAGCAGTCCGCAGGGGTGGAGTGAAATTTTTCACGGACCCTGCCGCCCCTCCGTGTTTGGACTTTGGGTGAGGGGGGTATGGGACTTGGTGGCGGGGCAGGGCAGTTAGAGAGAGACTGCAGCGGGGCTCTCTCCTCCTGCCTCCGGTCCTGCAGAACATCCACAAGGCGGCGGAGCGTGTCCGTTTGCTCCCTCATTAGTCCAAGCAGCGTTTGAGTAGCCTGCCAGTCCTCCTGTCGCCACCTCTCCTCCCGTTCCATGTTTGCCCGGTGCATTTGGGACAAGTTCTCCCTCCACTGTGTCTGCTGGTCTGCCTGGGCTCGGGAACATCCCATTAGTTCAGCAAACATGTCTTCCCGTGTCCTCTTCTTCCTCCTCCTAATGTGCGCTAGCCTCTGGGCAGATGTGGCTGTGGGAATTGGAAAAAGGGAGTGAATTCCTGAGACAGATCAATGTATCTGTGAACAGAGAACATAGTCTTTCTCTGTGAACAAGACCATGCAGAGCACCTATCACACGCGCACTGAGGACAAGGTCGAATTTTCGGCCCTCGCGTACAGTGCCTGCGGTCTTGCTGTGGCGAGCTGAGGAGCGGGGCAGGACACCGGACTTTGTCTAGCTGGCAAACATGGTAAGCCGTAGACTTGGGGCTGCTTAAAACTTTAAGAGTGTCACTGGCCTCCTTTCACATAGAAAGCAATGCGAGTCTCTGCTGGCAGCAATCCTGCAAGCATGAACTCTGGCCCTGTCCCACCCCCTCGCGGCTGTAAACCGCGTGGCTGTAAACCGGCGGTTGCAGTTCTGTAAAGGGACGGGCAAGCAGTCCCAATACTAACTTTCCCCTACCTAATTCACAGCAGGGAGTCATGCCAGACATCACCCTCCTGAAGGTCTCGGAGAGCCAGAAGGAGCGGATGCTTCGGGACAGCCTGCAGAAACCGGGGCCATTTGCTGCAATGCTCTGCAAGGCCATGATCCCCGAGTACCTGCTGGCGTTGTGGCAGGGAAACGTCTCATACCACGGGGGGCCTAATAAGCTCTCCCTGCCCAGGAACCTGCTCATGAGGCTTGAAAAACACCTGCAGGAGGCCTATGAGGAGTTCTCCCCGGAGGATGTCGCCTCTATCCCCGGATACATTGACCAGTTTTTGGCTTAGGTGCCCTTGGAGGGACAAAAGAGTGGAGCGTTTTGGGCAGTATAATCATGAAGCGGACATTGTGAAATTTTTTGAAAATAGTTCGGACTATATATTGAAGCGCCCAAAGACAGACTAATCATGATACCCTTTGCACATATTCCCGTTTTGTTGGACTTTACTCTTTACATGTTTTGAAGCACTTTACCCATTGTTAATATTTTAAATCTTCCTGTTCTGTTATAAATAAATGTTTACATGTTTGAAAGCACTTTAGCTATTGTTAATATTTTAAATATGCCAGTTATGTTATAAATAAATGTTTAGATATTTAAAACACTTACTGCTTGATCCTTCCCCTGAATCTGTGTCTGGGATAACGGCTGGGGAGGGTTGGTAGGGGATCTCTGTGAGGGTGATGAAGAGCTCCTGGCTGTCGGGCAAATCAGCGTTGTAAGCGCTGTCGACTGCCTCGTCCTCCTCATCTCCTTCCTCCTCTTCCCCGTCCGCTGAGGAACCGGCCGCGGACAATATCCCATCCTCAGAGTCCACGGTCACTGGTGGGGTAGTGGTGGCGGCCGCACCTAGGATGGAATGCAGTGCCTCGTAGAAACGGGATGTGTGGGGCTGGGATCCGGAGCGTCCGTTTGCCTCTTTGGTCTTCTGGTAGCCTTGTCTCAGCTCCTTGATTTTCACGCGGCACTGCGTTGCATCCCGGCTGTATCCTCTCTCTGCCATGGCTTTAGAGATCTTCTCGTAGATCTTAGCATTCCTTCTTTTGGAGCGCAGCTCGGAAAGCACGGACTCATCTCCCCACACAGCGATGAGATCCAAGACTTCCCGATCAGTCCATGCTGGGGCCCTCTTTCTATTAGATTGCACGGCCATCTCTGCTGGAGAGCTCTGCATCGTTGCCACTGCTGCTGAGCTCGCCACGGTGTCCAAACAGAAACTGCGATTCAAACTGCCCAGACAGGAAAAGGAATTCAAATTTTCCCGGGGTGTGGCTGGTCAGAGCATCCGAGCTCGGACTGCTGTCCAGAGCGTCAACAGAGTGGTGCACTGTGGGATAGCTCCCGGAGCTATTAGCGTCGATTTCCATCCACACCTAGCCTAATTCGACATGGCCATGTCGAATTTAGCGCTACTCCTCTCGTTGGGGAGGATTACAGAAATCGATTTAAAGAGAGCTCTATGTCGAACTAAATAGCTTCGTGGTGTGGACGGGTGCAGGGTTAAATCGATGTAACGGCGCCAAATTCGACATAAAAGCCTAGTGTAGACCAGGCCCCAGCTTCTGCTCAGCCAGTAGATGACAGTGGTGAGGTCACTAAAGGAAGCAGTCATGGAAGCCCTGGGATTAAGAGGCTGAAAATCAAGGGGGATTTTTTGCTGCCCTCTTGTGATTCCATAGAATATCACAACTCAGAAGTAGGAAACCCTGCTTAAAACCATGCTGCACCTTACAAACAACTAATCATCAAGCACAATTCAATAGTGTGTTAATAAGCATGTGGCCAATAGAGGAACTGCAGAAGTGGCTGGGGCAGGAGAGAGGGTACAGTGAAAAGACCACATATGTCTTACCTAACTTCAGCCTGGCATTGAGCATGTGAACTGTAGCTGCAGTGGCTGGGAAACTAACAGCACAGAGTTTACTCAACAGTTCTAGTATTTTTGTGATTGAAAGAGTCACTGTGGGCTTGTCTACACATACATACATGCTGCACTGCTGCAGCGCATCTGGTGAAAACACTCTATTCGAACGGGAGAGAGCTCTCCTGTCGGCATAATAAAACCATCTCTGCAAGTGGCGGTAGCTATGTCGGTGGGAGAAGCTCTCCTGCCAACATAGCACTGTCCACACGAGCGCTTATGTCCGTGTAACTTATGTCACTCAGGGGGGCAGTTTATTCACCCCCCTGAATTACATAAATTATGTCATCATAAGCTGTAGTATAGACACAGCCCATATGTATATTCTGTATGAAACAGGAAATGAGAGAAATAAAAACAAATGTTCGCTCATGCTCTTGAATACAAGGGTGCTGAATGAATATTCAGTACAATGCTTCTTAGCAAATAAATATTTTAAAAGATCCATTTCCCTGGCTGATAACTGCTCTAAATAAAATTATAACACTTTGTTAAAAACAAAGATAAGATGTTTTAGTTATAAAACAAATAAAACCCAAAAGCCCTACACTTTTTTTTTTTTTTTAATAAGTCCAAACTTTTATCAATATATACTTATGTCAAATGCCACCCAACTATGTAGAGGTAACAACACTAATGAGGTACGTAGTCTGAATAAAGGGATAGTATGACACGACAGGCAAAGTGCCAGGCAGGTAGTGAAAGACAAGGGGGTAAGTGTTGGCTCTACAAAGACAGTGAGACAAATTCCCCCTTCTGCAACTGCAGATCATAAAGAAGAGGAACATCATGGATGGCTCGAGAGAAGCAGGATGTCTCTATGCCCAGTGTATCACTAAGCACTGCTCCACAGCCACTCTCTCATACATGGGAGGAGGGGGCAGGCCAGCGGTGTAGCCAGTGGATCCATGAAGTACACCACTCCTTTGGCCAAAAGCTCTGATTAGTAGGCACGTAGAAAGCTGTAACTATGACTACAGCCTGCAGGTTTCAATAATGACTTGGTGGCTGCTCTGAGTTCTGACTCGGTGATCCCTTCTCCTCCCGGCTAGTCACTTTCATATGGGTCACCAGCACAATTCAGGTTTATTATGCAAGACAAGAATTTGGCTCAAAGGGAGGAAACCCAATGACTGCTGAACCTGTGATCTGGCTAGGCCAGCTGTAACAAGAGAACCCATGATCTGATGCCTAAGAGAAAGGAAGAGGGGAAAGAAAAACACCTCACTATATTTCCCTCACCCCAACAAATCTGCACTACTAACAACATAAGATGGACGGGAGCAAGGCTTGGTGCCAGCAATGGAGGGTTTATTTAATGCCATGGTGGCAGTCTAGCTGGAGAGTCTTTGGCAGAAAGAAGAGTTGAAAGGTGCAAGAACAGGGGGTAGAATGGCTTCTGCAGAGAGCAGGGGTGGGGTATGATGACTTCTCAGCTCCTGTAGCAATACCAGCTGGTGTGGATACTGCAGTTTATAAGCTCTGCCCTCGCTGCAAAGTCCTAATAGGGGATGCAGGGTCTATCCTAAGGACCAGAGGGTCACTAGCACAGAGAAGGCAATGAAACTGGCATTCCTGCCATTCACTCAAGTCTGCACAAATCTAGCACCACCCCAGTTCCTCAGCAGATGAAGGTGTATCACCTCAAAAGGCGTGAGGAAATAAAACGAAATCACTTGGACATCAGTGGGCTCATGGGAGATTTCCCATCATTCCTCTGTGCCTACCTTGGCTTGGACGGCATAGGAGGCCAGCAGCACAGATGCCTCAGGAGGACAGTAGATCTTCTCATCTAAAATCTGTTTCTTTACCTGAGCAAAGCAGCAAAGGAGATAGAACATTGCTTTAGTGGAGCTATGCAAGGCGCAACCATCACAGCAGATGGCTACAGTTTGTTTTAACTAGGGCTGCCAACCAGCCAGTTAAAGATTTTCCTCATACAGGGCACAATTCTGGCTGATACAAACTCTGGCACTCTTCAGGGAACGGGCTCAGGTTTCCACAAGCCACTGTTTTCAGATGGATTCATGCAGTGGCGGATTAGCCACTGGACCCACAGGGCCCGGGGGCCCCGGCTTCTGCCACCCGCCAGATGAAGCCCCTTTGACCCCCGACCCGGTCCCC